>NC_059167.1:81258517-81565344 GCF_019923935.1 Bubalus bubalis
CAGTCCTGGAGTAGTCGGACCTCCCAGTGTAAAGACAAAGGGCCCCACGGGAGGAGGTAGCACTTGACTGCTCCCTCTTCCTTCCATGACCCTAAACTGTTCTTATTCTCACCGCTTCTTTCAAGGAAGCACCCAGTGAGCTTCCTACAGTTCCAAGTGCTTGGCCAGGCTGTGGTGGAAAGCAGCTGTCCCCACTCATTTCACCTTGTCACTTGCTTTGTAGAACAGTTCTCTCTAAGGCTGAAAGGAGAGATGGTACATGAGAGGGAAACTTCAGAAGGGTGAGGGAGAGTTGGAAGGAAGGGGCTGGTGAGATATCAGTGATTCCCTCTGGCTGACGTGTGGGGGGACCTTGCCCTCATTCGGACAATCCCTCCTTCCATGTCTCAAGGGGCCATCTAGAGAAACCCAGGGCATGGAGCAGTTCACAGAGTGTGGCCTGAGGACACATCATGCAAAGTGAAGGGACTGCAGCAGGATGGACCCACACTCTCACCCCTCTGCCCAATAGGGTCTTCCTAGAGCTTGAGAGGCACCTTCTGTTCCACCCTGAGGAGGTCCTTCCACTTCGTGGGAAGCTGAGTGACCTGAGCCCCCTCCCTCAGCCTGTCTGTTTCTTCCTATTCATCATGCAGCAGTCACCACGACCATGACACTGTGGCTGAGGCTGGAAAATGCAGGGTGCAGTAGACAGTGGTATCAGCAAGGGGCCTGTCTTCTTAGTCCAGCTGGCAGCAGGCAGTGGGGGCTATGATAGATGAATATTCATGGGCCAGGTCAGGTTGGGGGCAGAAAGGAGGGGACTAGGGTAATGCAGAGCTCTCCCTGAAAAATGGAGGCCTAGGAAACTTGGCAGAGGTGGTGCTAAGGGATGGTGTGGGAGGTTTTCAGTGCCCATCCAAACTTCATCAGCATGCCCCCAAGTTACCCCAAATAAGCATGATTTTTTTTTTTTTTTTTTTTTTTGGCTGTACCATGCAACTTGTGGGATTTTAGTTCTCCCACCAGGGATTGAACCCAGGCCCTCAGCAGTGAAAGCACAGAGGTCTAACCACTGAATCACCAGGGAATTCCTCCAATAAAGCACAATTTAATGAAAACAGCTTGTATGCTCCCTTTCTTTCCCATGACATCTAAGATTGAGATGCAGAGCCAAGAAAAGGGATTTGATTTGATCCTCCCCTCTTGGTGGCACTTGGAAGTGTGGGCAACGCACACATACAGGAGAAATCAGTGTTTTGGATCCCTGGCCCCCCTTTCTGGATAGGTCAGCAGTGGGGTTCCTGCCCTGATCACAAGGCATAACCATGGAGATGGGCATCAGGGGTATGGTAGGGAGTGAAATGTCTCATCTAGCTTAGTGGTTGGGCTCGGGAGAGGATGACAGGAAGCTGGGTACCAGGATAGGAGCCAGAGGTGGAGCAGTTCAGTCTCTAGTCTGATGAACTGAATGTCGTCTAGGCAGATGGTTAGAAGAGGGAGTCTTCCCCCCGCCACTCCCCACCAGTCTCTGATTTAATAAATTGCCAGAGGAGAGGGGCTCAGGAATCTGCCCTGGTAGGAAGCGCATTAAGTAATTCTGATGCTGGTGGTGTGGAGAGGTCTAGATAGGCTGCTGCTGCTAAGTCGCTTCAGTCGTGTCCGACTCTGTGAAACCCCATAGACGGCAGTCCACCAGGCTCCTCCATCCATGGGATTTTCCAGGCAAGAGTACTGGAGTGGGGTGCCATTGCCTTCTCTGCTAGATAGTCTAGAGGTCTTTAGTTCCCCAAATCTGAGAAATCATTCTCACCTTCACCTCCAAGCAAGTCTCTCCTTCATATCCTGGTTTCAAGAGGCTGCGCCTGACAAGAATGAACAGCTGTAGGTGAGCTGGAGACATTTCTGGGTGTTCCTGAAGCAGTACTGTATATGCTGTCAATCACATGAACTTAACTGTGGTAGTTTGGGGTGTGTGGGTCTCCCCAGACAGCATGACAGTATTGTGCAGGGTTTGGATTCAGAAGCAGGGGTCCTTGCCTTAGAGGGACTTAGCAAGATGGGCAGTTTTACCTCCACATCCTAGACATCCCGTTCCTTTTCTGTGTGGTCTCCCTGCCATACCCTTCTCTGCCCCTTTAGTCTTCCTGTGCTCTTCAGCTTTCTCTCTCCAGCCTCTGTCCTTGCTGCCAGGGCTCAGGATTCCCCTCTTACCTCATCTCCTTCAGGATTCCAAGCTCCCTCTGATACAGGATCTCCACCATGGCAGGTTTGGGTTTGGAGGGGTTGAGGATCCTGGGGACCAGGGAAGGTGAGGGAGAATGAACAGAAGTTTGGGGGAAGTTGGGAGAAAGGCCCGAGAAGGCTCAGACTTCTGTGTCTCATCATGTAGACACCTGCCTGAGGCAGCCCCTCAGGAGGAGTAGCCCCCCAGGAGGAGTAGCTCACCAGAAGGAGAAGCCCCCTAGGAGGAGCAGTTCCCAGGAGGAGTAGCTCACCAGAAGGAGAAGCCCCCTAGGAGGAGCAGTTCCCAGGAGGAGTAGATCCTCAGGAGGAGCAGTCCCCAGGAGGAGAAGCTCCCAGGAGGAGTAGATCCCCAGGAGGAGCAGTCCCCAGGAGGAGTAGATCCCCAGGAGGAGCAGTGGCAGCAGCCACATCTTATAAACGTCTCTCCATAGCCTGCTCTGGATCTAGCCTTCTGTTCCCTTCTTCCCTGCCTCACTTACATCTGGCTTTCTTCTCTTTACCATCTCAAAATCCCCTCCACCAAGCTTGAGTTTTTTTTTTGTTTGTTTGTTTTTTTTTCAAGATTTGAGTGTTGTTGACTAAGTCTGTAATTCCTGCTAGGAGATCCAATGTGAACTACAAGGGCCAAGCAGCAGCCCCCACCCTTCCCCGCTGGGGTTCCAGAAGCAGAGCTGGAATGGGGCAGTGTTAATTCCTGAGGCCTCAACTGACCTTTCCAAAGAGAAGCCTACTTCCTAACTCTCTCCTAACCCTCTTGCATCTCAGCCTAAGTTCCTGTCATTCTGAGTGAACAACCTTGAAACCTCAGAAACAAAAAATTGGGATTAGTATAATGGTGTATGTGGGGTGGGGGGAGGGGCATTCTTTGCTCCATAGATGCTTGCCTGTTTCATTGGAGTTGGACAAACAAGGCTCCTGCACTCCACTAGCTCCCAGGTCAGTACAGGGTGAACTCTAAGCTGTAAGACTTAGGCATCTCCTCCACCTGTGTAGAGCGCATGGTGCTTGCCATTTAAACACATGTGGGTTGACTAACATCACCTATGAGAGGCTGTTGTGTTAGCTTTGTGAGGCTTCATAGAAGCTGCTTAGAGGCCTGCCCAGAGGAAAAGTAAACTCTCAAAAAACACTAATAGATGTTCAAAGATGTTCAACATGTGTTAGAGGGCATATTTAGAGGACTTCAGTTCTTCCTTTGAGACACACCTAGTCTTTTTTCTCCAAGTGTCAGAAATCTTGTTTTTGTTTCCCCCTCCTCCCACCACCCTGGCCTGGCTGGCCCAGTCTGGGGAAAATCCTCAGGGTCAGGGCTTGTGGAAGGGTTCAAGGTCTCTGCAGCTCTGGAGGTTTTCTGGGCTCTGGCTGCCACAGCTCCTAAAGCGTTGCTGCCCCCTTCTGGCCTTACGGGGATAGGGCGTGCCCTCTCCAGGGAAGGGGTTCATCCTAACTTCTCATAAGCTTGCACAACTTCAGACGTTCTAACACAAGCCGCACAGGAAACACGTCATATTCCTTTGGCTGGAATAACTTCATGCTGCCTTTGCCTGGCAAATCCTTCCTCATCTTTCAAGATCCAGCTGAGAGGTTTATTTGCCTGTTGAGACTTTTCTTTAGTTCCCCAGGCAGTGTTAGTTTGCATATCCTCTATTCTCCAAGGGCATTTCCTTCACATCTTTGAAGTAGTGCCTATTATTATATTCTCCTGACATTTCTTTTTGTGCTTGTTTCCCTGTCAGACTGTGGGTAGGGGCTGAGGCTGATTCATCTCTGCATCTCAGAAGAAATATGAAGTAGGTGTGGAGGGATAATGGAGGCGAGAAAATGGAGGGGGTGTGAGTGCTTGGTTATTCAGTCATGTCCGAATCTTTGTGACCCCATGGACATAGCCTGCCAGGCACCTCTGTCCATGGGATTTTTTCAGACAAGAATACTGGAGTGGGTTGCCACCTCCTTTTCCAGGGGATCTTTGACCCAGGAATCGAACCCATGTCTCCTGTTGTCTCCCGCATTGTAAGTGGATTCTTTACCTGCTAAGCCATTGGGTTGAGCCACTGGGGAAGCCCAAGATGGAGGAAGGAAAGTGTAATGAGGCAAGGAGAGGAGGAGGGCAACAATCCTGTGATTGACACTTCCTTTGTGCCCAGACATTGTTCCAAGCACTTTAGACTCAGGTAATCCTTTTGACAACCTTATGAGGTAGCTGTTATTATTACCCCATTTTTACAACCGAGGCAAGATGGGTAGGTGGTATCCATGGGATTTGAATCCATGTATTTAGGCTCCTGAGCACAGGCTTTAATCCACCATGCAGTAGCTTTTCAGGTGCCCAGTGTGGAGGAGAAATAAAGTGCTGAAAGGAAGAGGATGAGAAAGATAAGGGTGCAGAGAGAGAAAGGGGTAAGGAGAGGATGAAGGTGTTAAGACAGGATGGAGTTGGAGAGGATGAGGATGGAGATGAGAAAGAGGGCATGGAGGTGGGAAACTAGATGGGAAGGGGACATTGATGGAGGGTGGAGGTGGGATGTGGGTCATGGGTTGTAGACAGAAAGTGAGGTTGAGCACAGAAGTCATCCTAGGTAGTGTCATCCACCTGGGTGCTCCGTCCAGTGCAGTCACCTCTCAGTTCCTGCATCCTCTCATCTTAACATGCCTCTCCATCCACCTTAGCAAGCCCTCCCCACTCCCACCCAGGGTTAGACCCAGGCCTTATCACTAGAAACTGCAGTACCTATGAAATAACTGAATCAAACATCCCACTCTCTGATATGATCTCCTTTCCTTATGGTTTGTTTGCTCAAGCTGGCTTACTGCCGCTGTTCTAAAGCTCACTGAAGAACCATGGCCCTTCTTGTCTCTTCACCTCTTCTTATTCACCTTAGGTTCCAGATTCAAAATAAAATCCCTCCCCTTCCCTGTCTGTCCCATCCATCCTGCCTCCCTGGGTGAGCCCCATGACCAGATGAACCCATCTGTCTTGTCCACACTTGCTCCCAAGTAGGTAAGGACCCCTGAAGGAAGTCCCTCCAGAGGACAGACTGTTGTCACCTAAAATTGTCATCATTGACTTCAACTGGCCACTCACAAGATCAGAGATCTCAGCTCCTGCTTCCACTGTCAGCAACTGGGATTTTACACCTTCAAGCCTCTTCCTTGAAGCTTCCTACTAAGTCACTTGCAATCACCTCTTCTTTCATAGTGAAAACAGAAGCGCTGAGAGGGGGACAACCTCGGTGGACTCCAGACCTGTTTGGGTCTGTGTCTGCTGCTGTGTTTCTCCTCTTTCACCTTAGGAGAGAGGAAATGTCTTCTTCGTTTGGAAGGTGGTTCCTCCCCGGGATGCTCTGCATCCCCTCAGAGCGAGATCTGGCCTCAGCTCTTCTCTGACCTCACCTCTCCCGGTCAGTCTAGTCTGTTTCCCACCCTAGCATCTACCAGTGAGTGGGAAGGTCCTGCTTGGGGAGCTCCTGCCTCTGCTGGGAGCCCTGTTTTGGCCACAGTGATTCCTACTCACCTTTGAGGTGTCTGCTTACATGTTACTTCCTCCAAAAGCCTTTCCTGACCCTCACTTTTAAATCAGATTCTCTTATAAGCATCTGTCACAATCACACTTTATTTCTGTCCCATAGCACTGCCTGCAATTTAGAACCATCTGTTTATTGGCGGGGGTATGTTTGTCCGTCCCCTTTGTGAATCTGTAAACCCCACAAGAGCAGGGACTGTCCTTGCTGATCCTATAGCTCCTAAAACAAGCAAAATGCCCAGAGGGTTGTAAGTATTGTTTGAGCAAATGAATGAATGAGAGTGCTGAGAGAGAAGGGAGGTGGGAAGGTAGATGGAGAGTGAGGGGAAAGGATGGTGATGAGGACAGGGTGCAAAAGTGAGGCTGGGGATGAAGGGGAGAAGAGGAGGGAGAGGACAGGCAGAAGGGGTCCTCATACTGGGTCTGGTTAAGGCTTCCAGACCCTGAGTAGGCTTCCCTGGAGCTCTGTCTCTTGGCCCTGCTGCCTGTAAGGTTTGAAGGCAGAGCCAGTGGGCGGGACTAGACTTTATCTTGGGGCGCAGCCCTAACCTCAGATGGTGACAGAGCTGGAGCCAGCAGGGGTTTTGCAAACCGTCCCGATTGCAGCAGGCCAGCAGTCTCACTCGGGACGGCGGGTGGGGCCTGGGCTTATCTCCCGAGCGCAGTCCTAACCTCAGATGGTGACAAAGCGGGAGCTACAGGCGTTTTGCAAACCGTCCCGATTGCAGCAGGGCTGGATGGTCTGGCCAGGGGTGACAGTGCTAGGT
Source organism: Bubalus bubalis (assembly GCF_019923935.1). Taxonomy (NCBI): domain Eukaryota; kingdom Metazoa; phylum Chordata; class Mammalia; order Artiodactyla; family Bovidae; genus Bubalus; species Bubalus bubalis. The sequence continues at coordinate 81,265,031 of NC_059167.1, forward strand.
GTGGGGAGCAATCGGGTTCTGGACAGTTTGGGGCTTCAGCGTGAAGCTCGGCTTGTGGGGTGTGGGGATCCATGCTATGTACGGCTTGCCTCCACCTAACTCAGATCTGGGTTTCTGAAAGAGAAGGGGAGGTTCCAGCTCTGCATGGGGGGGGGTCTCTCCCTAGTAGGAAGCCTTCCTTCTTCCAAGTCCTAGAACTCGTCTGTTGCTCCATGAAGTCAGAATTGATAGCCAGGTGCAGCCATTTTCCTCTGAAAATACCCATCATTTTCCCATGGAGTAGCCTCAGGGAGTTTCTGATGGGCCTCCTCAGTGAACTCATTGGTGCTTTTCTGGGGCCAAGCCAGGTCTGCTTATGAGGGCAGCTGACAGGCCAGCCTGGAGTCCTGTCCAGGTTGGATCCTTCCCATTGGGGACCAGCCCCAGCTGAGTCCTGAAAGGAAAGATCTGCCCACTGATGGTGACAGGAAGTGACCGTCCCGGAGGAGTGCACAGGCCCTGGCTACTGTTGCCTCAGCATCTCGCATATGGCCCCCTCCATCCCATGGTCCCCTCACTGGCTTGGGGCAGGGGAGGGGAGGGGGTGGAGGTGAAGAGGCCCCTTTCCACCCCTACAACCCCAACCGGGATCTTGCAACACTGGGATGGGGGCCCTGGGGGCCCGGGCATGTGGCAATCCGTGGGGGGTGGGGTGGGGAGGTGTGCACCAAGCAGGGGGAGCAGCTTTCACAAGCAGCTGCCACCGCCACCTCGGACTGACCTTGGCAGGCTCACCTTGGACAACTTCCTCCCTCTTGGTGGTATGTCCAACATCCTCCCTTCTCCCCCTTCCCTGGGACCGATCTGGGCTGTCAACTTAGGACTCTTACACTGGTCCCAGTTTTGCTCATGAAGGAAAAGTGAGCCAAAGTGTGGATTGTAAAGCCAAGGGAACACAAGTGTGTGCGCTTTGGACCTTGATTTGCTGGTTTTCAAAGTTCCCATGCCCTTGTCCCAGGACCTTGTACCTTCCCCAGGCAAGGGTGAGACTAACCGCCCTTCTCGGGGGTGCCTTCTTTCTGCCCTCTGGACACAGGCATCTCTGTGGCAGGGTGGTGGGGGAGGAGGGGCTCGGATGCAGGGAGCCTGCTGCTTCAGAGGGGATAAAGACTGTCCTGGAGGGAGGGCGGTGCAGTTCTGGCCTATTCTTCTTCCATGTTTCCATTCAGTCAGCCTCACCAGCTCTCCTTGCTTCTTCTGGACCAGGACACCTCACAGCCTTGGCATTTGCTCTCCCCCTGCTCCCCTCCCCCTCAGTTTAGCACATCTACCTCCTCTAGGATATTTTTAAGGTTTCAACTTCAGTGTTACCTCCTCCTGCTGTGTTACCTGCTGCAGGAGTGGTAAGCTCCAGCAGCAGCAGAGAGCCATCACCCTCCCAGGCTGTGAGGCAGCTGCAGAGTCCTTGTCCTGTCCCCAGGCATTAGGGGTTAAGTACCTGACTTCAGTCTCCTGCGGCCCACAATCTCCTGCACTGCCTGAACACAACAGGTGGAGGAATTATTCAGCTAAGAGTTGGACTTATCTTGGTCACTACAGTGTCCTCAGAAACTTGCAAGGGCCTGGTATGAGAAAGATGCTCAACAAATACTTGTGGAATAATTTACCAAACCAGTTGAAAAACCTCATTCCGAAAGTGTGACTTCCGGCTACCTGTCTTCTCTCCGGGATATGATCTGTCACAGAGGATTGCAGTGTGCCCACCACTCTGCATCAGGCAGGGCCCAGGTATGCGCTTCTCTCACCTGGGGCTGTGGCTGTCCTCCAGACCCCGTGGCAGGCACCCGCCCCGGGGAGCCCTGGGTGCTGGGGGCTGGGAGGAGACATGATTCAGAACTGTGGGAAAGAAATTGGACAGATTCTGAAGCAACCCAGTCCCATCACCCAGCGCCTTGAACATCAGTCCAGGGGCAGTGGTCTTGAGCTGAGAGGAGGAAATCCGGAGGTTGAGTCACTTACCATGCTCTGTACAAACCCCCCTTATGCAACCCATCCCCCTGAGCTGAAAGGAAGGTGTGGGATTCTCCCAGGCATCCACTGAGATGGGTGCCTCCTTCTTCCCAACTCAGGTAGAATAAACCATCTAGTGAGGTTCAGATCTGTCTGTCCAAACCGGACCTGGGGCTGGGGGATCCAGGGCACAGATGTAGGGGAGATGGTGCCTGAGAGGCACGGAGGCAAAAGCAGGAAAGAGACTGAGTCCTGGGTGGGGTAGGCACGGTGCACGCAGATGTCTGCAGTGTGGAGGCTCTGACCCAGGGATGTGGAGGTAGGGGGAGAGAGAGAGGACTGGGAGGATCTACACCCCAGACTCTCTCCCTCTCTGAAGGTTATTCCTTGATGTCTAGGACTGCTATCTCAGCAGCGGCCTGTAAGTCATTGGTGACCTAGGAGAGACTGTAACCAGCCTGTATAATCTCTCATGTCTCTGATTCTATCCGACAATCCTTGATTACTGACTGAACGGGACCCGTGTGCCCTGCACTGTTCCATATGCCTCCAAGGGGAGGGTGTGAGTGCAAAGTAGAGAGACAGGTGCATGTATGGAGCCAGCAAAGGGCCTGGGTGAGCTTCCGGAGAATGCCTCTTATCCCTCTGGCCCTCAACTATCTACCAAATGTGGCTCACACTATCTTCTTGTCTGAGGGCAAAGCCTACCAGATGATCTCTTGAGGTTGCTTCCAGCCCCTTTGAGATCTGTGATTTTATGGAGCTAATTTTGGCTCTGCCCCTAACCTATCTCATGACTCTATGAGTGAGTCCCTTCCCTCTCTGAAGCCTCAGTTTCCTCACCTGCAGAATGAGAAGTTTAGATGAGATCTCTGACGTCCTTTCAGTTGTAGCAAAAGGAAACAATAACAAGTATTCGTGCTCACCATGTGCTAGGTACTGTCTACGAACATACATTACTACTCCTCCCATTTTGCAGATGTGGAAACTGAGGTACAAAGAGAAGTAACTGGCACGAGGTCACACGACTAGCAAGTAGCGGACAGAAATTCAAACTGAGGCTATCAAGCACTGTCGAAGTATGCCTCTGAGGCTAGAGTTCTATGAAAAAACTGCTTTCCACATGGGGTTCATTGCACGGGGAGGGGGGTGTTATCCTCCTCATTATCAGTTTTCTCGTATACAAACAGGTCTTGAGGCCTTTCCCAGCTGATTCGTTCCCCAAGCACTCAGATTCTTTAAGGAACCTACGCCCTGAGGAATGGAGGACAAAGGTGGGCACGGGTGGATTGGAAGCATGGGGGTCTGTCAGTCTGGTAGACTGAAGTTTGGGAACTGGGGAGAAGGGATTGAGTCTCAGATCAATTGCTGCTGTGCTGATGTGCTCAGTCATGTCCAACTCTTTGCGACCCCATGGACGGTAGCCTGCCAGGTTCCTCCGTCCATGGAATTTTCCAGGCAAGAATACTGGAGTGGGTTGCCATTTCCTTCTCCTCAGATCAATTGCTGAGTGACCGTAAATACATTAGAGCCATCTGGAATTTTCCCTTGATCTCCTGGGGCAGGAAGTCCCAGAGCTACACCTCAAGGTGAGAGAGAACAGGGCTAGTGTCTGCAGGCCTGGGCAGGAGGACCTGGAGATACGGAGATCTCCCTGCAAACCACAGAGCTCTGCTAAGGGAATGTCCAGAGGCCACTCCAGGTCCTCTAGGGTGGGAGTAGAGTGGGCCGGGTCCAGGGAGAGAAGAGCAGCGAGACAGATACCAGGCCTGGATGTGTGGTATACTGGGGGACAGCTATGGGCAGCTTGTCTGCTGAATTTCCCAAGTGTTTATTTGGGCCTGGAATCAAGAGGTATACAGACCTAGCCTCCTGCATTCCCTGCCCGCAGAGCCTCCATCACACACACACCCACACACCCACACCGGCCCAGGCCCAGTGCACAGCCCCAGCACCGAGTCATATGCAGTTTTATTCAGCCACAGAATCATCATGCCGGGCCTGCCCTCCTCCTTGCCACCTGCTGCCACTTGTCCATGGTCTCTCTCTGGCTGGGCCTGTGAGGGGCTCTGGGGCCCCAGCGAGAGTGGGTGTCCAAAGGGTCAGGCTGAGCTCGGGAGCTGGGGCCCACAGTCTGCCAGGTGGGCTCAGCTGCAGCCCCCCACGCCCTTGATGAGGTTGGCGGCCTCAGGGATCTGGCGGAAGAGGTTGCGCAGCGTGTCCAGCTCCTGGGTCAGCTGTTCCACGCGGTTGCGCAGGCGCTCGTTCTCGGCCATGTACTCCAACACCTTCTGCTGTGTCTCCAGGATGCGCCGCTTGGCCTTGTCCCGGCTCTTGCGCACCGCGATGTTGTTCCGCTCCCGCCGCAGCCGGTATTCCAGGCTGTCTTTGTTCACCGCCTTCTTGCCCTTGTGTGAGGGGCCTGCTGGGGAGGGCGCCTTGAGGAGCGGGCTGCAGGGGGGCGCGGCAGCGGCCAAAGGGGCCTGGAGGGGTAGGCACGGAGGGAAAGGAGTGAGGGTGTGGGGCAGGGATCCCACCAGCCGGAACACACGAGGGGCGTCGGAGGAATGTGGGATTCAGGGCTAGATCCTGGCCCCGTCAGAACGACCACCGCCCTGCCAGCGGCACAGGATCCGCTGCTTGGACCCATACTGCCTTTCATGTCCCCCACACGCTCTGAGGCCATTTTCCTTCCATCTGTCTTGAGTCTCCAGTTCTACCCTCAGCAGGCATTTCCTCTTCTAGAAGCAGGAGCCAGCACAGAAAGGAGAGGAGGGGGCTGGTGGGCAGCAGAGAAGCTGGAGGGGGATGCCCTTAGATCAGGGCAGGCCAGCTGGTCACAGAGACTGCAGGACACATGGATTCCAGCCACACAGTGGGGCTTCAGGTGGGAGTGAATTCACAGAGAGGCCAAGCGGGGTCATGGCTGGGTGGCGAGCACAGAGGGCTTGGGTGGGTAGATTTCACACAGCAACACCACACACAGACCCCGTCCACACGGCCTCCCTCCAGCCCCTGGGTGGCAGGGAGGAGAACTGAGCTGTTCTTACCTTGAGGACGCGCAGTGGCTGGCTGGGTGACGCCAGGCCTGGGGGCAGGTGCATGGCTGTCTGCCCACAGTGTGCCACTTGGTACTGCAGAGGGTTGTAGCCGCTGCGGCTGGCCCCCCGGCTGCCCTCAGGCCCCCTAGGCTCCTCCTTCACGGCCACAGCCCTGGGGTCGTAGCTCCCTGGGCTGCTGTAGATGCCAGGCCCCAAGGCCTTCCTGTCGGGGCCGAAGGTATGTGGGGGATAGGTGAAGGGCCGGGGGTCAGCCGGCAGGTAGTGGGGGAAGGCAGGGGTCCCGGGCCCCTTAAGGCCTCGGGCCTCAGGGGCCGGCTTCACGGCGAAGAGGTCGGAGAGGAGCTGTTCTTCCCCAGACTCGATGTAGGCAGACAGGTCGATGGAGGCCTCATGCTCACACATGTCCCCCAGCTCCCCAGGCCCCGCGCGGGCCCCTGAGAACTCCAGTGGCTGCTGGCCAGCGCGGGGCTCGCACTCGTAGTAGGTCCCGTGGGACATGGCCGGCCCGCCCCCTCGGCTCCCCGCCCCTGGCCGCCCCGCTCTTGGGGCACCCTCCGGGATGCTCGTCTGTCTGCCCCCTGCCCTAGATCTGCCCTCTCCGATCTCCGCCGTCACCCACTCCTGTGTGGTCTCTCTCCTCCCTCCTCCGCTGTTTCCTTTTCCTTCCTCTGTAGTCAATGCCTCTTTTCTCTTCCCTTTTTTCCCCTCTCTCCCTGGGGTGACTCAGGGAGGGGCAGGGCGCACCCCAGAGGGAGGGATGTAAGCCTTAGAGAATCGGGGCCCCTGGCCTATTTAGCAGATGGGGGCTACTCTGGTCAGGCTCCAAGCCAGGGTTCTAAGATGCCCGGGAGCCAATGCTTCTGGGAATGTCTCCCCCTCCCCGTCGAGTCCGGGGGGGTTCCAGAATCCTTGTTGAGGGCAACAGCTCACTCTGAGTGTCCTCCTCCCTCTGACTTCCAAATGTCCTGTGCAGAATGAGTGCCCAGTCAGAAGGAAGAGAGGAACCTTCTTCCAGTGCCGACCCCCAGCCTGATCCGAGCTCCTCCCTGGACACACCTCCTTCTCAGTACCGTCCGCAGCAACAGTGCTGGGCTCCACCTACCCCCAGAGCCACCCTGTTCCTTTTGTAGACCCACCTCTCCAAACCACTCTCCTGGGTGCAGGCCAGGGGTGTTGTTTGAGGGGTTTAGGAAGTAGTGATGGGCTTCCCAGATGGCTCAGTGGTAAAGAATCTGCCTGCGGTGCTAGAGATGCAGGAGATACAGGTTCGATGCCTGGATTGGGAAGAACCCTTGGAGGAGGAAATGGCAACCCACACCAGTATTCTTGTCTGAAGAATCCCATGGACAGAGGAGCCTGGTGGGCTACAATCCATAGGGTCACAGAGAATCGGATACGACTGAAGCGACTGAGCACACACACACACAGGAAGTAGTGATAAGTCTGGGACCAAGCCATACACTAGGATCTGTCTTCTGCAGCAGAGCAGCCTCTTTAGCTAAGTTTTGCATGGGGTCTGTGCAATAGCCCAAGCCTTCACATGTTTCCAGCCCAGGCTACCTCTAGCAACCTGGCACTGTCCCTGACTGCCCTGTCTTGGCAGGGCTGGTCAGGGCTTGGGCTCCACGCCCCAGACCCTGGCAGCCTCAGCAACAGCTGCGCTCCTCTGGTGTTTCCAGCGCCTGGCCTGTGCTGCCAGAGCCTTGGGCTGGCGCTCTGCCCTGTACAGGTCCTGAGGGCTCTGCCCGTTTCCTGTGGCCGGGCCGCAGGGCTCAGGAGCTCGCTGCAGCTTGGTTTGCTCTTTTTCCTTCTGCATGGCCGTTCTCTGACCTCGATGCGTGTCTCTCGGGTCCACTTCCTCTTGTGAGGCTTGACAAAAGCCTTCTCTTTTGTCATCACCTCTTCCTGAGGCTGTGTTTCAGGGTCTCAGGGAGAAGCCCACGGCTTGCTCTCTGCACTTTTGGTCTCAGACCGGGCCCCTCTCCCTTCCCTTTTCTCTGGGAACTCCCTACTCCCTCCTGTCAGAGACACTGGCTTTTACCTGTCGCATTTCATCTGCAAAAGGGACTATGTTGTTGTTTAGTTCCTAAGTTGTGTCTGACTCTTGCCATCCCATGGACTGTAGCCCACCAGGTTACTCTCCCCATGGGATTTCCCAGGCAAGAATCCTGGAGTGGGTTGCCATTCCCTTCTCCAGGGGATCTTCCTGACCAAGGGGTTGAACCTGAGTATTGGCAGTTTAATCGGGCAGGCAGATTCTTTACCACTGATCCACCTAGGTTCAGTGAAAAGGAAAGGACACGTAGAAATGTGTCACTGATTCTTTTGTCACCAGCAAGTGCTGTGAGTGCCCTGTGGAGGCCAAAGGTTTTGTAAATTGGGCACAAGGGCCAGACCTCAGTGGTGTAAATATAGAGGGGCTGTGTACCATATTGCTGTTCAGGCATTCAGGTGTGTCTGATTCTTTGTGACCCCATGGACTGCAGCACACCAGGCTCCCCTGTCCTTCACTACCTCCTGGAGTTTGCTCAAATTCATGTCCAGTGAGTCTGTGATGCTATCTAACCATCTCATCCTCTGCCACCCCCTTCTCCTTTTGCCTTCAATCTTTCCCAGAATTAGGCTCTTTTCAAATGAGTCAGCTCTTCACGTCAGGTGGCCAAAGTATTGGAGCTTCAGCATCAGTCCTTCCAATGAATATTCAGGGTTGATTTCTTTTAGAATTGACTGGTTTGATCTCCTTGCAGTTCAAGGAGCTCTCAAGAGTCTTCTCCAGCACCACAATTTGAAAGCATCAATCCTTTGGCTCTCAGCCTTCTTTATGTTCCAACTCTCACATCTGAACATGACTACTGAAAAAAATCATAGCTTTGATTATACAGATCTTTGTCAGCAAAGTGATATCTCTGCTTTCTAATATGCTGTTTAGGTTTGTCATAGCTTTCCTTCCAAGGAACATCTTTTAATTTCATGGCTGCATTCACTGTCCCCAGTGATTTTGGAGCCCAGGAAAATAAAATCTGTCACTGTTTCCACTTTTTCCCCTTCTATTTGCCATGAAGTGATGGGACCAGATGCCATAATCTGTTTTTTTTAATGTTAAGTTTTAAGCCATCTTTTTCACTCTCTTTCACCCTTATCAACTATGTACCACATTGAACGCTAAAATAAGATGTGCAGATGCAGGGCTCCCTGCAAGTCAGGCAATTACCCCTCTAGTTAGAGTGCCCCCCATTTCTGTGCATAGCTTGAGGCACTTTCTCCAAAAGCTCTGACCTAGCATGAGGAATCTGCTAGTGTCCAGGAGACAGATCTCCAGTCCCTGATGGGGAGATTTCTACTTTCTCTTCATTTCAGAGGATCCTGTGGCAAACACTACCAGCCAGGAACTGCTTCAGTTTTGCAGCAGTGCCTCAGTTAACCACCAGGTGGTAATATTGATCCAAAATTCAGGACTTGAGTGGTTTCTGTGCTCATGAATCAGGTGAACAGTAGAGGGCAGGCTCCCACAGCCCTGGCAAGGGCAAGACGCCCAGAATGAGGAAGAGAAAACATGGCCGAAATGGGGGTTTGCAGGGCAGTTGCAGGGAGAGTAGGCAGGCAGAGAGGACTAGGGCCAGGCCCTTGTCTCAGTGAGGAGGAATTCTACCCCTCCACCCCCACGATGAAATAGTCATGATGGTTCGGGCATTGCATTTTCTGGTGGTATGCTTTTTCAATCCTTGAAACATACACTTTTCCTTGCAGACCATTTCCATGCAGACCTGTGAATTAAATAGGCAAGTAAGCAAGACAGATGGTATTTTTATCTCTGCTTTATAAAGGAGGAAAAGGAGGCTGAGAGGCTGAGCTGCCCAAGGTCATGCAAGGATGCAGCTTTAACCTGGGTAGGGAGGCGGGAAAGGCAATGGTATAGTTCTAGAACCTGACCCCCCACCCCCACCCCCCTGCCCTGCTGGGGAAGAAGGGATAGGGAAAGGCCAAGCTCAGTGATTCAGAGAGAGCTTCTTTGCCCTCAGCCGGGCACCCTGGGGGAGAGGGAGACTGCGTCTGGCGGGCGAGCTGGCCCTGGAGGAAGCAGGGAGGTGTGCAAATAGGCCGGCAGGAAATGAGAAAGCTCGGGAGCTCAGCCTGGGTGGTAGATAAGCAGTCTCGGCCGCTCACCTCCTGGGCTGACGTCGCCGTGTTTCCCAGTAATCGGGGCGCTCTGGACGTCTCGCGCCTGGGAGGGGGAGGCACTGGAAGGGAAGCGGGTGGGGAGGGCAGTGCCAGCCAAGCGCAGGGGGGTTTCTTGGGTTCGGCGGCGTTGAGCAGGAACAGATAGAAGCCCTCCGTGGCCACCTGGAATCCTTTTCTCCCTGCGGCTGCAGTTGCTACCTGGGTGCCCCAACTGAAACAATGCATCTGTAGTATCTTAATGACTTTGTATCAGGCTTCAGTTCAAACACCACCTCCCTCACCAATTCTCAAAGCTCCTTCCGTCACCTACCGCTAGGTGACCTTGGGCGAGTTACTTAATCGAACTTGTAAAATAGCAGTAGTAATGCCTACTTTGTCGGCTGTTTAAACTTTGAATAAGATAATGTATAGAAAGCAACTGGGCTTAGCCGGTCAGTCTCCTTCCGGCCCTCCTATGACTACACTCTGTGGGGGTTTATCTGTGTCCCCTTGTGTGTTAACTGGCTTCAGTTAACTGTGTGACCCCAGGGACTGTAACCCGCCAGGCTCCTCTGTCCGTGGAATTCTCCAGGCAAGAATACTGGAGTGGGGTGCCATGCTCTTCTCCAGAGACATGCTTCTGTAGCCTTGTCTGAAGCTTCAGTTGGACAAGATTTTTTTTTTTTTTCTAATTTTATTTATTTAAATTTAGACTTTTTAACTTTCCATTGGGGTATGGCCTGTTACCGATATTGTGATAGTTTCAATTGAACAGTGAAGGAATTCAGCCATACATATATGGACAAGCATTTCTGACCTTGTAGGTCCCAGGCACTGCACAAACTTCAGGGACCTGGCCAGTCCAGTCCTGCCTGCAGAAGCTCAGAGCCCAGAGGTATGGGCAGTGATGCTGTGATGTGCACACACAGGTACCATGTGCATTCTTGTCTTTTCCCCCCAAAGACTATTTGCTCCTTAAAGGAAGGTCAGACACCTCTTCAGCTAGGGTAACCAGGCTACCTGAATTAAAATTAAGGAGAGGTGGGTTGACATATATGACTGTTCTTATGGAGACAATGAAACAAAATATTTGAAGTCTGTGCTGACTTGGAAAATTCAAGGGTAAGTTTGCTATTCCCACGGCGCATAGCAAAATCTTGGATACTGTGGTTAGAGAAATATTTATTGACCACATTAATAAATGAATACATAAACAGCTGTAATTTCAGTACTCACCAAAGGCTCCCAAGTTCCCTAAGGTCAGAGCATCTGAAATTCCCCACATTAAAGTGACTGACACAGTTAAGACAGCATAAAGGCCCAGGTTAAAAATAAATGCATGTTGCCTAGGAGGAGACCCACATTTGCCCTTTTGAGCGGGTTGAAAGATCAGCAAGTGTCACCTTACAAAAGAGAGGGGGCTCCCAGGGACAGGTGTCTCTAGGGACTGAGGGGGTTGGACTTGCTGGAATGGGGTGACATGAGGAAGCCTTGGGCAGCCTGGGAAAAGAACAAGCATGTGTTGGGGAACTGGGGGCTCCCCAAGGGTGGATATGAGGCTTGGAGAAGGGCCCCTTGCACAAGACTGGCCTTTGCCCAGCTTGCCCTCACTCTTTTGGGACAGCTGTGGGCTAGGAGATTCGGGAACCCTTTGAGATTAGGTTCAATCTTCTTTTTTCATCCCTCTGAAAGTGCTAAATAAGCTAAGTGACGTGCCCAAGGACACACAGCTGTTTGGTGGCTGAGCTGGGCCTCGGAGCCAAGTGTCTGTGCCGCTGTGAGTGGCAAGCCTCCAGCCTCAGTCTAGAATGCCAGCCACAAAACAGTTATGCTGGGGCCAGGCCGGGACTGGGAGTGGAGGCATCTTGCCCGCCAGTGTCCTCACAGTGTCCCAGATGGTGAACAGTGATGTCCTAACACCCCCCCACTCCGCCCCCGCCGCCTCCACGTGTCTGTCAGCAGAGCCAGCTCTGGAATGATGCAGTCTCAGGACAGGCTGCAGGAGGGCTGCCCGCAGAGGAGGGACCGGATCTAATCCTGTCAGCTTCCTCCAGAGATTAACCTGGAGCACCAGGAGGTACTTGTCCTTACCTCGACTGCTTCCTCCTCTTTCCTGGTCCCTCAGTCCTCCTCTTCTTCTACTTGGGTGGCTGAGTGGACCCCACCTCACCTCCCAGTCCCTCACATCAGACCTCTGGCATCCAGCTGGGTGCTTTCCTAAGCCCCTTCCACTGGGGGATGTTTCTCCACAGGCTCAGCCTGTTCCTTTCTGATGCCTTTCCCTTTGCTGACTGGGCCTTGGGGGACCACCCCTGCCTCCACCTCCCTCCATTCAGCTTGGTGCTGTCTGTCCCTCGCCCAAGTTTCCACCCTGGGTAAAGATAAGCTTCTTCTTCCCAGATAGTTTGCTGGCTCTCAGCACAATACGGGCTTCCCGGGCGGCGCTAGTGGTAAAGAACCTGCCTGCCAGTGCAGGAGATGTAACAGACATGGTTTCCATCTCTGGGTCAGGAAGATCCCCTGGAGGAAGGCATGGCCACCCACTCCAGTATTCTTGCCTGGAGGATCCCATGGACAGAGGAGCCTCGAAGGCTACAGTTCACAGTGTTGCAAAGAGTCAGAGACAACTGAAGTGACTTGGCACGCATGAACAGCACAATACATCAGTAGGAACAACAATACTCAGACTTCATGGAAGTAAGGAGTTTTTGGTTCAAAATGAGAGGGAGCTGTTTGAATGTGCCAGCACCGTGCCCCAGGACACCTCAAAGCTATGGAATGCAAGGGCCTTCAGGAATGCCATCCTGGGAGGAACCTGGTAAACAAAGACCTCCCTCCTGACAGAGACAGGAAGTGCCTGGCCACTCTGTCTTGGAAGGTCATTGAATTATCAACACCACCAACTTCATTTCCATTTAAAATTTTATTACATCAACAAAAAAGAAAACAAAAAACCCTCACAAAACAAAATTCTAAAACCTAAACAAACTCAAAGACAGAAGACTATTATCCAGGTATAACCAAAACCCTCCCTGAAGGGGAGAAAAAACCCAAAAAACTTAAAAATCCCAAAGAAATAGAAATGCCAGCTTCAAAAATATTTATCCAAAAAGTAAGGCATCCACTTTACAAAAACAACAACAACAACAACAACAATAATTGGAGGAGGTTGGAGGAATGACAAGAGGGAAGAAGAGGATGGTCCCCTGACCCTCCAGGGGCCAGCCACAGTCCACCTGGAGTCCACTCAGAAGGGACCACAACTTGGAGCAAACCCGCATTTCACTGATGCAGGCTCAGGCAGGCCGGGTGAGGAGCCAGAGGCCAAGTAGGCCAGAAGGGCTCCCCAGGTATTCCAGTTGCAGCAAACAGTATGAGGAGTTGGGGGGAGGGGGACTTCTGCCTGGGATAAAAGAATCCCAGTCCTTAGCACAATAGATGAGGTGGGGAGGCTCCAAGGGCCCTGGCTGGGCAAACAACAAACAATACCTTCTCTGGAGCACGGGGAATGGCAGCCCTGCCTGCAGGACAGGATAGCTCCAAGTCCGCAAACCACAGAGAAAGGGCTTTTATGAGCCCTCCACAGTGACCTTTTGCCATGGCCCTCTCATCCTGACCTGGAGGCTGTCCAGACAGGATCTTGATGGGAGCAGGAGGAGGGACGGATGATCTGAGGTAGGGGAGGAACTGGCCTTCAGAATACACTTTCTCCCCAGTTTTCTACATGATGGGCTAGGCACCTCTAGGGAGATGGGAAAAGCCCTCCCGCTGAGGCTTGTCATACCAGGTCTGACTGGAGGGCTAGAAGCAGGGGGTATTTTTAGGTTCCAGTTCTTGGATGGGAGGTGACTTAAGGCTAATTTGGCTCAACTTTCAGGCATGAAGGGCTTGGGGAGCCTTCACACCATCGGTCCTGAAGCTAAGGTCCAGAGAAGAGGAAAAGGGCAGGATGGGGGTGCTGGCATTGCTGGCTGCCTGGAGCTGTGTGGGGGCATTGCTGCAGGGGGTCACAGGGTGGTGGGCTCCTTCCCATGGAAGTGGGAAGGAAGAGGAGTGGAGCTGCTTTGTGATTAGGAGAGAAATGTCCACTACATGGATAATAAGCAAGTTTCTGGCTTCAGGAAGCTTTGGCACCGAGTTGGGGGGAGGATACAGGGGCAGAGGCAGGGCTGGGTTTCTGCAATCTGAGCCTTTCCCAATCTGTTCCACAGGCCTGGCTGGGGGAGGGGGAGAAGGCAGTTCTCCAGCCCATTGGTCCTCAGCTCAGTGGGGACGTGCTGTCCCAAGGAGCCTCACTTTGCACAGGGGGCCAGGCCAGGGTGGTGGCCAGGAGCCGTGGGGCAGAGGGAAGCATCACCTCTGATTTCTTGGGTCCCTGGTAAAGGGAGGGGGCCTTGGGTCTCTCCAGCTGACCTTTCATGGTGACAGATTTGGTTGAGTCTGTCCCTCCCAAGTGACTCACAGTTGCTGCCACTTCTCTTGGAGCTGAAGCCTCCCTTGGGCTCAGGAATGGGGAGGGAAGGCAGTACTGAACTCAGGTTCCTGAGGAAGTGACTGAGGGTGTGGACCCTGGAGAGAGGGCTGTGGAGGGCACCCCTGGCAGCTCCTCTAACAGCTGGAACTTGGGCAGCTCAGGGGAGGAGGGCAGTCCAGGGAGGGAGAGGTGGCTTTAGACACAGACTTTGGGGTGAGAGGAGGCTAGATCTTTGGGCACAAATGTCAGTATCTTGTTTATAGTTTCTCACACCCATACCCAGGTCTTGTGCCTGCTTGACAGAGGCAGAGGTGTGTGTGACTTTGTGAGCGAGTGTGTGTGTGTGTTTGGGGGACCTGGGCAGATGGCAGAAAGGGAGAGGAGGGAGGAGGCAGCTGAGAGGGGAGAGTGGTCCTCAGGGCCCCACCGCGTCCTTGTCCTTGGAGGCAGGGGGCTGGCAGATGGGCTGCTGCTGCTCCATGTCCTGGTTCCTGTCTTCCATCTTCAGGTCCTCGGCCCCCTTGGGGTACACAACTACACATATCTTCTGACTCACCAGGGTCAGCAACTCTGTAGGAGGAGGCCACACAGAAGCCAAGTCAGTGCTGAGCATCCCACCAAGCCAACCAACCAGGCCAAGGCCCTTCTCGCTCTCCTGCCTCAGCATCTGGCCTCAGCTAGGCTCCTCTAGGAGACTCTCTCTAGGAGATGGCCGCCTTGACTGCCTCCTCCATTTCTGGGACACCTATTTGCTGGCTGCTCCTCCTCATCAAGGCCCCAGGGCCACTGACCGCCAATGCTGGGGTCTCCACCCAGCCCATGGCAGCTTCTCCAGGATGGCCATTCCGGCAGGCCTAAGGTCTGCGTGGAAATGCCCAGAGTTCTCCTCTCCTCAGAGGTCTCTGAGCAGAGACCTTTCCTGTGGCAACCCTTTCTCCAGTGCTCTGTAGACAGCCTCCTGATCCTGGTGGGGCTCTCTAGCCAGACCAGTGACCACTCTACTCCAGACCAGGGGCCCTCTGGCTGCCCATAATGTTCAGCAACTCACCAATGAACTTATTGAAACACCTGGGCTTGTGCTGCCAGTAAATACCCAGGAAGTAGACCGGCACCCCTGTCACCATGATGGCCAGGCCGATGCCACACACCACGGGCTCTGACCACAGGCTGAAGACCAGCAGGAAAGCCCAGAACAGCAAGTAGATGATGGGAAACAGCAGGTTGACCTGTGGATCAGAGTCGCTGTTACCTGTGTGGCCCCTGTGGCCCCCAAGATCAGAACATCTTCCCTCTTCTTCCCAAAGGGAAGCATTTGGAGGGCAAAGCTGGGCTTCACTCAGCTCTGTGGCTCCCCCACCCCGAGCCTTGACAGGGCAAGTGCTATGTCGAGGGATGTTGGTGAACATGGGCAGTGGGACAGTAAGAGGAGTGTGGGGGCCTAGGGAGGGGACAATCCTCATTGTCGTCCCAGGAGGGATCAAACAAGGCTTCACCATGCAGCTGCATGCCTGTGGCAGGAACAGAAGCCCGTGGGGGTTGATGAGCTTGCTGGTATATTGCTATACGTCTGCTGAGGGCCGAAGGTGAAGGAGAGCAGAAGAAGTGAATGGGGTCAAGAAGGAAACTTCCTGTCAACCAGACCCCTACCCTCTCCCAGCTGGCAGGGTATGGAAAGTGTCCCTCCTCTCACCAGAGTCAGCTCCAATTTCTTTTAAGCCATTTGAGAGGATAAACCTAAGACCCAAGAAATCAGGAAAGCTAGTGTGGTATGAGGCAGCCCGGGGCCTTGTTTATTTCAAGAAGGAGCAGACTCTACAGGTCCAACATCCTCTTGTTGACCACAGGTGGGAAGTCCCCCATAGTCTTCCTCAAGGTTCTAGACTCACTGCCTTTCTCCTCCTTGTCCTCTCCTCTCAGAGGGTACGAAAGTGGTAGGGAGATGGCGTTATTCTGCTTCCTCTTCCCTCTAGCACACTTTCTAAGCATGGCAGGAGAGTGGCAATGGAAAACTGAGATGTGAAGAGCATCTAGTCTCCCTGTGTTTCTAGAACGTGTGTTAGTTGCTCAGTTGTGTCTGACTGTTTGTGACCCCATGGACTAATGTAGCCCGCCAGGCTCCTCGGTCCATGGGATTCTCTAGGCAAGAATACTGGAGTGCGTTGATGTGCACTCCTCCAAGGAATCCTCTTGACCCAGGGATTGAACCCAGATCTCCCGCATTGTGGGCAGATTTTCTACTGCCTGAGCCACCAGGGAAGCTCATTTCCAGAATAGGATTGTTCAATAGCTCAGGGATATACCCTCTTCTTCAAATTTGCAGGAGAACCTATAGCACTCTAGCATACGTTGTTCTGAGCAATCCCATTTATTCCTATCACAAAATTATTTCTTGTACAATCAAGAGATTTACCAGGCATTTACTATGTGCAAGGCTATAGTAGTTTAAAAAGGGAGGATCATGGAGTGCTGAAGTGGACTGGGAAACTTCAAGAAAGGTTCTTGAGTATGGAAAATGGTTAAAATTTGGAGAGGCAGATGGGAGAAGGAAATTCATTCTGGGATGAGATGGAGAGACTGAATGAGTAAAGCCAGTTACGTGGAGGGACAAGGAGGAGACTAGTCAGATTAGAAGGTCCAGGAAAAGTCAGCTGACTTTTTAAAGCCTTAGAGCCACAGGAAACAAAGGAATGACATGATGGAAAAAATGACATGATGGAAGTTATCAGGTCATGGAACCTATTCCTCCAGCTGCAGTTTGCTCTGGTCCCATGGAGAATGGAAATGGCTGCCCCCTTCACACACGGCCTTTGCTTCCCAAAGGGTCTCCCACCATCGTGGAGATGATGAGGCTTGGTCAACAGTGAGAACAAGGTGATTCTTAAAAAATCTGAGCTCATGGAGAAGGAAATGGCAACCCACTCCAGTGTTCTCGCCTAGAGAATCCCAGGGACGGGGAAGCCTGGTGGGCTGCCGTCTATGGGGTCGAAAAAAAAAAAAAAAATCTGAGCTCAGTTAGAAGCAGTGGAGGAGGGGGAGGGGGCCCCACAGGGAGGTTCTAGCACCTTAATGGGGCGGTTGATGTCCGGCTTCTTCCAGCGAAGAACTATCTGTCCGGCAACCGTGACACCATAGAAGAGGTAGTTGATGAAGCCCACGTAGTTGATGAGCGTGTATATGTCGCCGGTGACAAGCATCAGCAGGGTGGAGATGCACTGGGGGGCATGGAAGAAGCTCATCAGTGATCAGAAAGGCCCTGGGAGACCGGATAAGCTGTTTACTGGTGGCAGGCTGCTCGCCTGCCTCTAGGCAGACAATGCCATTCCACAGTGGATCTCTCAAAATGGAGGCTTTATAGCTTCTCCTAGAAACCCAGGTCATTGCTAACAGCTTCTTCACCAGGAAGTTCTTTCTTTACTGCAGGAGTGATAATCAAAACATTTAACCATGGGTACAACATGGGCACTAACCACTCAGAACAGATGCTGGCTGTATACCCCTGGATGGGCAATGCTGGTGGTACCCAGCTCTATGCCACTCTGGTCTCATTTATATTTCTTCCCTAGTTGAAGCTCAAGCTAATTTTGTCTTTTATCCCTTAGGGAAGACTGTTAACTGTAGATTAAGGTTTATTCTTGCCCTCATCCTCTTTTCCTGGTTGAGTCATCTAATTTATTTTTCTTCTTTCCTTTTTTTTTTTTTAAATGTCATAAACAGTTATATAGCACTTCCTAAGTGTCAGGCTCTATTTTTAGCATTCTACAAATATTAACTCATGTAATCGTCATAACATCCTTCTGAAGTTTTCTTGACAGAGTTCACTTCCCAATTTCAAAATCATCTCAGTGGATCTCTCAGAAGCATATTCTTTCCCTCTGCTAATTTGTTAAGGCCAATAGAAGGCTCAGTTCTCCTGTAAGATCTGATGGTGAAAATAAGAAGAATTTAAGGGATGAAAAAGCCAGATTCTTCCTGTAGTTGCCTGGTAGTCATAAAGAAAAGAAAGAAAGTGAAGTTGCTCAGTCGTGTTCGACTCTGCGACTCCATGGACTGTAGCCTACCAGGTTCCTCTGTCCGTGGAATTTTCCAGGCAAGAATACTGGAGTGGGTTGCCATCATAAGCCTGCCCCAATGGTGCAAACTGAAAAAAATCTTGTGGCTCACTGGGAGCACTGAGCCTTCTCCAGCTGCCTTTCACTACTGACCAATCAAGATGACCTTCTTCCTGTATCGGAACGTTCTGAAATTTCTTCTAATGTACAGTGAATGCCCTTGACTCTTGAGAGCTCTGCTCTCTGGTCTAACTGCTTCTCTGTTAGACCAAAGTCATTTTTGATATTTTAGTTGGGATCCAGAAGGAAAAACAAAAAACCAAAGACTCACTGGGGATAAGTCTTTCTCTTTCTGTATGCCCTATATAAATGATTCTACTCTTGTGTAATTCTGCCTCCATTTACCAGACAACCCCCTTGTTTCCTTTTCTCCACTTTCAGTTTACCAGTCTTCCCTTCTGATTTTTCTTATTTGGTGTGACACCAGATTTGGTGAACACCAGATTTATTTCAATGGTGTTTCCCCAGGACTGGCAGAGCCTCCTTGGGCAAGAGGGTTGATGGGGAAGGGTGGGAGTGTGCTGTGATCAGCCAGGAGCAGAGGCCCAAAGCTGCAACCCTGTGGGTAACAGGGGCAGGAGGAGCCAAGGAAAAAAGCTTCTTTGTGAGCTTGTATAATCTGGAAGCAGCTACTTCAGTCTGACTCAAAACGATGGAAGAATGAGATGAGCCGGCCTGGGAGACTTAAGGCATTTCAGGACTTAGGCTCCTTCCTTGCTGTATCTTTTGATATTAATCAGGCCCATGTATACCATTTGCTAGATTATCAGAGGCCCCAAGAAACCTAGGAGCACAAGGGTAACAGCGGCACGTTTGGGAAGTATGAGCTCCCAGTTCAAAATAGCACAAAGAGGGAGGGTATGTGTAGGGCTGACAGAGGGAGGGACCCTTACTGTGAACAGCAAGGCTGGGATGGGGGTGCAGCGCTTCACGTGGATCATGGCCAACACGCTGGGAAGGTGGCCCTCCCTGGCTCCGGCAAAGAACAGCCTGGCAGAGAGAAAAGCAGGTCAGCCTGGGATTTCCCATGGACCAGCCAAGCCTCCCTCCCTAGCCCAGCTCCCTCATCCGTGTCCACCTCTGCCCACACAGGAGCATCTCTACTCCAGCCAGGTACTCCTCGTGCACACCTTCCAGCCCACTAGTGAAAGGACCCACGTTCACAAATGCAGGTGCAGGCAAACCAGAGGCAGTCAGTGGATACGTGGATGGATTCAGGGGTGTGGAGACCTTGAGTGTGATCTGGGGTTCCTGATGACGTGCTGTTACTCTGTCTCTCACAAAGCTTGGAGAGCTGTAGGAGTAGCCTCTCTCTCCTTTGCTTAATGCCTTAATCCCTTAAAAAATGTACCTCCCCCCTCAGAGGATATAGGTTCTTTGGGGCATGGGGAATAAACTGTACATGAAAATATATATCCTGGTGAAGAAGTAGTTGCCCTTGTGGGGGGTAGGGAATGGATGTGGATGAGGAAGGGACACATGAGAACTTGGCAGGGGGGATATGTGGAAATGTTCTATATCATCGTGTTTTGGGTGGTAGTTACATGGTTGTCTACAATCGTTAAAATTCATCAATCTGAACATTTATGATCTGGGTATTTTGTGGTATGTACCTGAAAATTTATATCCTTAAACTACTTATTCTAATCCCAAAAAACCATCCTAAAGAAATGTATACAGTTAGTAAAAGGAGTACATACAAAGATATTGTAAGAGAAAAAAGATTGAAAAAAAATAGACAAGAAACTCAAACTTTTTTTTTTTTTTCCTGCACTGTGCCATAGCTTATAGGCTCTTAGTTCCTTGACCAAGATTGAACCTTGGGCCCTTGGCAATGAAAGCATGGAGTCCTAACCATTTAACTTCCAGGAAATTCCCCCAAACTTATTTTTTAAGTTTAAAATAATGATAATTTTTCTGTCTGAGATACTTGTAGACTCACATGCAGTTGTAAGAAATAATGTGACCTTACATAGTCTTCACCCAAAACTCTCCCATTGGTAATATACTGCAAAACTATACTATAGTATCATGACTTGTATATTAATGTTTACAAATTATTTTTAAAAAGAGAGATTTTAGGGAATTCCTTGGTGGTCCAGTGGTTAAGAATCTGCCTTCCAATGCAGGGAACACAGGTTTGATCCCTGGTTGGGGAACTAAGATCCCACATGCTGTGGGGCAACCAAGCCCACACACAACTAGAGAAGCCTGTTTGATGCAGCAAGACCCAGTGTAGCCAGGATAAAAAAAAAGAGAGAGAGAGAGAAATTTTAACATAAAGAGCAGCCCTTCTTCCTCTTTCCTCTCCCAAGAAAAAAGAATACTGTAAGCTGTTAGGAGTCATTTACATATTAGTAGAAATTAGACCACTTTTTCTTTTTTCTATGATTTTGGAGGGAAAGGATCAGCTAAGGGGTGAGAGGAAGGGGATGTGATGGGGGGGACAGAATGGCAGAGAGTCAGTACGCTGGGTAGTCTGGAGAGAACTGTCACTTTGTCGTTTGGGTATGGTGGAGAGTGGGGCGATCAGCAGCAGCTCCTGAGGAGTGTGAGGGTTGATTATGGCCCCAAGTACCCATATGCACACCATCGTTGCCACCATCAGCAACCTCGCCCATTTCATAGTTTCATGCAGCTACACGGCATCGCCTCTGCAGGGCAGCCTCATGCACCCAGGGGGCCCCAGGTGCTCTGTGGGCCTCACCATGCACATAACCAGGGTCCCATGTTCATATCTCTCTTCCACATGCAGCCAGGACCAAGGGAGTTGACAGGTACAACAGCACTGGCAAGTCAAGTTCACAAGAGACAATCGTTGCCCGGCGAGCCAACCACGGAGCAGACAGGACATTAAGCATGACACACGCATACACACGCCTACTCCTCAGGAAGAATCATCCTCTCCCTTCCCCCAAACACAAAGGAGTAAGAGAGAGGAGGGAAGGGAGGAAGGAACTGAAAGGATGAGTTGAGGAGGCCTGCTGGGTGAGCTGTGCCTCTGACTCCAAGGCTGAGCGCACCGGGCCACCGCCTCCGCATGCACACACAGCCGGACTACATGCACGCAGACTGCTGCTCAGCCTGCCCGAGGGACAAACCCCACTCTAAAGCGACTGGAGCCAGTCACTCTCTTCCAAAAGATCCCAGAGAGCCTCATGGGTCACTGATCTTCCACCGCTCGCCCTTGGCCGGGGCCTCCAGGTGGCCACTGCTCCTGTGTAACACGCATAGGAGGTTGCCGTGGGTGAGTGCCGGAGGGTCCTGGGGTGAAGGGAACGCCCACACTCCCTCTTCCCTGCCCTGCCCTGCCCTCTTCCCTTCCCTGTCCTGAAAACATGACACTCGTTTGTCATTTCATGGGAACTCCTCCCTGATATGACTGGTGGTTTGGGAAGCAGTTGAACTCAGGGGCTCACAGCTTGTGAGTAGGACTGTGTCCTTGGGGGAGGGGGGCTTCCTAAGAACCCTGGGAGGAACCCTCTGAGCCACAGCAATGGAAATCATCCATTATCTGCTGGGCTCAACCGCCCATTCTGGAGACAACAGATGGGACATCAAAGAGGGGGCCAGATGTCCGGGTGTGCAGAGGTGGGGGCTGGGGACTCCTGGGTCCACTCACACCTTGGGCTTCCCTGAGAGTTTGGGGTGAGATATGGCTTTGGACAAATGTTTCCCTTTCGTTCTTCCCTAGTTCTCACTTCACACCCCTACCTGAGTCTCATGGTGGCCACACAAGGGCCTTCCACAACTGCTTTGTCTGTTCAACAGGGAGGAGCCTGCACCCTCAGGGCACTCAGAGATGAGCCGGTTCCACCTGCAGTCTAGACCCAGGACTTTCAAGGGAGGGCAGCCCAGAGGCCCCGGGCATGGGTCCCTCCTGGTCCCTTTCAGAGTGGGGTTCCTTTCCAGCCAGCATGGCCTGTTTCTAGGCAAGTGGAAAAGGACTCCAAGGCTGCAGGCAAGACGCTGTCCTGCTGCCAAGCACACGGCCCGGGCCTCCTCAGCCCTCTGCTCCTCTGGACATGAGGTGGGAAGGCTGGTGCTTCTTGCCACCACATGTAAAGCCACACACGTCGTGCGTCACCACATGAGCAGCACAGGCTCCTCCGCCAGGCGCCCACACAGAGCCCCGTTGATGGAGACAAGCCCCCCCCACATATACAGAGCAATATGCACAGCAGAGGGGTCCCTGGCCCTGGAAGGGCCTGGATGGCACTCACCGGGAGGAGGTGAAGAGGGACCCATTGACTCCCCCAAATGTAGACAGGGCGACAGAAATGGGCATGATCCAGGCCATGACCCCCAAGAGTTTCTCTCCAAAAGTCTGAGAGGGAAAACAAGAGGGTGAGTAGAGAAGGAGAGCTCACAGCCTTCCACATGCGTGTCAATGCTGAGAAGGCTCCCTCCCAAACCCACCCCTGCTGAGTCTCAGGTTAGAGTCCAGGGAAGGAGGGACAATGGAGTCCGTGTCCTGGCTGCTCGTGCACCCCCAGTTCCCTTGGTGATGACTACACAGTGAGGAGTCAGGGATGTTTGGGACTGAATAATGAACAGGACTGTGTGCTGGTGATGATAATAATAAACATTTGTTATCCTTGCTGTATGGATAAGGAAACTGAGGCACAAAGCAATTAAGTAGTTTGCCTAAGATCACACACCCAGAAAGTGGAGGGTGAGGACCGGAAGCCAGCTGTGTGAGTCCAGGCCTCTCGTACAAGATACACTAATGAGTCAGGCGGGCTGGGTTCAAATCATAGCCTAGCATTTAGGAGCTATGAGATCTTGAGCAAAGTTCTTAATTTTTGAGCCTCAGCTTTTCCATCTGTAAAATAGAAATAAATCTTGATTCATAGAAACAGAAGATATTGGGGGGGGTGGTTGGTATGATAAGAAAAAACCACTACGTAGGCTAAAGAAAAGGTGGTGAAGCTATACACTAGTCTTCATGTATTGAAAGGATATAAAATGTTGGGGAGCAGCTTTTTCCACATTCTCTGAGTGAGGGACATACTTGAGTTATGGCACTTGTGTTTATGCATAACGTATAGCACATATGGGGAAAGGGTTGTTCAGAAGAGCTGTCTTGCTGGGGAGGGTTGATGTCTGTGAACAGACAGTGCAGGGCCTCTTTCTTGATGGTCTTCAGAGATGAGACGTGTGAGAACAGTGGCGGGGTGGGGCTGTGGTCCGGGTGAAGCCACATGAGGGAACTATGTGGTTCCCAGGTCTTTCCCAGGTAACAAGGACCAGAATGCCTTGGACCTGCAAGATCTCTTTCCCCAAAGAACACAAACTGCACACGCTTTTCCCTGATGCGGGAAGGAGTCAGGTTGTCCAGGTGTGGTCATAGAGGCAGAGGGAAATGGCATGTCTTGTGCAAGACAGTGACTTTCTGAGGAGGAACCCATCTTCTTTATACAATCATCACGTATACAGTTTAAAGTGCCCTCGGTCAGGAGTTAGTTCTTCTCAGGTGGCTCAGTGGTAAAGAGTGGGCTTGCCAAGAAGGAGACTCAGGAGATGCTGGTTCAATCCCTGGGTTGAGAAGATCCCCTAGAGAAGGAAATGGCAACCCACTCCTGTATTCTTATCTAGGAAGTCCCGTGGACAGAGGAGCCTGGTGGGCTGCTGTCCATAGGATTGAAAGTGTCAGACATGATCTGGTGACTAACCTACCACCACAGATCAGGAGTTGGCAAACTTTTCTGTCAAGGGTCAGATAGTAAATATTTTGATTGCTCCTGGACACCTGAAGGTGTGGCTTCTGCCCTAAGGACTTGAGAAGACTTCCAAACCCACAAAGTCATGGATCAGGGGAAAGTGAGTGGGACTAAACCCGTGAAGCTATGTCACTGTTCCTGGTTTGAGGGCATATGAGAGTTTTTGCTTTTAAATATTTATTGGAGTTTAGTTGATTTACAATGTGGTCTTAGTTTTGAGGGCATGTAAGTTTGATTTCTATCCTTTTTTTAAGTTGAACTATAGTTGACTTACTGTTTCAGGCAAAGCAACTCAGTGATATATTTTATATATATATATATATATATATTCTTTTTCAGATTCTTTTCCATTATAGGTTAGTACATGATATTGAATATATTTCCCTGTGCTATACAGTAGGTCCTTATTCTTTATCTATTTTATATATAGGAGTGCATCTCTGTTAGGCCCTATTCCTAATTTACCCCTCCTCAGGTTTAATTTCTTACCACAGCGACTGCATTTGATGCCAGCAGCTCCTGGGGGGACATTGCAGTGACGTAAGCCACATTGGCAAAGACATACACAAATGTGACCAGTGGGATGGAGATGAAGATGGCTCTGGGAAGGTTCCTGTAGAGGGAGAGGAGGTGAGAGGGGGCAGGTCTGGCACCTGGGACCACCTGCCTAGTCAGGGGGTCTGGGGAGTGCCTTCTGTCTCTCTGCAGGAAGCTGACCTTGCAGCCTTCTGTGATGTTCCCTCTACTTGGGGGGTGGATTTTGTCTCCATACAGGAAGGACAGTTGAAAGGAAATAAGACAGCTTAGGCTGGAAGTACACTCCATACCTGTTTATCTCTTCCTGACCAGAGTCTCCACAATGCGCTCACCCCCCCCCACCCCCCCATAATTCCTACATCTCAAGACAAAGACCTGTCTGTTGCAAGACAGGTGAGTAAGATGCCTGGAATTTTCTCAGGGCACATTTCATTCTCTAAGGCAGTGGAGTTATCTCAGCACCACTTTCAGCTTGTAATCTGCTCCAGGGTAGTCACTGGATTGTTTTTCTCCTGCAGGGTGAGTGACAAATGGTCTAAGTTCCTGGAAAATGAACCATTTCTTCAGGCTGAACCATTTTGAATGGTTCAAAATGAACCATTTCCCCAGGTCATGGTCAGAAGGGGGCTATCGGGAGAAGTGGGCGCTGGGCACCTGGCTCCCTCTTTCCAGTGGCAGGTGCCTTGGATATTGAAGGGGGAGGGGGAGAGCTGTTGTAACTCACTTGTGGGGATCAACAAGCTCCTCAGTCACGTAATTTAGAAAGTTCCAGCCTCCATAGGCAAAGGAGCCTTGAAGGAAAGCCAGTGCGATGAGGCCAATGTCGGGTTCTTGGAAATTATCAAATGCATTCTTTGGCTCCAGCCAGAAGTACTGTCCTGTGGACACACAGACAGGAGGCTGCTCAGAGAGACACATGTCAGAGCCTGGCAGCCCCAGGTCCCTGGTCTCCAGTGAACCCCACATATTGGTGAAGTGGGGCCAAAAATGGGCTGAGAAGTTCAGGACCCCCCAGAACATGATAATGATGAGTCCAAAGGGGGGCTCAGGTCCAAAGCACAGCTCTGAATGTTCCTTTTTCAAAAGGCAGAGTTCCTTGGAAGGAAAGACTGGGAGAGGTTACTGGGCAGGGCAGGGTAAATGGAGCTGGCTCACTAGGACTCAGAGATGCAGGAGTGGAGTCACTGGCAGTCTTCTGACCACCCTCCCTCATATTCAAGTTTGTACATTTTCATGGAGAAAGCAGCAAGAACAACGGACGCTCAAACATAAGCTTCTGTGATGCTATTAGCTCAAGCTTGCTGTGCTTTCTTCGTCAATATCCTCCTGTCTCTTCCTAGGGTGTGCATTTGGTCTATCTTTTCATGGAATAGATCTCCTGAAGACGGGCAATCTTCAGTGGACAGCTTTCCAATTGCCTTCTCAGCCCTCAGCACAGTATCCTGTACACAGGGGGTCCTCAGGAAAGGCTGCTAAGACTGTAATGAGATACAGAGTAGCTGACCATACGTTATATCTTCACCCATAATCGAGCATTTAGACAGGAAATAATGAGATGAGAGTGATTGGGAGAAGGCTTTGAGCCAGATTAGGAGAGCCTCATATCTTCGAAAAGACAGCCCAGCGATTTCTTTAAGTCTCAACTCTTGAAAATAATACCACCTGCTAAAGAAATGAATCCAAAGGATGAAAATAATTAGGCCCATAATAGAGCTGAACCTTAACTCTGTTTCCTGGAATCAAAATCCAGACACACCGTACCACCTCCAGGGCTTGTGGGCGGGTGGGAGGTCCCCCTGTTTGTCATCTGACTTTCTCTAGGAGGTAGTGACACTAGGCAAAGTCTGGTGCTGCCATGGGAACCATGGAAACCAAATACAGACTCAGGCTTGGAAAGGGCCAATCCAATGGGGAATGTTGGCAGGGGCCCCAGGAATGTAGAGCTCTCTCTTGTGGAGCTGAGTAATTTCTGAAATGTGTAAAAATCTCCTCTGTCTCCCATTTAAGATACAGACAAGATAAAATATAAGATACAAAGAGCTTTCCTGGAGCTGGGACAAACAGCAATGTTTAGAAATATGGAATCTTCATTTACCTGTGCTGGAACCATGAGGTCAGCATGGGAGGAGAGAATTTGGCACCCCAGGGGGTGCTCAGCTCCCAACCATCCTGGGGAAATTGGTTTCTTGTTCCCTTTGTCAAGCAAGTGAATAAGAAAAGTCATTCAAGGACTCCCCTAGTTGCATTGGGAGTTAAGGCTCCCAATGCAGTGGGCCCCAGTTCAATCCCTGCTCTGGGAAAACTAAATCCCGCATGGCACAACTAAGACTTGGCACAGCCAAAAGAATAAATAGTAATAATACATAAGAAAAGGATAGAATTGGGACATCTCAGGTTGTGCACACATCCAGGGACAGTGCGAGGGTGTGTATACATGCAAGGGTTGGCGTGTTCTGATGATACCCACCTTTGCAGATCTGTACAACTCCCATGATGATGATCAGGCCCAGGGCCAGGAGCTTGCCAGCTGTGAAGATGTCTTGAACCCGGGTGGCCCACCGCACACTGGAGCAGTTGATCCATGTGAGGAGCACTGCAATGACAGACCCCCAAACACATCCTCAGGGCCATAAGGAGACTACTGGATCCCTCTGGACAGAAGCAGCAACGCTCCTCGGTCCTGATGATGAGACTGTAATAGGCGAGCCAAAAATGCTGCAGGCTCATCACCAGCATCTGAAACTTTGGAGGGGTTAGTAGGTGGGGTTCCAAATGCGGATTGCTTGCCACAAATTAGAGCTTGCTCAGAACACGCCCTGCTCAGGCTTAGAAGTCAGAAGTGAGCATGGAAGTGTGGACACTGACTTTGGGGAAAAATCAGCCTCTCATCAGGGCATGAATGTGGGCTCAAGATATTGTGTGCTCAAGAGGAGCCCTAAGCAGCTGGTAGAATCCTGGATGTCCTCTTCCTGAACCTGATTTTAGGGTAACAAGGTTTAAGGGAATCTTTTGTTACTCAGCTTTTTCAAGTTCTAATTTACATTTAGTAAAGTTCATTTTTGTAAGTGTACAGTTTGATGAGATTTGACAAATGTATTCAGTTGTTTAGTCACTTCAACACCCTCTGTACAGAACATTTGCAACACCCCTAAAAGTCCTTTTTTATATTGTGCTCCTTTGAGGTCAGCCCCTTTCCCTTACCTCTGGAAATCACCAATTTAACTTCTGTCCCAAAAGTTTTGCCTTTTCCAGAATGTCACATAAATGGAATCATACAATATGCAGCCTTTTGCGTCTGGCTTATTTCACTTAAAATGATGGTTCTGAGATCCATTCATGTTGCTGTATACATTAATAGTCCCTTTCTATTGTCAAGGAACATTCCACTATATGAATGTATTAGTTTTCTATTCAATAGGCGATGGACATTTGGGTGGCTCCCAGTTTGGGGCTATTATAAATAAAGCTGCTATAAGCACCTGCACAGAAGTTTTTGAGTGGATCATAGAGGTCTTTGAGGGGAGTTTTCATTTAAGTAAATTTCCAGGGATGGGATTTTGGGTCATATGGTGAATGTAGTTTGACTTTATATGAAATAACCAAACTGTTTTCCAAAGTGGTTATATCATTTTGAATTCCCACCTGGAATGCATACTCCTGTTGCTCTGTATCCTTGGCAGCATTTGGTATTGTCAGCTTCAAAAGTCCGACCATTTCAAAAGGGTATGTAGTGACATTTCATTGAGGTTTTGATCAGGGCTGATCTCCTTCAGAATGGACTGGTTGGACCTCCTTGAAGTCCAAGGGACTCTCAAGAGTCTTCTCCAACACCACAGTTCAAAAGCATCAATTCTACAGTGCTCAGCCTTCTTCACAGTCCAACTTTCCCATCCATACATGACCACTGGAAAAACCATAGCCTTGACTAGATGGACCTTAGTTGGCAAAGTAATGTCTCTGCTTTTGAATATGCTATCTAGGTTGGTCATAACTTTCCTTCCAAAGAGTAAGTGTCTTTTAATTTCATGGCTGCAGTCAGCATCTGCAGTGATTTTGGAGCCCAGAAAAATAAAGTCTGACACTGTTTCCCTGTTTCCCCATCTATTTGCCATGAAGTGATGGGACCAGATGCCATGATCTTTTTTTTTCTAAATGTTGAGCTTTAAGCCAACTTTTTCACTCTCTACTTTCACTTTCATCAAGAGGCTTTTTAGTTCCTCTTCACTTTCTGCCATAAGGGTAGTGTCATTTGCATATCTGAGGTTATTGATATTTCTCCCGGCAATCTTGATTCCAGCTTGTACTTCTTCCAGCCCAGCGTTTCTCATGATGTACTCTGCATAGAAGTTAAATCAGCAAGGTGACAATATACAGCC
The DNA here is from genome assembly GCF_019923935.1 of Bubalus bubalis. Taxonomy (NCBI): domain Eukaryota; kingdom Metazoa; phylum Chordata; class Mammalia; order Artiodactyla; family Bovidae; genus Bubalus; species Bubalus bubalis. Next base: position 81,293,459 of record NC_059167.1, read on the forward strand.
TTGACGTACTCCTTTTCCTATCTGGAACCAGTCTGTTGTTCTGAAGGAGATCAGCCCTGGGATTTCTTTGGAAGGAATGATGCTAAAGCTGAAACTCTATTACTTTGGCCCCATGCGAAGAGTTGACTCAGTGGAAAAGACTCTGGACGTACTCTGCATAGAAGTTAAATCAGCAAGGTGACAATATACAGCCTTGACGTACTCCTTTTCCTATCTGGAACCAGTCTGTTGTTCTGAAGGAGATCAGCCCTGGGATTTCTTTGGAAGGAATGATGCTAAAGCTGAAACTCCATTCCTTTGGCCACCTCATGCGAAGTGTTGACTCAGTGGAAAAGACTCTGGACGTACTCTGCATAGAAGTTAAATAAGCAGGGTGACAATATACAGCCTTGACGTACTCCTTTTCCTATCTGGAACCAGTCTGTTGTTCTGAAGGAGATCAGCCCTGGGATTTCTTTGGAAGGAATGATGCTAAAGCTGAAACTCCAGTACTTTGGCCACCTCAAGCGAAGAGTTGACTCATTGGAAAAGACTCTGATGCTGGGAGGGTTTGGGGGAAGGAGGAGAAGGGGACAACAGAGGATGAGATGGCTGCATGGCATTACTGACTCAATGGATGTGAGTCTGAGTGAACTCCAGGAGTTGGTGATGGACAGGGAGGCCTGGCGTGCTGTGATTCATGGGGTCGCAAAGAGTCAGACACGACTGAGCGACTGAACTGAACTGAACTGAGAGACTAATGCTATTGAGCATGTTTTCATGTTTATTTGCCACCATCCCCATATCTTCTTTGGTGGCATGGGGGGCTGGGAGTCACAAGGATCCCATAGAAACACTAACAACATGGAACCTCCAAGGGCTGGCCAAGAGCTCAAAAGCTACGTGATAGGATGGTTTTACTGCCACACTGCCTAAGCAACTTAGGGGAGCACAGGGGCTGCAGTTACCCAGCTTCCTGATGGTTATGAAGTACTTGAGAATATGGGAAAAAAATTAAAATCCCCTCGTTTCCCCTTCCCCTGAAACAGACACCGGGATGTGCCCTCAACCTTCCAGGGGACAAGCCATACATGTAGTGAGACTCTGTCTCCTCAAGCCTCTAATCAGGCCTCAGATTTTCCTTGAACAGCTGACCAAGTTCTATCAACACCTTCTCCTGAAACTGTGCTTTTACTTTCCAAGTATTTTCCAACCTTACTTGATTCTGAGAACATCTCCTCAGGGTAAGGACCTGAGAGTATTATCTATCTGTAACCTTCCTCCCTGTGCTGTTTCTACCAGGGAACTTCCTCATCTTTCAAGATCCAGCTCAAATGTCACCCGCACCATGAGTCTTTATTATTTTATTTATTCCTAACAAGGTGCCTGCCAGGTAAGATGTATCAGCTGCATTTTGTAGACAAGAAACAAAGTTCATTCCTCCTTTCTACTCTCAGACCACTTTGTTAATAAGGCTGGCACTTATTTCTTTGTATTACAATTATCTCTTTTTCTGTGTCTCCTTGTAGAAGTGCAGGGCTATGACTTTTTCATATTTTTAACCCCAGGGCATATCATTTGCCATTGTTATTTAATCACTAAGTCGTGTCCGACTCTTTTTCGACCCCACAGATTGTAGCCTGCCAGGCTCCTCTGTCTGTGGGATTCTCCAGGCAAGAATACTGGAGTGGGTTGCCATTTCCTTCTCCAGGGGATCTTCCCAACCCAGGGATCAAACCCAAGTCTCCCGCGTTGACAGGTGGATTCTTTACCACTGAGACACCACGGAAGCCAGGGCATATCATTGGTGCCTGCATATAGTAGGTGCTCAACAAATAGTTAATACTTGAATAAAGAAAATGCCACAATTCATCAATCCTCCAGTCTCATCTCAGTCTGCACTTTCTACAGTGGGCACCAATCTCCCCAGCTCTCCAGGAACCTTCTCAGTTGGTTTCACATCATCAAAACAGCAGCAGGAAGCATAAGTTCAAGGGCAGGAACTCTTGATTCCTAGTGGAGGAGCTTTTATCCAAGATGGTGTCATATAATGAGAATCAAAACATGTTTTCAGAGGAAGGATTTCATGTGCCCGAACTAGGAGAACATTTTGTAAATGTTCCAGATGGGCTGAGATGTCCTGATACATACACATTATCTTGCTCAATTCAGTAAGGATTTCAGGATCACATGCCTGGTAACAAGTAATTAGGTCTGTAATCTCAACTCCTCCCCAGGCCCCTAGGTACAAGTCTGGGCCCTTGGGCCCCTGGAGTTCAAGCAGATACAAACAATGACTAAAGGATAAAGGAGACTGATGTATGAAAGGAGATTAGGAAACAAAACCCTTGTGACTCCAGGAGAGGTAAGGATTACAGAATGAGGAACCAGATCATGATGTCATCATGCAGAGATCATCCTTGCCAAGGGGAGGAGAGGGCAAAATGAGGTCACCTCCCCATGTGCCAGCTTAACCAGGCAGCCAGAAAGGCTTCTTCACAGTGTTCCTGGGGACATCGAGAAGTTTGAAGGAAAGGACCATTTGTCAAGTTAACTTACTGTGCGTGTCTTCTGTCCTTCCTAAGCCTACCCCCACAAGAACCCAGCCCTTAACTAATCTTTAACCTCTAGACTTTTCAGGAATCTTTCAGACATAATAGGGACTTCCCTGGTGGCTCAGACGGTAAAGCGTCTGCCTGCACTGCGGGAGACCAGGGTTTGATCCCTGGGTCGGGAAGATCCCCTGGAGAAGGAAATGGCAACCCATTCCAGTACTCTTGCCTGGAAAATTCCATGGACAGAGGAGCCTTGTAGGCTACAGACCATGGGATCGCAAAGAGCCGGTCACGACTGAGCAACTTCACTCACTCACTCAGACATAATAGAGAAATCTTGAGAATAGGGTGGGGGAGATAGGCCGCCTGTGACACTAATCTCCTTGGACAATGGCTGCAGCACCCCCCACCCCCCACCCCGTCTGACCCTTGGCCCTGCAGGCAATCACAGCATGTGACTGAGGGGAGAGAAGGTACTTTCAGTCTCCTGGTACCCCAGGTTAGCCTCCCTCACAGCAGGCTGAAACCTGAGCTTCCATCCCAAGAGGAAAGGTCAGTGAGGAAAGGCAACACTTGCCAAGACCCTGCCTTCCTCAGGCATTCTGTCTCTGTCTATACCCAGAGCACTTTCTGTTGCTGAGGGCTATGTCCCTGCTCTCTTCCCAGCCAGATCTTGAGTTCTGCATGCTAGAGATACAGAGACCTTACGGAAGCCACATGTAGATGGGGATGAGGGGCAATTACAGCTTGAGATGTGAGAGTCTCCATCCATCCATCCATCCAACCGTCATCTACAAAGAACCTTACTAGATACCCTGGTGGGGGGAGTTATAAATAAGACACAAGTCCCTTCCTCTCTTTAGGAAGTTCACACTGTAAGAGGGGAGATGGCTGAGCTAAAAGATCACAAAGCAACATGATGATAGTAGAGCTCTTCACAGAAGCTTGGCAGGCATCCACATGGAGCCCCTAGGTCAGCCCAAGGAAATCAGAGATGCTTCCTTTTCCTTTTGGCCAAGCCCCACAGCTTGTGGGATTTTAGTTTCCCCCAATCAGGACTCAAACCTGGACCCTAGGCAATGAGAACTCAGAGTCCTAACTACTGGACTGCCAAGGAATTCCCCAGAGATGCTTCTTATAGGTGAGGAAGATCCTAGCATTAGAGAATTTTTATAATGTGGGGCTAGCTGGACAAAATAAACAGGAAGACATAAGATGGGTTCTTGCGCATTGTAGTCTGACTGTGTGGAGGGTTGCTGCTTCTCTAGAGGGCCCCATGGAATTCCAGGTTTCTCTGTATTTCTTGGGCATCTTCTCCTCTCTTTTTCTTTTGTTTCCTGGCTTATAAAAAAAAGGAACGGTGAAAGGTTATCAAGAAGATGAGACTTCAAGAAGATGCTGAAGTCAGGGGTTGGTTACTTAATCTGCCCCGTTTGAAAACCTTAATGTCAACGTAATGGGAGAGAGACAAAAAAATGAGGCAGGCAGGAGGAGGGGACTCAGAACCCAGTAATCTCTTACCCTGCCCAGAACCCAGGGCCTGGTAACTGCCACGTAGGTGGGAAAGCAGGGCTCAGTGCTTTCTGCCCTAGGAAATCTGTAGGATCAGCAGAGAGGCAGAATCCTTGTCAGACCCATGACAGTGCCTGTGCCGATCTGGAACGTCCACCGTGAAGAGGGTAGGTAAGCTCCTGCTCCCTAAGAGAAGGTATCCCTCACCGCAGGCCAGTCCTGATCCTCAAACTCTGATTCCCTCACCCCAGGCCAGCCCTGATCCTCACACTGTGATCCCTGGGGAGTCACGAAGCCTCTGTTTCACTTCTCTCCCTGACAAGACACCAGAACTCATTGGGCCTGTGGTGGGCAGACACACCACCTCAAAGGTGTCAACATTCTAATCTTGTGAATGTTGCCTTACAAAAGGAATTTCACAAATGTGATTAAGTATCTTCAGGTGGGGAGATGATCCTGGATTATCTGAGGGGGCCCCGCCTCCTTATAACAGGGAGGCAGGAAGTTCAGAGTTACAAAAAGAGATGTGATAATGGAAAACAGAAGTCAGAGACGGAGAAAGGCTTGAGTGCTCACTTTGGCAGCACACACACTAATAAATTGGAATGACCAGAGAAGATTAGCATGGCTCCTGCGCAAGGATGACAAGCAAATTCATGAAACAGTCCATATTTTTATAGAAAACAAATTTATGGTTATCACAAGGGAAAAGGGGGAGAGGGTTAAATTTGGAGTTTGGGATTAGCAGATACACAGTACTATATGTAAAATAAACAAGTTCCTATTGTATAGTCCAAAGAACTGCATTCAGTATCTTTTAATAAACTATAATGGAAAAGAATCTGAAGAAGAAAATCTGTAACTAAATCACTTTGCTGTATACCATAAACACAACACTGTAAATTAACTATATATATTTCAAGAAAAAAAGAGAGAGAAGGAGAGATTTAAAGATGCTATGCTTCTGGCTTTGAAGGTGCAAAAGGGGCCACGAGCCAAAGAATACAGAAGCTGGGAAAGGTGAGGAAACAGTTCTCCCCAGAGCCTTCAGTGGGGCCTCAGCCTTGGACACCTTGAGTTTAGGACTTCTGACCTCTAGAACTGTAAGGCGACACATCTGTGTAGTTTTAAGCCACTAAGTTTATGGTAATTTGTTACAGCAGTAATAGGAAATGAATGCAGGTCCAGATACCAGAGAAAGACAAGGACGCAGGGGAATAGCCTTCATGAGGCAGCACACGCCAGGGCCCCAAAGGAGTGCCGGTCACAGGCCTCGTAGGACACCAGGTGGAGGGAGCGGGGGGAGCACCGGGAGCAGGCAGCGAAAGTGAGGTCACCAATGTGCTGACCTGGTTGGCGAACTTCCACATCACATGCTCCACATGATAGCATCTCAGCTCTTCCACAGGCCCAGATCCTATAGCTGGAGGGTCACCACCTTCTGTTTCTCCCCTTGGTAATTCAATACAGTAGTAAACAGGCTCGCCCTAGGGTAACTCTAGCTGCGCACTTCCTCTCAGAAAGATTCAGGGCAAAAGACTCTTCATACTCCTTCATCAATCCTGGGTTATCCCCCAGCCTCCTCCGTAGTCCATACAGTAATAGGCCCATGTGCACAACCCAGATGCACAGACACACAGGCCCAAGAGTTACAAACCTCTTTCGAGGCCAGTGGAGTGCTGAGATGTTCACAGACACGAGTCCTTTGTTCTCTGTCCCCAGAGTTTGGTTGGTCTCCTAACTTTACGGACCAGAGGCTACAATCAAAGGCCATAAAAGATGTCACTATGGAGAGCCAAGAGATGCTCAGGAGTCGAGAGTCTAAGTTCATTTTTCCCGGCAGAACGGAAAGGGTGGCCCCACTGTGTGCTATCTTGTTGCGGACGCCTCCGCTCTGCGGCTTCCCCAGGCAGAGTCCACCCCAACTGACTCAGGGAGTCGAGGTGCACAAGATCCAAGGGTTACAAAAGTTGAAAGGAAAGAATAGGAAAACATTTGGGAGACAATTTTACCTTAAATTAATACATTATAGACTACCGGTAAAAGAAGCAATTTAAAATCAATCTCTCTAGTCCATTTTGAAACAGAATATCAGTGAATCTTTAACATAAATAAATAAATCTTCCTTCAGAAAATCCTCTAAGGATGAATTAGGGGATTGTGGGGCTGGTCTTAAGTTCCTAAGACCATCACAGAGCCAGGGCTGTGACTTTATCCCTCTTCTCCTCAGCTCTATCCAGCAACACCTTGCGGGTAGAGGACCACATGGGTTTCTGGTGTCTCTGTCAAGTACAGATCAAGCCAGTAGAGCTCAGAGCAGCTTGTGTAAGGAGTGAAATGGTAGCACTGGGGGTGGGGTTGAGCAGGTCTGAGGAGCAGAGGCAGAGATGGCTCCCTCGGAGGGACATGGCAGCCTGGGCAAAGTAAGAATCAGACAACGCAGAACTTGAAGAACCCAATGGCCATGATGCCCTTCCCAACGTGGTCACTTACTCTCTGGACAAGCCAGTCAAGCTCTTTGAGCCTCCCTTCCCTATCTGTAAAATGGAAAGAAGTGTGGTCCATTTTAATGCCATGAATATGCTCTATAACCGGTGTATGACTGTACAAAACGTTACATGGTTATCCTTATTGTTCATAAGCTAAGAAACTGGAACTCAAAAAGAGGGCATGCTTTGCTCAGGATAATGCTGACAGTTGGCTGCAAAGCAGAGAAGATGGGAAAGGGGATGGTTTGGTGGGTTCTCGAGCCACCATATCACACATCAGGACCTACCCTGCAAAGCTGCATTGCTTCTCCCTTCTTGCTTCCTCCTCTATCCCTGATCCTTTGCCTCAATTTCTCACGTCTCAACCTTTTTCTCAGCAGGATGCTCACCCACAAATCACCTGCTCTGGGGTCCTTCAACCCAAGCTGTCTGGAAGAGTGGGCACAAAGGTGGATTAGGGGGCTACGGGAGTGGTGAACATAAGGTCAAGGCACTGCACAAGGAGCCCAGATGTTCAAGCTTGTCCATGTACCTTGGTTGCACCACCCATTCTGTACAGGAAGGAGTGTCCTACAAAAAGCAAGGAATGCTGATGTTGCTGCAGCTGCTCTACTCATCAGGTCCAGAAAAGAAGGAAACTTCCCTGTTCTTCTGCAGCCAACAGTGCACACACAGCCATTAACAACACTGCCGGCTAGGGTGATCCTGAGATCCTGTAACGGCCTGACGCACAGTAGGTGTTAATATGTACTGAATAGAGGATGGCTAGATGGACAAATCAATTCAGAAAATACTGAGGCTGCACAGGGCCACTGTGCTTCCCTAGAGAGTAAACATCAGGGTTTTTACATCAGGGGACAACCGCATGAAGCAGGGTGGGCAAGTACTGCTGATGCTAGACGGAGATGGGGGAGGGTACATAACACAGCTATTTCTCCTTCCCCCAAAAGCTCACAAAGCACAAGCTATCCCCACCATGACCACTGGATGACTGTCTTTAGGACCTCCCTTGCTTTTGGACACAGGATTCTGGCTTCTTGCTCAGCTGGGCAGGCAAAGGGTCATTTTGTATCTTTAGCAGAGGGCTAATGAGCACTTTCTCACATGGATCCTCAAACCACTCTCCTTCCTTTAGTCAAGCCAGCTTCTGCTCCATGAACCACACTGCTCTGGTCTGATGGGTGAAAGTCAGGAAGAAGCCATTTGGCTAGGGGTCTGGGTTGACTGTTATATGAGCAGTGCTGAGAGTGACACAGTTGGGGCTCACTTATAGACAGGTCTTGGTACTGAAGGGAGAGGTCTGTACCCTACTACCCAGAGGCATGGTTCCAACCTCAGGGGCAGTCAGAGAGACCCAGAACCTCATCTTATATGTGAGTGAAGTAATATTCTAGATAATTAGTGCCAAAGACAGGACTACCCCCTTGGGTCCCCATCCCTCCAATTCCCAGTTGCTTATTCTGCCACTACACCGGCCTTTCTTGAATTACATGCACATCATTCTTCTCCTCCCATGCCCACATTCTCTCCCCCTTGCTCCTGTCAGTGGTACCCATGGCCACTAGGGGCTCTGGGTCTGTCACCTGAAGATGCTGGCCAAGTTGCTTTCTGGGCAGCAGGAAGATGCCAGTGTGAAAAAGGGGGAGACTAGAATGGCTGTTCCTCAGAAACCAGCGGTTTTGTGTTTGCCGGTCCCCCAGGGCTTGGAAAATTATTTCCCACAAGCAGACTTTCTTTCCTGCCTTGTGTTCCCTCCTGTGGTCCCTTATCAATGTCACATTACATTTCTCTCCAACTCCGGGAACTCCACTTGGATTTCTTGGTATTGCTGGCTCATTCTTTACTCAGGAGTGAGCTAGAGGCAGCTTAGCAAGGCTTGTTTTCCTTTAGCATTTCCAGAACCTGGGCTCTCTTTGTCTTTTCAGATAAGAGAAAGCAGGCAGTAAAAATGCCCAGCATGGCCAAAGTCCATAAAGACAGGTGATGAAGGAGAGAGGGAAAGATCATGAGAGACACAGCGGGGATGAAGAAGGAGGAGGAACAAAACACATCATTACTAGTGAGAGAGAGAGACCATGAGTGCGTCAGCGAGCTTGAGAGGAGCAGAATACAGAAAGAAGGTCAGGACAGAAAAAAGAAAGATGGAATGTACTAAAGCAGGCAGCTGCAGAAAGGGAAGCTAGTGATGCCACTTGGCAGAAATCAGAACACCCTGTTCCCCTCCAGAGCTTCAAAATAAGCACCTTTCTGGGATGGAGCTCCCCAGCCATCTGATGCAGCTGTAAATTTCACCTGGGTCATGGGTCTGCCAGAGCACTGATTTCTTAGCCTCACCTTTTGCTGGGGCATGCAGCCTCCTGCCATGTACTGGCCTGCTCCCCTACTCCCTCCCTCTGGACCAGGAGCAAAAGGGGTAAGGTGATGCCCCTCCAACAGGTCCTCAGGGTGGTGCCCCCAGCCAGTGACTTCAATGCCTGCCGCAGGGGGTGTGGCTCCGCTCCAGTCTGTGACAGGCTGGACCCGGCTCCTTAGATGTGACTGGGCACGTGTTTCTAATTGTGGAAAAGCTGCTTCCCTTGGCCTGCCTTATTTCAGCCGTTTCCAGATCCAAGGAGGTAACCAGTGCCGGCTGCCGGAAGGCACTGACAGGCGAAGAAAACACCGCAGCCCCGTTTGAGCTCTAAGGCACCCGACCTCGAGACTCGGATAAGATTCCAGCTCAGCCCACATAGGCCTGCCTATCTTTCCTCCTCACGGACCTCAGAGAGGAAACTGAGGTAGGAGTTCGGAGACACAGAGGCAGCTCTCTGAAATCCTGGGCTCACCCAGAGTCAAGACATTTTTCATACGGGCTCAGGAGCTATTGTAAAATCTCACGTCTCTGCCTACTTACCACAAAGGTTGGTATTATCACAGGAGTGAAGGACTGGTGAAAGACAAAAACGTGAAAAGGAAGCAACAACAACAACATCAAATGCAGTTCTTTCCTATCAACAAAGCTTTGATTCCAGCTCTGGTAAGGTGCATAGTGGGGCTGTGAAATAGATCTTGCCTACCACGCTACAGCACGTTTTCCCTTCTCCAGCCCTTTTCACCTCGAAGCACCAGCATCATTTTGGAAATCTCAGAAGCCCCTCTAAGGACAGATGTACTGAGCCTGTGGCAGGGCTTCTCACCTCCAAGGACAAACAAGCAGCGGAGGAGGGGCGCACCCCTGTGCTGCAGCTTGTGGACATCCTGATTCACACAGCTCTTCCTGGACACTTCCAGCAGAGCTCCTGCCCATGCTGCCCCACCCCCACCCCTTCGTTTCCTGGCTCCCTCTTACCCTTCCCTCTTATTCTGATCCCTCCCTGCCAGTTGTTGGACCCGAAGTTTCTGCTGAATCACCATCTAGTACTTAGTTCAGCCAAGAAACCCAAACACCCAGCTCAGCAGTTTACAAGAGCTGAGTAATTCTTCAGCGTTAGCTAAACATGGCTCCTGAACTGGGGTGGGGGAGAAGAGAAAAACAGAAGACACAGGGAAAGCAGGGGAGACAGAACACACTGTGCTATGCTACCTGGAGGAGCCCCATATAAGTCCTGCCCATTAAAGAATACACAGAAGAACCATGAGAAAAAGGTCTTCATGATGCAGATAACCATGATGGTGTAGTCACTCAACTACAGCCAGACATACTGGAGTGTGAAGTCAAGTAGGCCTTAGGAAGCATTATATGAACAAAGATTAAGTGGAGGTGATGGAATTCCAGCTGAGCTACTTAAAATCCTAAAAGTTGCTGCTGTGAAAGTGCTGCACTCAATATGTCAGCAAATTTGGAAAACTCAGCAGTGGCCACAGGATTGGAAAAGGTCAGTTTTCATTCCAATTCCAAAGAAGGGCAATGCCAGGGAAAGTTGAAACTACTGTACAACTGTGCTGATTTCACATGCTAGCAAGGTAATTCTCAAAATCCTTCAAGCTAGGTTTCAGCAGTACCTGAACTGAAAACTTACAGATGTACAAGCTGGGTTTAGAAAAGGCAGGGGAACATCTGCTTCTGCTTCATTGACTACATGAAACCTTTTCATTGTGTGGATCACAACAAACTGTGGAAAATTCTTAAAGGGATAGGAATACCAGACCACCTTACCTGTCTCCTGAGAAACCTGTATGTAGGTCAAGAGGCAACAGTTAGAACCAGACATGGAAGAACTGACTGGTTCAAAACTGGGAAAGGAGTACATCAAGGCTGTGTATTGTCACCCTGCTTATTTAACTTATATGCAGGTGTGTGTATGCATGCATGCTAAGTCACCTCAGTCGTGTCCAACACTTTGTGACCCTGTGAACTATAGCCCACCAGGCTCCTCAGTTCACGGGATTCTCTAGGCAAGAATACTAGAGTGGGTTGCCATGGCCTCCTCCAGGAGATCTTCCAACCCAGGGATTGAACCTTTGTCTCCTGCTGCTTCTGCATTGCAGGTGGATTCTTTACTACTGAGCCACAGAGCAAGCCCTAATATGCAGGTACATCGTGCAAAATGCCGGACTGAATGAATCACAAGCTGAAATCAAGATTGCCAGGAGAAATATCAAGAACCTCAGATATGCAGATGATACCACTAATGGCAGAAGTGAAGAAGAACTAAAGAGCCTCTTAATGAGGGTGAAAAAGGAGAGTGAAGCTGGCTTAAAACTCAACATTAAAAAAACAAAGATCATGGCAACTGGTCCCATGACTTCATGGCAAACAGAAGGGGAAAAAGTGGAAGCTGTGACAGATTTTCTTTTTTTGGGCTCCAAAATCAATGCGGACGGGGACAGCAGCAACGAGATTAAAAGACCCTTGCTCCTTGGAAGGAAAGCTATGACAAACTTAGATAGCATATTAAAAAGCAAAAATATCACTTTGCTGACAAAGGTCCATATACTCAAAGCTATGGTTTTTCCAGTAGTCATATATGAACATGACAGTTGGTCAGTAAGTCCCTTGGACTGCAAGATCAAAGCAGTCAATCCTAAAGGAAATCAACCCTGAATATTCATTGGAAGGACTGATGCTGAAGCTGAAGCTTTGGCCACCTGATGGGAAGTGCTGACTCATTGGGAAAGACCTTGATGCTGGGAAAGATTGAAGGCAAAAGGAGAAAGGGGAGGCAGAGGATGAGATAGTTATCTAGCATCACTGACTCATTGGACAAGAATTTGAGCAAACTCCAGGAAATACTGAAGGACAGAGGATTCTGGTGTGCTGCAATCTGAGTGGTCAAAAACAGCTGGACATGACTTAGCAACTGAATAACAACAACATTACAAGACATCCCTCCTGGCCCACTGGTTAAGAATCTGCCCTCCAGGACAAGGGGCACAGGTTCAATTCCTGGTCAAGGAACTAAGGTCTCACACTGTGGGGCTACTGATCCTGAGAGCTCTAGAGCAAGTACACCGCAAATATTGAAGCCTGTGTGCCCTACAGCCTGTACTCTGCAACAAGAGGAGTTTGCGTACTGCAATGAGAAGCTCTGGTGCGCCACAACTAGAGAAAAGCCCTCAGGCCACAATGAAGAGTTCGTGCGCCACAACCAAGACCCAGAGCAGCCAAACTGAAAATAAATAAATGAGTTTTAAAAACTTATTACTTTTCCAGCCCAGGCCTGAAAAATTCAAGCTATCTCATACCCCAATTCTCAGGGCGAAGAACAGTATTGGGCACATCATGGCCCTTGATAAATGTTTGCTAAATGAACAAAGGATTGTGATTCTCATTTATATAAGGCTGCCCCAAGGTCTCAGTCCCCTTCTGTTGTTCCAGAGAAGGCTTTTGAGCTACATCCTGGGTGGATTAACGAACCGAAGGAAAACTTCCAACCAAAGACCCATTCAACATCTCAGGGATTTGGCAAGGATGTGGAAAACAGAAATAGAACACACAGTAAACTGCTCATCACAAATGCTGGAGACAGTTAAGTAGAAACATATTTCATTTGAAACATTTTTAATTTTGATTTGTAGATAAAGTATATTTCTCCCGCTTAGCAGTCAATCAGTCACATGGCCAGCTGACTCTACTTCCACCTCTTCCTTGTTTTTGTCACCTTGTAACTTTGTTTTTATTTTGGGCCACCACCTATTTGGCCTGGAAAAATGCTTAGCCTTGTCTCCCTGCCTCAAGTGTCATGCTCTTTTCTTCACTCAAATGTGAATCTAATCATGTTACTCCTCTGCACAAAATCCTTCAGTGGTTCCTTGGATGTAGTGTGCTCTTCTCTGCACGATACCTAAGGTCCTTTAAGATCTGGGTCATGCACATGAAAATCTGGCTCATGTGCACCTCTTCTGCCCTATCTCCTGTCTCTCTCCTAGGCTCTACCCATACAAGAGAACTCTCTTTTCTCCAAGGACTCGTTTGTTTCTCGACCCCAAGTCTTGACAATGCTCTTCCGCCTACTCACTTTTCTATTGTATGCCCAGATGGAGGCCGTGGGTTTATCCTCCTAGACTTAGCTCAACCTGGAAGCCTTCCCCAGAACCCCTCTACCAACTTTGAAGCAGCTTTCTCTGTGTAGTACACACTTTTGTCATCATACTATATTGTAATTATTTGTAATTCCATCTTTTCGCTAACCTTTAATATCTTCCAAGATTCTGTATAAATAGTCACTCAAGATAGGAGCTCAATGTGATGATTAACTGATGGATTTGCAGTTTCTTTTTTTCTTGGGAATCCATGTGAACATGATTTGTTCCATCTGCCAGAAATCCAATTAGGTGGGTTTTGTATTATTATACCCAGTTCATGGCTGAAATTTTAGATTGGGACTATGAGGTCTCTGTGTCTGTTTATCTATTTGTTTATGTCTATATGGGGCTTCCCCAGTGGCTCAATGATAAAGAATCTGCCTGCCATGCAGGAGACGGGGGTTCGATCCCTGGGTCAGGAAGATCCCCTGGAGGAGGGTATGGCAACCCACTCCAGTATTCTTGCCTGGAGAATCTCATGAACAGAGGAACCTGGCAGGCTGTCGTCCACAGGGTCACAAAGAATCAGATATGACTGATGCAACTTAGCACACATGCATGCACATATGTCTATACACATATGTTATAGATGTGTGGTATTTTCTACCTCCAAATGGTATTGCCAAAATTAGTTTGTAAAAGAGCTCTATTTTACTGACTTAAAGAAAATCAGGTGCTTATTTAAGTTCTCAGAAATATAATAGAAACTAGCCCTAATGAATTTCAGCTTCATGTGACCTGGGAAAATACTCAGTATTAAAGCTAGTCTAAGTTTGTCAGTTTAATTAATATAGACATGTCTTTAGAGTTATCAAAATTAAGAATAATCTTTCGTTGTACCTAAGTTACTAAAGATCAAAGATGATCATGTTAGCTCTGTTACAAAATTGTTCAGCAAGAAAAATAACTTGAGATGATGATTGACTTTGTCTAATGTCTCATCAAGTTTTTATGAGTAATTTAAACATTAATTGTTGGAAACAGCTAAATTAAATAAATGTAAATAGGGCAAGAGTTTTTAGATAAACTCTTCAATGATTTTTTTATGTTTTATGGTATGCCTACTTAAAAACAGTTTCTCTAGTGCTTGCTTTGGCAGCACATATACTAAAACTGGAATAATACAGAGAAAATTAGCATGGCCCTTGTGCTAGGATGACAAAAAAAAAAGTTTCTCCAAATCTTTTAGTAATTTAAAACTTCGGAGTTTTGCTAAGTTAAATGATGGGGCTTCATTGAATGTCTTTATCACTTCCAAGTAAGATAAAATACTGAAACATTAACTGCTAAACTAGTCTAAATCTTCTGTCTTATTACAGAAACACTAAAGAGGTTTGTGTTTATTAAAAACATGTCTTGTACCACATTGAAAAAAAGCATTATATTATGAGGTAATGTATGTTTTTAGAAATTATGGTATGCATTCATGAGTTTGCCAGTCCAAAAAAGTAAACAAAACAAAACACTGTTATAACAGTTTACAATTGCTTAACAAAGATGAAACAGTTATCTTTTTTTTCCTCCCTATCTGATGTCTCCAGTATGTGGAAAGTCAATGAGTATTCTTATTTTCATGGCAATATAGCTAATTGTATAAATTCAATAAGAATCTGTTCTCCCTATAACATGATACAATTAGAAACATTGGTTACATTACCAGGGCTTTGACTGGATTGTCAGATTTGAGAGAGACACGCATAGAATTAGATATGACCAGACAGCTTTAAAGAACTAAGATTGACTTCATGGAGCCATAAAGCTCTTTGGAAAGACAAGCTGGTACCATGACTTCAGGGTTCCCATCAGCTTTACCTGGTGAGTAAGAAAGATTCCTTCTTGGCAGGTGCAAGAACCTCAGGATAATTTTAGGAACCTCAAAGAGACAAAAATTCACCCAAATTCATAGGTATTACAGGTGAATCTAATGTCATATTCAGTGTGGCTTCCTGGTTCTGAGAGGCAATTAAAAGTTCAATCTGGTGATTCCTTATGAAAAACTTCCGGCAAAACATGTTTTTAAAAGCCTGGACTTATGAAATAATCAGGCAAAGTTTAATAAAACTAAATTTATTTTACAAACAAGTTAGTCTTAATTTGGCTATCTTTGGTAAAGACGAAGGTGATTTTAGAGAGAGAAAAAAACTTACATTCAATAGAAACTATAATACATATTTATGGACATTAGAATCTAATTCTGTTAATCACTTTTGAGGTTTTGTTTTTCTACCTGTAGACTGGACTAGATCCTGAATTCTTCTAGTTTCCTCAAATATTTGGCTACAACTCCCCAAGTAAGGGTTTTCAATTTTTCTCTCATTTCTGACTTGAAATCACTGAGAACCAAAGCTGTTGTTTTCTTGAAGATTATGAACTGGAACTGAACAGCCTGATATACACTTAAGAGAGCTCACATTCAGATAGTCTTTGTGCCTGTTGCTTTGCAAGTCATTCAGGAAGTTTACCTGAATACCAGATGACATCACCAGAGACATTTCAACCAGCAAAAGATGCTTAGAGCCTAACCTCTAGAAGTCTCAGCTGGTGACTCTCAGGATTCAGACACTGGGTTTATAATTTGCTCCAGCCATCAGTCTCTTTTCTTCTTTGTCTCCATAGAAATGCCTCTTATTAAATAACTGTTGCTTATACTCTGTAGGCCTAACTTTCAGTGCCCACCTATATTGCCGCCTCCTGACATTAGTAACTGAACTGACCTACTGTTAGGATTAAGAGATTGGTTCAATGAGATATAAAGCAGTCTATCAACTCTGGACTGTGAAAATCCTAGAGAAAGTTTCAAAGGCAAGACTGTAGGAGACCAAGATGTGCCACCCTAAAATGTCTCTGGCATGCAGATTAGTTCAAGCTGCAAAATGATCAAGGCCCACAAGACCCAGGAAGAAATTCTGCCCTTCTCCCCAACTGCTTAAAAATAATTTAGATAGAGGACTGTTCCTGGAACAATGCCATCACCAGAGATCCTGTAAAATACAGGCTGGGTGAGGGGGAGATTAGAGATTAGAGTCCACTTTCTGTTCCATTGTCTCCACCACCCCCAGCAAACATTTACTTTTCATTTTCATGTCAATTACCTTCCTCCCTTTGAAGTCCTAAACTTCTGTACCAACATTCTCTTTGGCTTTAGCTGAAGATGGTAAATACCATTTTCAGGTATTACCATCAGGTAAATACCATCTTCAGCTAAAGTGAGGGTTTTGGCCATTTGGGCATATACTCAACCCTCAAAGGAAAATGAACTGAGAATAAGGGATTTAGAAGTTAGGAAGGACTGCTGAATCTTCTCATGTCAAGGGATTAATTTGCAAGAGATTTTCAAAACAACACACACAAGTATCTATCAAAGCATCTGGAAACTTTCTGAAGAGGAATTGCAAAGCAACTGAGGGTTAAAAGTAATACCAACAGTGAAAAGCCCTTAACCTTTCAAATCACTCAAGAAAGAAGGATGAGTAATCTGAAGCTCTGGAAAACTAGCTTCTCAGGAATCACAACAGACAGACAGAAAACAAGATAAGAAGTTTTTTTGTTTTTTTTGCTTGTGAAATGCATGCAAGTTACACTTTTCTCCTCAGGGGGAAAAAGGAGAAGGAGCTTCTTTTGTACAAGGCATTCAGGAAGAGGGGAACTTGAATGAGAAGGAAAGATTCCAATTCAGATGCGGCATGTAACCCCAGCCCCAAAAGAGAGGAAGGAGATCAGGAGCTGCCTGAGTAAAAGGTGGCCCAGTCCCCAAGAGAGAGGGGACAAACAAATCCTGAAGGAAAAACCACAGTTGGGGAGGAGGATATACAAATGAGGTACCTTAGAACACATTTCTTCTGTGTCACTGGGACCACTTTGTTTATAACTAGGGACTCAGGTAGTAGCCACCGAATGTGGCTAAACAAAGAAAAACACAAGCTGCAGAAGTAACCTGTCAAAATGTATGTCTGTACACTCACATGTGAGCGTTGAGAGATGCATTTTACTTAGAATTATAAGGATACCTGTCCACTGTTACCAGGGCTTTTGGGCAGAGGAGAGGGGTAAAGACAAGAGGAGTCTTTCCTGGTCAACTCTCTTTATATACTGAGTCTTTTACTTTGAGAATATGGTCATTTACTTATAAAATAAGAAATAAAGAAAAGAGGGGAGGAAGGAAGGCAAGAGAGAAAAATAACCAAGGAAATCACAAAAGGAAGGTACCAAAACCAAGTTTTAATCCCTCCCATTCTCCTAACTCCCTCCTCCCACTGATATGCTTGCTCTGGAGAAGGGAGAAAGGCTTTTCATTTAATTAAAATATAAAAGATTTTCTTTTTTTACTGCCTGGTGGCTAGGGATATTCTGCTGACTTAGCAGTGAATAATCAGCTTTGACCTAAATAATAGAGTAACTCAAAGCGGCAGTTGCAGTTGCATAAGCTTGAGCCAAATCTGCAGTTTCTTCTCTCTCCCTCTCCTCCCCCCATCACTCCCTCCAGGCTCTGAGCAGGCAAGCCAGTTACAGCAAATTCTTTCCACCTTTCCTTCCATCATTTCTCACCCGATCTTTTCCAAAACTCTAGAGTGTCTTTGTGCAAGGAGTCACCCACCTAGCCTTAGTGAGTTTGGGGAATGCAAAGAAGGCAGTGGGGTCTGGCTGCCTGAGGAACTCTGCTCTTTCTCTCCGAGGGAACAGACTAAACAGTCTCAGGGTTCTTGACTTCTAGATGAAGGGTAAGGGTGGCCTTTAGTCTGAGACACTTAAGCAGTATCAGCAGGAAAAAGGAAGCCATGTCTGTGTGTACAGACGCTGATACAGCAGCGGCCAGCACTCTGTGGTCCCCCTTCCCACCCCCACTAACCTGTCTGATGGCAGAAACAGCCACTGTTCCCGCATTCCCACACCCTCTTCCCTCTCCTCTTACCACCCGCAGTTCCAGATCCAGCCAGCAAGCAAGGACCAAATGACTATGCTTGTGACTACCCTCAGTGACTAAATAGGACCACGAGTTGCCCCACACTGTGGTAAGAACACTCTTGTCTCAGGCAGTCCTTGTCACAGCAACCTACAGCACATGTGTGCTTGCACCCCATCTCACAGGAGGCAGCTGGTGACCTGGTCAAGCGCTGGCTGCAGTTAGAAAGTGGTGTGGAGATGCAGGCTCAGGCAGCATGGTTTTGGATCCCACATCCCTCTGCCTCCAAATTAACGAGCACAATGAATATGCTCCAAACAAGTACGCTGACCTCACAATAACACTCGCCTAGATGTGGAGTCTATTCCAGGGCTGAACACCACTGCCAAAGTGGGCACACCTGCCAAGAAGATCACCTCTCAGGTCCCACCCCAGGCCCAGGGTGGGTGAGTGACCCCTCCTTCCCCTTCCCACCAGCAGGATGGAAGGAAGTGTCAAGAACTGGGAAAGAGTATGACCAGGATGGTCAATGCCCTGAGCTAAGTGATGTGTGTTGGAAGATATGGGAAGGCAGGGACAAAGCTGACTCTGGAAGAGGAACCTCTGAAATAGTCCAAATATTTACTTTAGAAATTAGGTATTTTTGGTTAAAAGATATAACATATCCCAATCCATTGAGATCCCTGATGATCAGAGATTAAGTGTTGAGACTTCTAGAAATACAGATTGCCAAGCTTCTCTATAAAACCTCTCTAGGAAACTTCCCTGGTGGTCCAGTGGTTAAGACTCTGCGCTTCCAATGGAGGGGTCATGGGTTCAATCCCTGGTTGGGAAAGTTCTGCATACTGCGTAGCACAGCCAGAAAAAAAAAAGCCTCTCTAACCTACTGCAGCCCATAGCGACATTTTCCCCTTCTCAGATTTTTTGCTGCAATTGAATTCCAATCATGGAATCTGCCTATGACTTTTCTACCTAGTTAGAAAATTCATGAAAGGTGGAGAGCATGGATGTGGCATTTGTTTTCTCCCAACTAACACCTTTACACTCTCCGCACAGAGAGGTTTAAGATGTGAGCTGGCAGGTGGAGGCAGAGGTGGAGAGGCCAGAAAAGTCTTCCCAAGAGCGGCAGTGAGCCTCCAGCATGGTGCGTGTGCTGGAAAGAGAAGGAACAGTCTTGGCTAATTCACTTGCCTGGCTCCACTTCCTTTTCTGCTTGAGGAAAATGTAACACTAGCCCAGCTTACCTTATGGATATGTTGTGAGGCTTGGATCAGATAACACATATGAAAGTGCTTCATATATAAGTAAACCCTGCCAGTGAAAATGATAGTTCTTCTGAACAGCTACTTAATTTTCTTCTTTTTTAAAAAACCAAATAATCATATATGGAGGGCTTCCCAGGTGGTGCCAGTGGTAAAGAACCCGACTGCCAATGCAGGAGACATAAGAAACACGGGTTTGACCCCTGGGTTGGGAAGATCCCCTGGAGGAGGGCATGGCCACCCACTCCAGTATTCTTGCCTGAGAAATGCCATGGACAGAGGAGCCTGGTGGGACTCGTAAAAAGTCAGACACGACTGAAGCAACTTAGCATAACACAATTATATGTGGAATCCATTTGTCCACAGCAGGCATATTGGAAATTGAAAGGTAACAAGGCATAAAAATAAAAGGAGCAGAGGAAAATAAAGAAATAAATAAATAAAAGGAGGAGAGGGAAAAAATAACTAAAAGGAGAGGAAAGAAAGAGGGAGAGAATGGAGAACCAGATTATGAGGAAGACACTGTCCTCAGTGAGGCCCAGATGGTACTTACATAAGCAGAGGGCAGCGAGGAGGCGAAGGCCAGACTCTGGGGGGAAGCAGGTAGGGAAGAGCGGCTGCAGCACGTAGTTGGAAAAGGTGAGGGCGATGACAGCCTGGTTGGTGGGGTAGATTACCAGCACCGCGATCCACAGCCTCAGGAACCTGCGGGGGAACCAGATGGAACTTGAGCCAAGATAGGAATTAAGACCCCTGGCCCCACCGCCATGCATGGCAGGGATTCAGAAGCCATCAGGGGAAGTCTGGGCAAGTCATCGAGCAGTGTTAAGAGAGGCAGGCGGGCTAAAGGGATGCTTTTCCTTGTTGTTCTCTGGGATGCTGAGGAGCCCAGCCCCTGCATGAACGAGACACCCAGCTCTCTGTACTGACAGTAAATTGGTTTAACAATGAAGTACTATTTCAACTAGTTCCAACCCGCGTCTTAGTGTTCCTTCTCTCCTCCTGCTCCTTTCATCGTTTCATCATCTCTTCTCTACCACTCTAGCCCCCAGAAGCCACTGGTGGAAAAGAAAATCTGCAACCCCAGAATCTTCACAGTCGGGGCACACTAAGGGTGTGGCCAGTTGAATGAGTGTTAAGTGGGTGCACTGAGTGGAGTTTGAAGAAGTGTCCTCCATACCCTTGGGCTCCTTGGTTAGAATTGAGCTCTTCAGTATCTGGGCTGTGGGGGCTGAGAAAATCAGGAACACCACCTACTTTTTTTTCAGGATAAAAGGGCTTTGTTTTTGTGATGTGCTTTCCCTGGGCATCTCTAATCAGAGTTGTCATTCAGTTCTACTTGTTCTCACTCATAGAATCTTGCTTTCTAAGGTCCACAGAGATTAAGAGAATTTCCTGGTGGTTCAGTGGTTAGGACTCCACACTTTCACTGCCAAGGGCCCAGGTTCGATCCCTGGTCTGGGAACTGAGACCCCACAAGCCACAAGGTGCAGCAAAACAGAACAAACAAAAACCCTAAACAGAGATTAAAACTACAGCCTGGTTTCTCTGCCACTCTGAGGGGGATCAAGGGGACACAGGCTGAACTGGCAACCATGACGTGGAGGAACCCCAAGCTCGCACCCTCCTCAGCACACTGGACAGCCCTGGCCTTGGCTTCCCAGACCACTTAGTCCCCCCACTATTCTCTTACCCAGCCAGGCCTCCAAAGATGTCCTTGACATAGGAGTAGTCACCTCCAGATTTGGGGATGGTGACCCCGAGCTCAGCATAGCACAGGGCTCCCACAACGGTGATAAGGCCTGTCACAATCCAGATGATGAGAGCCAGGCCCACAGAGCCGGCATTCTCTAGCACACCTTTGGGCGAGACGAAGATTCCAGAGCCGATGATGTTCCCTGTGAAAGGCATCGAGAGTAGTGGGGAGACAAGGGAGTCAGTACAGTTGGCAGACCCCGGCACGGTGGAGGCGCTCTCACCTTTGATCTGAGGCAAAATGCCTTTGGGATGCACAGATCCCCTCCGGGCAGGTATATCTAGCAATGATTCTCCTTAGCAGGGGAAAGACCAGCAGACAACGGACATGGAGGTCAGGAACTGGTCGGGTATTTTATATGCGTCACGTAAGCGTCAGGACAAGCTGATGGAGTCAGACATCATTTCTCCCATTTTACAGAGGAAAGTGAATTGCCTAAGTCTACACAGTAGTAAATGGTAGTGCAAACTGAACTTCCAGGGCTCTCCGACTGGGCCAAACGTAGTCTAACCAGGGTGGTGACAAATGCCTTACTTAAGGCTGGCTGGAAAAGGAAGAGCTGTAAAATGGGCAGTTAGAAAGCTTTAAAAATGAGCTGAAGGGTAATACCTCTGGACAGACTGTGGTCATACCCCGTGTCTGGGGGTTTCCAAGGCCCACAAGTATGGACAGCACTCCTGGAGGCTGGCCTCTACCCCAGACACAATAGCCCCACCCTTGGTGAGGAGCATGAAATAACCCTAAAAAAACCAGCTCTTGTAGTTTAGGAGTTGTTTGTAGGGACGCAATATGTGCAAAGCTCTATATTCTTCCAAAGGTCATTCCCCTCCACTGTTTCATGTGCCTCTCACAACAACTTCACAGAATTCAGGAGGAGAAAGGGCAGGTGTTCCTATTTCACAAACCAAGAGACTAAGACACAGAGGGGTTAAGTGGCTTTCTCCAAATTCCACAGCTACTGATGGGTAAAATTGGATCTAGAAGTCAGTCTCCTGATGCTTAATCCAAGGGTTCTTTCCACTAACCCACATCGGTTCTGTGTATAAGGGGTTGGTCTGCTCGCGAGAGGTGAGGCTGGCCCCAGGGACTGAATGTTGGCTGCTGGGATGTGTGTGTGTGCAAGTGAGGAACAGGAGTGTGGGGGCAGCTCCTGTGACTTCTTCCCAAGCTCTCCTTTGTCCATATCTTATGATTCCAGGGGTCAGGGTACAAGGGTCAGGAGCTTTGAAAGCTCCCTCTTCCTCTTCATGCCCCACCCCGCTGTACCGATGAGAGCCTGAGGGAAGAAGCAGACACTAAATGGATTCAAGTCAAAATGCAGAGCTGGAGTACTGGAGGCCAGTTGGATTTGACTGTTCTGAATTCCTACCATCTCTCTTTAATGGTCTGGAACCAGTTCTGGGCAGATCGAGATGCAAACTATGGGATTTTATGCTCAAATTTAAAAAACTTACTTTTAGATCTCAATCACAGCTCAGCCTCAATCCAATCCTGAAAACTTTCACTTCTAAACCAAAATTCAATTTTTAATTCCAGACCGTGCATCCAGGTTATTTTAGTCAAAGGGGAAGAGAATATTCCCATCCTGAAAGCAGTAATATTTCATTCTTTTGGGATGTAGAATATGCTGCCCCTTTTCAAACTAAACAACTGCTCCTTGAGATGAGTAACGAGACAGGGGAGGGGCCAGGAGGAGCCTAGGAGCAGCTACAAGCAGGGAGACTGAAATACCAAACTGGAGAGCCTAGGGCCACAGCTAGATGGAAACACAAAGATGGCACATTTATGACTCAAACAGGCCTTTTTTCTCCAGGTGTTAAGCCATCCCAACAGAACAGGGCTACGCAGAGAAGTGAAGCTAAAAGAAGAAACAATCCCTCATGTTTAAATTTGTGATCTAAACATCAGGCAAAGAGATAGAGAAAAATGAAATCCTGGGTGCCCCCAGTTCTTAAAGACTTTTCCTTTTTTTCTTTTTTTTTTTAAGTCCGAGGCTTGGAATGAGAAGCTACCTCTCAAACCCCTTCTCAACTCATCTCCCATGTGTGCTGTGCATGAATGCTGGGTCAGCAGAGACTAAAGGGCCTCCTGGTAGCATCCTAGGACGGTCATCGTCAAACGACCCTTCACCTGCCACAGTGAACGTGAGATGGGGTTGCTGATAGTGCTGAAAGTAACACTAAACTCCTTGCCTGGCAGGAATTTATCAGAACTGTCATCTGTAGGGCGTTTTAAAGCCAGCCAAGAAGAGAGCAATAGAAGGTTATAAAACTAGCTCAAGGACTTGAAAAAATAATCAGTATGGGACAAAAACAGGGTTTGACTCTGGTTTTTAAGATGCCGAAAGGGGTCGTGGGGCGATAGTCAGGAATTTCTCAGGACCAGGAAAAGGCTGTGGATGTTACTGAAAAGATCTCATTTTCTCAGTAATGAAGAATGTTTAAGTGCTACTTCAGGGTTCTTAGAAAACACCCCAGTGGAGATGAGTGAGCACTTTGGTTCTCCTGTTTTGCTCTGACATTTCCAGAGCACGTGCCCCACCCGGTCATCCCAGGTGGAGGGTGAGCGGTCCAAGACCAAAAGCCCTTTCTGGGTATCTGACCACTTCCTGTCTCCACTGGTTCTTGGATAATGTGTCCTTCCATGGAGCTGCTATAGCAGATGGTGAGGCTTGGCACTGGGACAAGAGTTCTCCCCATCAACCATCTTGATTTTGACCAAATTAAAATAACAAAGATAAAAGTGGGAGAAAAAAAAATAGAGACTTTCTTGGCTGTCCAGTGGTTAAGACTCCGTGCTTCCACAGCAGGGAGTATGGGTTTGATCCCTGGTTGCTGCTGCTAAGTCACGTCAGTCGTGTCCGACTCTGTGCGACCCCATAGATGGCAGCCCACCAGGTTCCCGTCCCTGGGATTCTCCAGGCAAGAATACTGGAGTGGGTTGCCATTTCCTTCTCCAGTGCGTGAAAGTGAAGCCGTTCAGTCGTGTCTGACTCTTCGAGACCCCATGGACTGCAGCCTACCAGGCTCCTCCATCCATCGGATTTCCCAGGCAAGAGTACTGGAGTGGGCCGCCAGTGCCTTCTCCATGATCCCTGGTTGGGGAACTAAAATCCCAAATGTCTCACAACATGGCCAAAAAATTGGGGGGGCTTCCCTAGTGGCTCAGTGGTAAAAGAATACACTTGCCAATGAAGGAGACATGGGTTCGATCTCTGATCCAGGAAGATCCCACATGCCTCTAAGCCCGTGCACCACAATTATCAAGCTTGTGCTCCAGAGCCCAGGAGCCACAACTACTGAGTCCACATCCTGAAACTATTGAAGCCCACGTGCCCTAGAGCCCATGCCTCACTAGAGAAAAGCCCATGCAGCAACGAATACCCAGCACAGTGAAAAGTAAAATTTTAAAAAATAAATAAAAAGTGGGAAAAAAAAATTGAATTATGTTAACCAAAACTGAGAACTGGGGGATGGAAAGGACAGGAATGTCTCGCTCTGATTCTAGGAAGCCACTGCCTAGAAAATCAGAATCAGATGTCTCCTCTTCCTTAGCAGCCTCTGGAACGACTACAGGAAGAGGAATGTCACTTAGAGCACAGCTATGTACTGGAGCCAAAAGAATACTGACACTACATTTACTTAAAAGTCATGCCTTTTATATACAATCTTTAGTGTAATTATTTGATTAATATATATCTCCCTCACTAGACTGTAAGCTCCATGAGAGCAGAAACTGTATTGTTTACCTGTGAAATGTCACAAAGTATTAATAAACACTCTGTAAGTGTTAAGCGAATAAATAATGTTTGATGTCAATCTACAACTTACCTCCACGGAGCAGTTTAATACACCTGTTTATCTGGAACCTCAGAAACCTGTGAAATATGTCAAGTGTGTATTGTAGGCAAATGAGTAAAGCAACCCACTTATTCCACTGCTGAGAGTAGACCGGCTAGTATTACCATCTCTACTTTATAGGGAAAGAAACTAGGGCAACCATTATTCTCATTTTTCCAAATGGAGAAAATGAAGGAGGTATTATTTTCCCCATTTTACAGATGAAGAACCTGAGATGCAGAGAGGTGGTTATTTGCCTAAATCACAGGGTAAATTAGCAGTCACCGTCATAGCCTCAAGGTTTTCCCTGAAAATTATCAGTTTTACATGCTCCACCCTATAGACAATGAGAAAGGTTCACAGAAGTTGTTTGTTAAAGAACTGGAACACAGATCTGATTCTTTCCTCCTATTGCAATATCACCTTCAGCGATGAGTTACAAAAGATTCATGCCCATTACTTACTTGATTCTCACAACTACTTTCTTGGGTGCACAGGTCAGGCACTCTCATCCCTATTTACCTTTGTTAAGACGGAGGCTCAGAGAGGCGAAGAGCCGTGATTAAAGTCACATGCTGCATTAGGTAGCAAGGCCTGGATGAGAGGCCATGTTCTTGGACTCCTGGCCCAGAGGTTCCTCCTACTCTGAGCTGCCTCTCCTCGAGAAATTACACAACACATACCTTAACTTTTACACTGTTCAAGAGCAGGGCTTTTACACTGTCCAAGACAGACTTTTCTGGAATGGCTTTGAAAAAGGAGAACTGGGGAAGGGCTTTTCTGCCTTTGATAGTCAACAAAGAACATTTCTTGATGAGAGGTTGGAAGAAAGTTGATTACAGCGGGAATTTTTTTTCTCCATTGTTTTACTCTTAGACTCATCATCTACAAAGCCACTCGAGAATAAGATGCCCAACTGTCTGGTAGAGCCAAGGTACTGGAGGTTGGTTGGGTTTTCAATCCTCTCTTTCATCGACCCCAATTAGGGAAATAACCATCTTATCACATAGATCTTCTCTAGTAAAAAATGGGCCCTAGGATGCCTGGACAATGAAGTCCAGCTTGGCTTGTTCTGTCAAAGAAAAGCCAAGTGAACCACTCCATTAAGAAGGGGCCAAGTTGCATCAGTGGGCAAGTCACCACTAGAAAAACTGCTGGAATTGAGAAAATCCACATTGGCCATGAACAATCGCTGACTTCCACCTGTGGGCCAATACCCATGTGATTCCTATTAAGGCCTTACTCACTTCCAGGCCTGTCCACGCTAGAATGCTGCAGCCCTTACAGAATGTCCTAGGGCATGGAATTACAGATTTCTACTGCTCAACAGATCCTCAGATCCGAAAGGCTTTGGCCTTCCCTACTGACTCATGCTAGTCTTGGAATCTAGCCAGGGCTTCTCCTGGACCTTGGAGGTTCTGTCCATTTCCATGATGTCCAGACAAAGCCAGGGTGAACCTTCTCTGTACTTCTCACACAAAATGGTTGGAAGGGTCTCAGGATTTTCAGGACTGCGAGAACAGCATGGAAGTGGGGTCAGCACATTGAGGCCAGGCTTTGATCCTCACAGCAAGCCTAAAAGCTCACCATGCCTCTCATCTGTCTCCATTTTTCATCAGGACTGTACAAATAGCCACCTCAGGGTGACGGCAGGTCAGGGCTCCAAAACGCCCTGTGGGGTTGCCGTCTCTTGTGGAACAGAGATGTGGAAGGAGCTTTAAGGACTCTGCTGGTTTAGATTCCTTGCTGAAGAATGAAATGGGCGCTAGACTTAAGAGTCAAAGGAGCCACTGAGTCCTTGCTTTGCCACTCACAAGCTGAGTGGCCTGAATTTTTCTTAGCATCCCTACACCTGCTGAATAGGAATACTTGCTCCTGCCTTGCCTACCTCACAAGGTTGTGGTGGGGATCAAAGGCGAATATACATGCGTGGAAGCACTTTATAATCTGCTTAATGATCACAAATATAAGGAGTTGCTAGGATTTGCAACAGTAGGGGTAGAGACAGTCTCTAGAAGACACCAATAATGGTCTCGTCTTGGAAGTTTAGCTCTGGAATAGCACTGCAGGGCCAGGCCCATGAAGAACATTCTCTGAGTATCTGTTTACTTGTCTAGGTATAATTTTTAGATGCTTCAGGTGGGTGGCCAACAGGTAATTGCATCTCAAAAAGTATTTATTGAGCACCCACTCTGTACATTCTTGCTTTAAAACGTAATTGGGAAGCACTAGTTCACACATGGATTTTTAATATAATAGATGGAGCCAACCACCACCCACCAGTCACTGAAAGACAGGCATCCTGGCCTGAGGGGCTAAGTCTGCTGAACCCTCAAAAGTGCCCATTAAGGATTCACAGCAGGTGTCCAGCGTCTCCCTGTCTGATTGGGAAACCAGGCACCAACAGTGAGAGGCTTTGTCTACCTCAGTGGTTCTCATCCAGGGACAATTTTGCACCATCTCCCCACCTTCAAGGGACAACTGACAGTGTCCGGAGACATTGTTGGTTGTCACAGCTGGTGAGGGGGTGCTACTGGAATCTAGTGGATAGAGGCCAGTGATACTGCATGGAACAGCCCCCCAAAACAACAAAATATCTGGCCCAAAATGTAATAGTGCTGAGGCTGAGGTAAGCCTCAATGTTAATTTCTAAAGTCTTTTTCAAATTTGAACTTAGAGGAGATTTAGCATGTTTTGTGTTTTGCTTGTTTTTTGCTAAATGTAAAAATTTATTGTTTATGGGAATAACTCATTTTTAAGCTAAGGCTTTTTTTTCAAATGCAACACTAAATTTACCACCTTAACCACTTTTAAGTGTACAGTTCAGTAAGTTCAGTTTGTTAAGCATATTCAGGGTGGTCCAGTGGTTAAGACTCTGTGTTTCCACTGCAGAGGGCACACGTTCGATCCATAGCTGGAGAGCTAAGATCCCACAGGCAGCTAAGAGAAAGCAGATTCACATTGTTGGGAGACAGATCTCTAATGGACGGTTTGGCTTAGACTGGCTGCTATTATTCAAAAAATACTTTCTACGCACTTTTCCATGCCAGACTGAATACATGAGGATATGAAAATGAGAAAGACTCAGTGCCTGTCGTCAGCAAATTGTGGGGAGAAGTGATGACATGATGCATGTGCTCTCAGAACTGACACCACCAGGGAGAGAAGTTGCAGGAAAGCAATCGCAATACATGACAAGATATTAGGGATGGACAACATCACTTGTGGGGGCTGCTCAGTAAAAGCTTCCTAGAAGAGGGGAAGCACAAGAAGCTGATGAGTAAGCAGACTCGATCAACAGAGAAAAGGAAAAACACTGTCTACTTGATAAACAGGTCAGACTTGGACTGAATTGGCCAGTTCTTCCCATCACCCGATCAATCTAATCTGTTTTTGAACCAAAATGAATGAGTGTGGGGGTGGGCGGATAAGGGAAGTGGGGGTGGTAGAGGATGAGCTTAGGAGAGAAAGAAACTAATATTTATTGAATATAAACTGCTGGATACCGGCCAGTTTAATATTTCACAAGAAATTTCTATTTTATTGCCAATGAACTTGTTCCAGGTTACAAAGCTTGTAAATAGGAAAGCAGTTTACAAACCCAAGACTATCTCCAAAGCCCTTCCTTTTCTGATATCAACAATGGTTCCTCCCTGTCCACAACATGATACAAATCATGGGAAAATTCATCATATGCTTTCTACTCCCAGCATCAGGACCCACTTGCAAATGTCTCCTTATCCCTAGACAACCTGACCTGCCTGTATCAGCTGCTGATTAAACACGCTATGCAGAACTGTACTCTAAAGAGGCTGCTAAAGCATTTATGAATCTCACAGACGTA
Organism: Bubalus bubalis; assembly: GCF_019923935.1. Classification (NCBI taxonomy): domain Eukaryota; kingdom Metazoa; phylum Chordata; class Mammalia; order Artiodactyla; family Bovidae; genus Bubalus; species Bubalus bubalis. Next base: position 81,322,099 of record NC_059167.1, read on the forward strand.
CAGGCACCTTGAAAGTCTATACATAGTGAGAAAAGTACACGAACAATTCTGCAGCACCCCCTGGGTAATCGGCCTTCACAATATGCTGCTCAGTGTGAGGTTGCCCAGAACATCTCAAGGCGCATTATGAAACCCTCTCCCCAGGAGTGACGTCACTGGTAATGCTGAAGATATAACCGCAGGGAGGAAACCAATGTGAAGAGTTGAGACCGTGACAATGGATGAGGGATGAGATGTGACTGATTAAGTTTTTCAGCTCAGACTTCATTCATTCTATAAATATAACAGCTTAAAATAGACTTGAGGCACAATTTGGCTTCTTAGAAATAAAATTCACCAGTGCTTAGCACAAAGCCTAGCATATAATGCTGAATGAGTATTTGTTAAATGTTAAAATATAGGATGATCAGAATCCTGTGACCAGTAGCCCCCACACCTGTGCCAGGGAGCAGCCTGCACTTTGTCATTTACAGATTTCCAGGGAGAAGAGCCCAGGGGGCCTCCTTTGCAGACATGTTCTGGGAGGGGAACAAGGCACGGTCTTTCTTGCTCTGCACTCTCTCAGCTGGGCGTTAAAAATTAGAAGGGATGAACTCCTTTTGGTTGTTTTGGATAGTTCAGGATATATTCTTGGGGTTATTTGCTCATTCCTGCTTTTTTGATACCCTCTCACCTGGAGGGGTGATACCTCCCAGGGACGGGGGAGCCTGGTGGGCTGCCGTCTATGGGGTCACACAGAGTTGGACATGACTGAAGCGACCTAGCAGCAGCAGCATCTCCAAACAATAATAACCAAACAAGGACTTCCCTGGTGGCCCAGCGTTTAAGAATCCGCCTGCTAAAGTAGGAGACACAGGTTCAATCCCTGGCCTAGGAAGATTCCACATGCACCTAAGTGCATACACCACAGCTACTGAAACCCTCATGTTCTAGAGCCCATGTTCTGCAACAAGAGAAACCACTGCAATGGGAAGCTCTCACTCACTGCATCTGGAGAAAGTCAGCAGGCAGCAATGAAGACCTAGTGTGGCCAAAAATAAACAAATAAACAAACAAAAAACAACAACCAACAACAAGAGCAACAACAGACATTCCTAAGGCTTTCTTGGTAGGCAGCTCTGCTGCTGGATTAACCAGCAGAGGACAGCAGAAAACCCCGGTATCTGGGCAACTTGAAAGTCTCACCCAGGATGCCCATACCACCATGCTACTTCAATAAGCCAATTTAATTCAGAAAAAGTGGTGTGTATATGTGGTGCTGGCCTCTCTGAGAAGGTCATCTGATCTGGGTACAGGGTGTTTTTGTTGTTGTTGCTTTTCTAAATAGAATGGGTTGTTTGATTCTGTTTCTTTGGACATCTTTTTTACCTGCTGGGTTTCTATTTTCTTTCCCGTACCCTAAGTGTCTCCTGCTCATCATTTATTCTGTATAACTCTGCTCTTTGAGAGAGCATATTGTAGCCCTGCCAGCAGCCCTGCCTCAACTAGATTATTCCTTGAGCTCCCTGGTTCCTGGAGGTAGGAAGCAACAGGATCCCTGGTTCCAGCCACCCTGTGGGACATTTTGATTAAGCCCAGTGGCTTCAGAGTTCAATGACTTGAGTGGGAATCCCGGCTCTGCCACCGCCAGTTATTTATTCATTCAATTCTACCCTTTCCTTAACAGTACTTATTTCATGGACTTAGATGAGAATACTTATAAAGCACTGATCTGGTATGTGGTCGTGTTCAGTAAATGGTAGCTACTAATTATTATTACACCACTAAGCATAGCCTCTCTCTGTTTACCAAGATGTGTTTGTTTTGAAAAGTATCCTACTTGGCTTCTGTCTCAAAGTTTTCTTTGAGAACAATGAGAGTTTCAAAAATGTTTTCCTCCTGAATGAACCAAATCCTAATCCCTCTCATGTTGAAAAAAAAAAACTGAAGTACAAATTTGAGAAGAATTTTCACACTCCAGCCCTCTGGTTAATATCCAATAGACATTTGGGGGATTAGAAAGCTAATACATTAAATCAGAGACTAAAATGTAACATCTTCTAAAATGGTGTAAAAATACATGGGTCTGAAAATCTTTTGAACCTGAAATATTTCCAAATCAGCCCAGTGCCATTTCAGCATGGTTATACCTATAGTATGCTTCTTTGTTGACAAACGGCCTTTTAAAAAAGCTTTCCCCCAACTTTTCCAGTATCAGATACCCATGTCCTTTCCCAACTGCAGTGTCAGGGCTATGATCCTGCATGGCCCACTCCCCCACCACACAAGACACACCAGCCTCCCTCCCTCCTCCCTTGGTTACCGATTGGAAACAGGGAATGGCTGAGCTTTGACTCTGGAGTCAGAAGATCTCAGCAGTCAGTCCTCTGGGATCTGAGACTCCATTTCCCCATGTTTAAAACAGAGCTATAATATCTGTTTCCACAGAATTGTGGTCAGGATTAAATATGGGAATATATATAAAAAGTTTATGGAAAGCTCTGGTTTTTCCAGTAGAGAATGCCGGTCCCGAGAGGAAGAGTGAGCTTGTGGGAGAGTCGATGGAAGCGCGGTCTGTGCTGACCACATCCTGCAGTAATGGAGCCAGCACACCTCAGGCTCCAACCCCCTCCACCAAAGTCTTCCTGCAGCTGTACTGGTACTTCTTCTACTCTCAACTGATTGCTCAGATCTTGTTTACACTGGGACACTTCCTTGCAGGGAACACAACACTGAGTGCTTCGTCTATAAAAACAAATAAGGACCTCTGCACAGGATCTGAAGGCAAACACCTCTTTTAGGACATGACAATTGAGAGTAGAGAATAATGCTTGTGAGTTTGATTTAGGATTTAGACAAGCTGTAGGTCTGAATCTTTAATACTTTTCAGCTGTGTGACCCTCACCAAGTTTCTTGTCTCTCTGAGCCTCTATTTCCTTATGTGGAGGAAGGGCTAAGAAGTGCCTACCATATGGGATTATTGTGAAGGATAAATAAGACAATGTGGGACTTCCCTGGTGGTCCAGTGGCTAAAACTTCATGCTCCCAATGCAGGGGCGCAGGTTCGATTCCTGTCCAGGGAACCAGATTCCACATGCTGCAACTAAGACCTGGTGCAGCCAGATAAATAAATACTCAAAAAAAAAAAAAAAAGAATATATGTTTGACAATTGGACAAGTGTCTGGCATATAATAAATTTTTAATAATAACAGTAGCTTTGATAGCATTAATTAATGAATTTTGTGGCTCCTTCATACTTTCTTTAGATTTTGAGGGGGGCTCCACATTCAAGGAGAAATCTAAGTTCACCTATTACCAACAGGTTTCTTTGGCCAAACATGTGGCGAGCAATAGCCTGCTTAAATTAGGGCAAAGGTGAAGTTTAAAAATTAAAACTGGACAACCTCATTTCCAAGTTGATGAAAACTATTCCCAGCTTAAAAGATTTTCAAGTTAGGTTTCCAACAGCCATTCAAATAAACACTTTATTACTATTGTCTTCACATTTTTGTCGAAGGGTCAATTAAATTCAACAATCATTTGAGTATCTATTTCAAGTCAGGGACTCTGCTAAGCACTAAAGATTCAGAGATATATACGACACATTGTTTTGCTCAAGGAAATAACAGTTTAGTTGTCGTCCTTCTACCTACCAAATCTCCCAGAATTATCTTCTCTATTTCATCTTTCTCCATGTCCTTCAAGAGCCTTCTTAATCTAGTTCTCGGCAAGAACTTCTCTTTCTTTGTGCTTCTCACCATTCACCTAACTTTTTCCTCCTTAGGTAACTCAACTGTATCATAAATTTCCAATGTTTTGTCTAATGCATATAAAACTTATCTCTCCGATTAGATTATAAATAATTCTAGAGCAAGCATCTTCTACTGGTTCATTTTATATTTCTGTAACACCGACCATCTTGTTATTCCTATTTTATTTTAAAACTGTTATTTATTTCTTTATGGCTGGACTGGGTCTTTGTTGCTATGAATGGGCATGCTCTAGCTGTGGTGAGTGGAAGCCACTCTTCCACGTGATGCACGGGCTTCTCATTCCCGTGGTCTCTCTTGTTGCAGTGCTCAGGCTTCAGTAGTTGTGGTGCACGGCCTTAGCTGCCCTGAGGTATATGGGATCTTCTCAGACCAGGGATCGAACCCATAACCCCTGCATTGGCAGACGGATTCTTAACCGCTGGACCACCAGGGAAGTCCTTATGATATTCCTATTTTAAATCATTGATGCTGACTGTGAATGAAACTTTTACAACCTTTCATGAAACACAGTTTAACTTATCCCTAAGTTAACTGGATATGAGATCAATTTGGGGCAGCTGCTATTTTTCCATACCTCGTGATCTAATTCACTTAGGAAATTTCCTTTCTCTTTATACCTTCGAATTCTTTCTTCCACAGCGTTGATACTGAACACTAGATCACTGAATTTCATGTGCAGAATGCCGTTTCTATTTTTGCATTTGGTCTTGAAAAAACCTGAATCACTGTCATCTACTCGGAAACCCCTCTAGAGGACAGGGCAGCTACTCAGCACATTTGTAAATCAACAGCCACACGGCAGGGGAAGTGGAAAGGATTTTGCCCCCACAACACCCTAAAGGGGAAATGTGTGTCTCAGCTTAATTGGAGATACAATCATGACTATTAACTCTACAAGGATTCTTGCACTTTGGAATAATATCCTGATTTCTCTGAAATCACATATTTGGGGCCTCTTTTCACCATAGAATACCAGAGTTATTATTCTTCTTGCTACAATACCAATAGGAGCACTGGGACTATTCTTACACTGAAGTGCTATCCATGAGGTTGTGGACAAATCATTAGTAGCATTCACCCAACTAAAAGCCATAGCTCTTACACCTGGACACTCCCATTTCTTCACAGTCTTAGAAAAATGCTAAAGAAAAAGACCAAAAAAAGCTCATTATATAGGAAAATATCCTCAACCTTTGAAGGAGGTTGGTTTTGAAGGCAGGAAGGAGGTCTGATTGTGCTCGAGTGCATGTCGGTGTAAACATCTGTGTATGAATCAGAATCTTCCCAAAGGAAGGAAAATACTTAATCCTCTCAGTCAAACTGTGAAAGAGGTAATAGCTCTGGGCTATTTATAGACCTTAAATTGGCATGTGCTGTACATATTGAGTACTTTGCTGATCTCATTTTTTTAGAGCAGTTGCAATAAAGGCGAGATACAGAAAAGGTAATGAGAGATTAAAATCCTGACTATAATATTTTAAAATAACATTACCTTACTTGTAACTGTAGATGCCTGGAAACCTACCAGAGTCAATTAGATACAGCAGCATTCCACTTTGAAAGCTGAGTGGAGATAACACTGAAGCCTGGGTGCAGAGGTGAAGAGGATTATCTGAATACTGTACTGATATTATTTGATTTCAAGGGTGTTCTCCAATGTCAGCATTGCTTAGTTGCCAAAATGCTTCTGTGCTACCATAAGGACCATGGGGTTATCCAGAGAAACTGGTCTGTGGGCATCAGGACACTGCTGCTGCTAAGTCACTTTAGTCGTGTCCGACTCTGTGCGACCCCTTAGACGGCAGCCCACCAGGCTCCCCCATCCCTGGGATTCTCCAGGCAATAACACTGGGAGTGCGTTGCCATTTCTACAAGCCTTCAATAGGAAGTCTGCACAGAAACCGATCTGGCCTAACTGTCCGGTACCCCTTTCTCTGGGGAAAAGGTAAGGCCCTCTCCCAAAGACAGCAGAAGAAACTCTCACCTTCTGGAGTAAAGGCAGTAATGAAGCATTGCACATCCATCTACAGTGGCTGTCTGGAAAGAGGACTGTGTTGTCTAGAGACAGGGCCATATTTAGGACCCCTGCCTGGTAGAGTGCAGTTACAGGGTTGGAGTGGCCTGCACTGGCATTCTCGGGGACACTGATGCTCCTCAGTTTCAAAGCCTTCAGCCGGACTCCCCATTCTAATTACTCCCGTTTCCCTTCAGAACCTCACAGGGTCTTCCATGAGGTAAGAGACATGGATATTACACAACTCCACTAAGCAATGAGAGAAGCTGCCAACTACACAATTACAGAAAGGTACAATCTGTCACTTCTTTTCTTCCATAATTTATTTCCTCACCATGAAATGGGAATAACAGCCCTGTCACATCTACTTCACAAGAGAAAGTGCTGGATAAGATGGGAAAGCTAGAGAAAGGCAAGGCATCCTTATACTGCTGTTGTGGCTATTTTTATTACACACCCCCTAGACCCATAGTCTCATATAAAGTAAAACCAAATAGCTCCTAAATACGTCTCAAAAGCCAATCCACAGCCTGTTAAGGAGATGGCTGCAGAAAAGCCTGTTAAAATCTAGGTTCCCCAGTCCTACCTTAAATCACTGGAATCAACCTTTCAGTGTAGAGTCCAAGAGACCTATATTTTCAACAAGCTTGCAGGCAACACTGACCATCAGCCAGGAGTGTGTCCCTTAAGTGCTCCATTCCCCAAACACTGGACAGAACTGACTGCTTTGGGGGAAGAGATGTATGATATACAACTCTTCCTGTACCTCTCAAACTTAATCCGTTTGTGCAGGCGAAAGCACAGGTGAATGACAACCCTTTTCTAAGGGAGCAGGACACAGAAACAGTGCTTTGCGGGGCTGGGGGACTGAGGGATTAAGGTTCTACAAAAGGACCACCAGACAGGGAGGAATGGTCGGTGGGAAAAGGAATTGGACTCACCTACAATGATAGCACAACCACTGACCAATCCAATCTCTTTCTTCAGGGCCACTCCGCCCCCTCCAGAATCAGCCTTCTGCGACTCGCTCTCACCTGGGTGGTTCTTTTCAGTGTTGTTCCGGTGCCTGGCTCCTTTTTCCATGTTTCTCAATAGGATTTCAACCTCCGAAAGGGATCTCTCTTTCTAAATGCATATGGGTGTAAATATATTTAGAGAGAGAGCCTTCCAAATGGAAACGTCCTTTTCCGTGATAAGGACCACTCCTACCCTCTTTAAAAAAAATAAAAGACCCAGGCAGATAAAAGCGAACGATCCAAATATACCTATTCCGTCTTGACACTTTCTTGTCACTCGTGCTTACAAACAGGAAAGTGTTGTTAAAATGGGGGCGGGGGGTGAGACACAGACATTTAAATGTAAAAATAGAACTGCACCAGCTACTCTGGCTGGAATTCTCCTGAAAGGGATGTAGCCTTCAGAAAGCAGGACCGTTTTGCACTGTGTACCAGGCAGTGGCTTATTTCAGAGCTTCAAAGAGGTAGTCTGGATTTCCCTCAGCTATACCCCTAAGAAAACAGAGATTGTCTTTACCTCCCCTTAGCCTTTTATGAGGATAAAAGTCGTTTTCATTAACTGAAAGGAAAAAAGGCAATCCTCAGCTACTTTCTTCTCTTTCAGTGGACCCGACCGGTTTGCTCCGGGTCCTGTTTCCACCTGGCGTGGGTTCCTTCCCCCTCCCGTCTCCTGCCTTCCGCTTTCTCCAGAGGTCCTCTTCTGTCTCGCTTGTTTTCTTGTCCTTGTTTTCCTTCTTCGGATCTCCGTCAATCCTCAGGGCACAGACCGCACTATCCCTTGTGGTTCCAGGAGAGTGCCTCTAGCACAAACGAACGTGCTTCCCTTTTAGCGAGGGGTTTTAAGTGCTGGGATAGCTCCGCCTCCCACCTCCAGCGTTGCTCTCCATCCTCCGTCTCCTCCCTCCTGTTCAATGTAAATAGCAGCACACAGTCCCCAAAGATCACCGACAAGATGGATGAAAAGATTTCGCTTTAGTCGATCTTCTCCCTTGTCTCCATCTTTCTCTTTGTAAGTAGTGGAAGTAAAATCCTCCCAGGTCGACTGTTCGGGAGAGTCCAGGAGCTGGTATAGCATTACAGGTCATTCAGCAGACGTGGGCTTTATAAATAAGGGACCGGTTGTGCACACACTTCAATGCTATCAGAAATACACTGGCGAATGTATTAAAATATTTATGTCTGGAAGATTTGAAGGAGAGAAGGCAGTAGGGACGTTATCTTCAAGTATCTGAAAATAGGAGGAAATCGGGGGTGGGGAAGGGGAGTGGAAGGAATTAAGACTAATGGAAAAGAAGTTCATTTAGTATAATTGTGAGCAGCCTTGAAGAGTACAGTGGAAACAGAAGTATCTCTTACTAATATTTAGTGTTAGATGAAACAGAAAAAAAAACAAACCTCAACCCTGGTCCCAGGAAAAAAATGACACAAAATCCAGTGGAATGGGGCCTTTTATAGCTTCTAAAATTATATTTTTGCATAATGAAATTATTAGAAAGGCAGACCAGAGAGGAGGTGGGGAGTTATCAGCACCTCTCTGATCATGAAGCAGATTGTTGATGTTAAGCGATGACTTACTTCCATATTGATATTGTATGTAGTCTTCTGTGAAGAATTCTACCCAGAAACTCCTGCCTGAGGTGAGAGCAATGATGTCTATTTATAATTGCAAAGTACTCTGAAAAAACAGCAGAAAGCAATATAGCAGACAAAAGTATAAATCTAAAATGAAATTATTTTGAATATGTGTTACATACATTATGCAAAAGCACTTGAGTTTAAAGTGGGTCTAAAAAAGAAAGTTCCCAAGTTGTCACTAAGTGTGGAAATTTGGCCTCACTTTCTGCAGAATGTTCCAAAAGATTTTGGGTTTTAAGAAAAGTAAATACTTAATTCCTTAAAGTGGGGATGGTTGAGCTGTTGTAGGAAGGTCTTTTCCAAATGGGGTAAAGTCCAATCAACAATCTTTTCTACTTCTCCCCTTAACCACTCAGCAAGTATTAAGAGGTTTCAAAGGTTGAGAGTTCAACTGCTTCTCCTTCTGCAGTTCATGATACAATAAATTGAAAGCCTCAGCAAAAAAAAAAAAATAAAAAAAATAAGGTGGGGGGTGGTGATGCAAAAAGGATTTTTTTCTTAACAAAAGGAGCAGATGAACAGACAAGGCAGGGAATATATAGCCCAAAACTCCACAGGAGGGGAAGAGTCATGAGAAATGAAAAAAATTTGAATTGCTTTTGGCCTTTCCTCATGACATTGGAGAGCATCAATAATTTCATTTGGAAACTTCTACTCAAATTTCAACATCAAGGTATAAAACAGTCTTTCTGCTCTCAAATATGAATTCTTTCAGTAATGTTTCCATTCAAAATGTGTAGATTTAGTATGAGATAAAATAAGAATGTGATTAATTCAAGGTCTCTTGCCTAAACTGGTGCTAACTGACCACAATATGGTAAGCTTTAGCCATCTCAATTTATGAACTAAGAAGCTAAGAGAGGAATGGGATCAAATACAAGCGTGGAATGCAATTAAGCACCCCCAATTGGAAAGAAAGGGTTGTTGAAGATTAATATTTCTATTTCTTTTGCACTTGAAGTTTGTAAGTGGCTTATGATTGTCTACTAATGGTATAATGTAAAAGCTAGAAAAGGAATCTCTACCCCTTCTCCCTCCACAAGACCATTCATGCATATTATATGGCTCCCTCCAGGTTGGGATCTTTTTGTGAAATAAATCCTAAGTGTGTCAAAATTCCACATGGCTAACGTGGAAGTCAGGCGAGAAAGATTCTTCCTGTGATATGTTGGGAAAAATCTGTAAGAATAATTAACTGAAGGTTCAATTTTGAGCACTGAATTCTTCTTTATTCATAACTAATGTACATTTGCCTTTATAACTTTAAATCTACTATCCATATTTAAATAATATATTATCTACAAACTGTTTTCTGCACAATATCTTGATTTTTTTCTCATTAAATACTATGGGTAGATAAGACTATTATTTTTTCCTCTTTTAAAGATTAGAAAGCTGAGGCTCGGAGAAATGTCTTATCTGAGGACAAAGATAGGGCACCTTTGGACAGACAGGATATCAATGGTTTACATTGAGATCTTTTCCCAGGACACTGCAGCTACTTGCTGATTCCTCAGCTTCTTCCACCTGAGGGAGACGAAGACCTTTGATCAGGGCCATGTCCAAATCTTCTTGAGTTGATATCATAAATGTGCTAGAGCCCCACTTTGATATCACACCTGATATTTGTTCAGTGAGACCCACAGGTTTTAACCTGTCCCCTACCCCTCTACTGGAGAAGGCAATGGCACCCGACTCCAGTACTCTTGCCTGGAAAATCCCATGGATGGAGGAGCCTGGTGGGCTGCAGTCCATGGGGTCACTAAGAGTCGGACATGACTGAGTGACTTCCCTTTCACTTTTCACTTTCATGCATTGGAGAAGGAAATGGCAACCCACTCCAGTGTTCTTTCCTGGAGAGTCCCAGGAACAGGGGGAGCCTGGTGGGCTGCTGTGTCTGGGCTCGCACAGAGTTGGACACGACTGAAGCGACTTAGCAGCAGCAGCAGCTACCCCTCTACTTGTACCCTTTTCCCGTAGTCCCACAGTCCTTTCCAGGTACTTTAATACAACTCTATTTCCAGAATCACTGTTTACTGGGTCACTGTTTACTATTGTTTTTCATGCTTGAGATGAGAAGAAATTAATCTTTTTACCCAGGGAAAGGGTGGGTAAGAGGGTAGTTTTCTTAGGAATCTGTAGTTAGGAAGAGAAAGGCTGTGTGAGGCTGACATCTACTGTACAAAGAGGGGTATAGCATGGGGGCACGCTACTTGTGTAATAGTGGAACAGAAGCACTGTCATGTTTCAGTATTCTGCTTTCAAAACAACAGATAAGAAGTAACTGTTAATGCAGAGGAGTAGAGCACAAAGCACATTCACTCCATTTCTGGCTTTTTTTTTTTTTTGCCTTGTTTCATGGCTTTCATGATTTCAGTTCCATGGCCAGGGTTCAAACCTAGGCCCTGGCAGTGAAAGCCACTGGACCACTGGACCACCAGGGAATTCCCTTGACTTCTTTTTCTGGACAAGCATTTTATTTTTGTTCCTTGTACTAGAGCTGTGAAGTCTGAGGTCACTAAAAGAGGATCCAAATCTCTTTCTGGAGGGAACTCACAGTCCATGCTCCCAATCCACTCTTCTCGCACCTTCCTGCTCAAAGTCAGAAGGGAGCCATGATTTCACTTAAAGCCAGCTTTCTTCCTAGAATCCCAGCGACCAGCCTATAGTGAAACAGTGGCTTTCTGAGCTAGTGGTTCTAAGAGCCTTTGTTTCATTAAAAATGGAAAGCAGATGAAAATTAGTAAAGAAGAAGGAGGAAGGAAGAAAAGGCCAAAACAGGTAAGAAAAAAGGAAGGTGGAGTGAGGAGATGCCCTCAGTTAAGCCCTTTCAAGGGTATGCTCTGTTTGCCTTTCAGACATATTCCTAAATTGAAAGGAACTTATATCTCCCGGGGTTTATGTAGTCCTGAGAATTTGGATGGAGCAGACCCTGTTTTGTTATGATGGTCCATTAATTCATGCTTTTCTGGAGATAATGATGGATCCTTGCTCTGACACTAGAGATAAAAATTCCAGCATATTACTCTTCTGTCTGCTGCACTTGGCTGCTTTCCATGGAACTAGCCCAGCACCAGTGGGAAAGAAAGAAAGATGCACTCCCCGAGGCAGACTGCATGTCCTTCACTCCTTTACTGGCCACATCTATCATGGCACCTTGGTATTCTTCTTTTTAGGATTTAGGTGACTTTAGTTTTGAGTACTTAAATATGAAACTTCCACCTCCTCACTGGTTTTCACTGAGGAGTTGTATTTACCAAAGATGAGGGCTCTTGTCTTTTAAGATATGGAAGAGAAGTTCTCTGAGGGCAGAGGTTTGTTTTGTTCAACTGAGGTAGCCCTACTGCCTTAAGTGGTGCCTGGCACTCAATAAATAGGATTCAGTGAATGAATGATGATATGCATTAATGAATAATAAATTATATAATAACAAATGAACCGATGTGCTGACTAATTGTAGCAAGATATAGTCCTCAGTGCTGGGAGAGGTACTGGATTGTGGAAAGAGGGGAACAACACCATCCAAGTTGGACTTAAAGACCATTTCTCACGGAGCACACATCTCAAGCAGGCCTTCCACACTGCCCTACCGTAGTCCCATAGTCATTGCCTCTTGCGTTTATCTCCTGCTTGCTGCAAACCAAAACCATCTCCCAAATCCTCACTTTCAGTTGACATCCTTGCCTGTTGTTTCATGGTGAGACAATAGAAGAGAATGGCCATGTCCTCCAACCACTAAATCTGTCCAAGTGCCTGTATCTTTCCCTGCATACTCGACCTCCTCTCCTGTAGAAATGGATGTGGTGTGTTCCTGGGTATCTCCCTGACTTGTGTACTAGCTTCTCTGTCCTTTCTTACCCACTCAGGAATTTTGCTCCTGCAATTACTCCTCTCTTTCCAGAATCATGTTTTTTACTCTCTCCTGGATCATTCCTATCAGCATGCAAACGTGCTGTAATAACTTCAGTTTAAAAAATACAAAACTAACAGAACCTCCCTTGTCTTTACTTCCCTCTTCAGCTGCCACGCCACTTCTCTGCTCCCTGTTTTCACTTCTTCACCTCCATTCATGCTTGAGTCCACTACCCTTAAGCTTTTGTCTTTATTCACACGATGAAGCCATCTGCCAAGGTCACAGGTAGCCACCACAGAGTCCAATCTAATAGGCATTTCTCAGTCTCCAGCCTACTCATCTCACAGCAGCCCTGGCTCCTGGCATCCACTCTTCTGGCTTTCCTCTACCTCATTGGCCTCTTAGGCTCCTCAGCCGGATCCTTTTTTCTTCCCAATCTCTCCTTTTCTCCATCTTCCCTCACTACCTGGGTGTTCTCGTTCAGTCCCGTGACTTTCAGTAGCATCTACACACTGGTATTTCCCAGATTTATAGATCCAGCCCTCATCTCTCCCAGAAACTCTGAAATTAGCTATCTATCAACTTGATGTCTTTCTTGGATGTGTGTGTAATAGGCATCTCAAACTTAACATGCCCAATTACTTCAAACCTGTGCTTCCTCCAGTATTCCTCACTTTAGTAAATGGCACTCCTTGGTCAGGCCAAACATTTTGGAGTTAACCTTGACTTACCTTGTCTCTTATCATTTACTCTACATCTGGTTTATCAACCAATTCTATTAGCTGTCAATTTAAATTTACTGAGAAATGACTTATTTCTTACCATCTTCACTGCTACTACCCTAATTCATTATGACCTTTATGACCTTCTCACCAGCTCTCACCTGGACTGTTTCAATCATTTCCTAGTTGGGCTCCCTGTTTCAGACACTTGTTCTCCTAAAATGTCCTGCTATACATCCTTCTTAACAGAGCAACCAGAATGCTCCTCTATAATCATAAGTCAAGTCATATCTCTCCCTTGCTCAGAATCCTCCAAAGGCTGCCCATCCCACCTGGTTAGAGTCAGGTCTGAAGTCCTTTCTCATGGCCTCAGGTGAGCATTCCAAAATCATATCCTTGTACTCTTCCTTCCACTTAGTCCTCCTGGACTCCTAGGCCTCTTTCCTGTTCTTTGAACACTGAGCTCCGCCTCAGATCTTTACATTGGCTGGAGCTTCAGTGAGGAAGACTCCTCCTCTAGACAGTCCTGTGCTTTGCCCCCTCCTGTTATGCTCATCCATCATCAAATGCCACCTTGCAGGATTTCTCTGATCACCCAATAGAAAAATCAGTCTTTATCCCATCACCTGGGCATTATTTGTTGTCATTATTACCTAATATTTTTTGCTTATTTTTTCCTTGTTTCCCCTGTTAAAATGTAAGCTACAGATTATTGGATTTTTAAATTTTTAGGTGGGAAAATGATATTATGGTTATAATGAATATATAATTGTATATCATGGCTATTTAGAGTTGTATACCAATATGGATGAAACAGTATGATGTCTTGGGTTTGCTTCTAAGTAATATGAGAGGGAATGGAGAGGTAGCCTGTCAATGAAAGAAGGCTATGAGTTGATATTGTTTAAGCTGGGTGATGGGTAGATAGGAGTCCTTGATAATATCTTCTCTGGTTGTTGTTCAGTTGCTAAGTTGTGTCTGACTCTTTTGCGACCTCATGGGTTGTAGCCTGCCAGGCTCCTGAGGTTTCCCAGGCAAGAATACTGGAGTGGGTTGCCATTTCCTTCTCTAGGGGATCTTGCCGACCTAGGGTTAGAACTCATGTGCCATGCATTGACAGGTGGATTCTTTACCACTGAGCCGCCAGGGAAGCCCACTATATTCTCTAGCTTTGTATATATTTACATTTTTCCATAATAAGAAGCAAACACAACCTTTGGTAGATTATCATTATCTCCCTAATGCCCAGAGTAGTACTAGGCATATAGAAGGAATTCAATAAATACATATTTGTTGTACAGCAAAAACCAACACAGTATTGTAAAGCAATTATCCTCCAATTAAAAATAAATTTACAAAAAGAAGAGAGAGAACATTCTCCAACACATTTTTAAGTTTTAAAATGTTTCATCTGATCCCAATTAAACAAATGTTAATTATATGTATATAAACTATAGAATATGTTCTTTATTACATATAATAATAAAGGCTTGTATTGATCTATAAAAATTCATATTTATTTAATACTGATTGCATTTTGAATCAGTTAGGAGAGTGAAGGTATATTTTCAAGATAAATGTTAACCATTTACTACTAATTGTTGAAATCTAAATTTTAAGTTCCAAAGGAGATTTTATGAAGAGTATCCCCTTCCAGGTTTTGCATCTGAAAATGTTTAATTGTGGGAATACCAAAAACTAAACTTAAGAGCAATTTTTAAAAATCCAGCTTGGGGGCTTCCCTGGTTATCCAGCTTAAGACTCTAAGCTTTCCATGCAGGGGGCACAGGTTTGATTCCTGATCAGGGAACTAAGATCCCACATGCCATGCAGCATGGCCAATAAATAAATACAAAATTAAAAATATACATGTGGTTTAATTTCTTACCTCTTTTTTACCAAATCATGATAATTAACTCTCATTTCCTATACTACTACTACAATTGTGTAGCAAATCTGGAAAGGAAATACAAAAGTCTAAAAGGCTACAGTGTAGAGATCACTGATGTGCAATATACTGCCCATAGGAAGAGAATGTGATTGTTAAGGAAATTTTCAATACTCCACAATTAATCAGATTAATATAGAAATAAATTGTAATAGAAGTTGGATTACACATATGGGGGTGTGCTCAATTAATGTCACTTGCATAGTCAGCCCATATTTATCAGCTGTTTACTGTGCTGGATACTGGGAACAAAGACCATCTGCTGGGGCTTCCCTGGTGACTCAGTGGTGAGGATTCTGCTTGCCAATGCAGGAGACAGGGGTTCAATCCCTGGTCCAGGAAAATCCCACAGGCTTTGGAGCAACTAAGCCCATGTGCCACAACTGTTGAGCCTGTGCTCTGGAGCCCACGCTCAACAACAAGGGAAGCCACTGCAATGAGAAGTCTGTGCACTGCGACTAGAGTATCCCCCACTCGCTGCAACTAGAGAATGCCTGCGGAGAAACCAAGTTAAAAATAAAAACAAAAATGCTTAAAAAAAGAGACCATCTGCCTTCAAGGACCTCAGGGACTGTGATGATTAATTTAAGGGGTCAACTTGACTGGCCACTTGACTGGCATGCCCAGATTAAGCATTATTTCTGGGTTTGTGTAAGAGTGTTTCTGAATGAGATTAGCATTTGAATCGATGAACTCTAAATTACCCTAAAGTAAATTGACTCTAAAGTAAATTGCCCTTTCCCATGTGAATGAGCATCACCCAATCTGTTGAGGACCTGATTACAAAAAAAAAAGCAAAGGAAGGAAGAAGGAATTCACTCCTTTCTGCTTCCTATCTGCCTGCTGGAGTTGGGACATGTCATCTCATCTTCTCTACCCCTTGGATTGGGATTTTTTAAAACATTGGCTCCCCTGGTTCCCTGACTTTTGGACGTGGACTGACTTACACCACCAGCTTCCTGAGTCTCCAGCCTATAGACAGAGGGTCATGGGACTTCCCAGCCTGTGTAATGAGTAAGCTAATTTGTTATAAATAAATCTCTCTTCCCACCTCCATCTAATATACTTTATATATATCTTCTGCTGGTTCTATTTCTTCGGGAAACCTTGACTAATACAAGAACCTTAGATGCCAATACTTTATATCTTTCTCTGTTCTGCTAAAGTGAGGTACAGCTAGGTTGCCTGTGAAACAGGAGGGAAGAGGGCAAGGCACAACCTTGAAAAGAATGACAAAACCCTTGAAGAGATAACAAAAAATGATTAGAACCTACTAAGTTGAAAATAGTGTAAGATTCAATTTCAGTAGACATTGAAGTTCAGTGTACGCTCTTGGTAATACATTGAACGTGAAAGTGTGGGTCACTCAATTGTGTCTGGCTCTTTGTGACCCCATGGACTGTAGCCCACCCGGGGGGTTGCCTGGAATTCTGGCAAGAATACTGGAGTGGGTTGCCATGTCCTCCTCCAGGGGATCTTCCCAAGCCAGGGACTGAACTTGAGTCTCCTGTGTCTCCTGCATTGCAGATGAATTCTTTACAGCTGAGCCACCGGGGAAGCCCTTGGAGTGTGTATCCCTCCCTTAAAGAAATCTGCTTTCACTTTACAATGGCTTGCTCTTGAATTCTTTGCTGGGCAAAGCCAGGACCCTCACTTGCCTGTGCATTCCAGAGACTCATCTGAGACGTGGGACCTGACCAGCCTCTCTTGCCCCATTTTCCTGTAACATCATGACTCCGCCAACAAAAGATCACTGGACATTTGAGGAAAGCTCCAGCATGAAAGCCATAGACAATAATAAACATAGGTGATGCAAGGAACAGAGGAAAACTCCCCCCAAAATTATAATTACCAGGACCCCGTTCTGAGGCCAGGTAATAGGCCCATTAGGTTGTAACAGTCACTGGGTTCAAAACCAGACACTTCTCCATTCCACAGACAAAACCAAACTCCTGCGTTCCCCGTTTCATCATGGCCACAGTATCATGTTTTTGTTACTGAGTTCAAGCTCACTCTGTTCACCACGTGAGAGGCTAATAAATCCGAGAAATAAGGTGTTGAGGCAACGAATAGGGCTTTATTCAGAAAGCCAGCTGACTGAGAAGATGGCAGATTAATGTCTCAAAATAATCATCTAGTCGGGGCCTGGATGCCATTTTTTTTTTTAATAGAGCCTAAGGGAGAGAAGCAATGAGGACCTAAAGTCTGAAGGCAGAATCGAGGGAGAAGCAGTGAGGAAGTAAAGAAGAAGGGTCTTAAGTCTTGCAAAACATCTCTAGGAAGGGCCAGCCTTTGGAAAGGGGTGTGTTAATCTCTTCTTTTTCGGTAGCCATTCACAGGTGGGCAGGGTCAGATTATCTCTTCTTGGGCTGAACAAAAGTACTTTAGTTCAACAGTTCCCAGAGGGGCAGGATCCTTTGAGGCAGGCCATTATGTTCTTCTCTGCAACATTATCATAGCATTGTGCTTTCAATCACCCAAGCCTAACACCTTAATCTTTTTCCTTCTCTCCCCCTTTTTAACCCCGTAGCCAATTAGTTACCAAGTCCTGTTGTTCCGCCTCTGAAAATTCTTTCACATCTGTTTTACTACCCACAGTTGTTGGCTTATTCCAGAACTATTCATCTCTCTGCAGTCCCATTGCCATAGCCTGCCAATTAAGCCCCCGTCTGTGATCGTCCATCCTTCATTCTGTCCCCAAAGTTATGTTTCATAAAACGTGGGATTGATCATGTTTCTATCCTGCTGAAAGCCTCTGGTGGTTCTCTATTATATAAAGTTGTGGTCCCTAAAGTTGGCCGAGTGAGCATCACAATCACCCCAGGAACTTCTAAAATTAAAAAATACTGGCCATAGGGAAGGTAGGCCTTCTCCTATGGAATCTTCTGGTGGCAACTTCCTGCAATGGAAGCTCACCCACAAAATTCCCTCTGAGCTTTTAATTCAGATGGATATGACTATTGGTTGGGGAACCACTAACTTAACAAAGTCTAAACTCTTGGATAGAGGAATCAATCAATCTCTCTAGCTTTTCCCCATAATACTGTCTTTTCCTCATCATTCCCTTTTGGTGTCCCATTCACTCTTCCCTTTAGACACACAAGACCAGCCTGTGCTTCCCCATACTAATGTGTTTACTGATGTTCCTCTCTGCCTGGAAGTCCCCTCCTTCCCATCTCTGCAGAATAAAACTTCCCTATTAAAGCTCATTCAAATACCCATTCCTCTAGGAAAACTGTCCAAATTGTCCTGATCTCTCTCTCTTTTTTTGTTCTCATAGCATTCTCTACTTCCTCAGGGAAGCCTTTCTAAACTATATTCTCTCATAGTTATTGGTGTTTTGATTTATATGACAGTACTTAAAGTACATAATAGTAATACATTTATTTATGAGGTTTAAGAAAACATCTTTGTCTCCTACCATACTGGAAGTGCCTTGAAGGCAACAGTCATATCTGTTACCATGTACTGATGGTATCTAATACAGATGTTCCATAACATTTGTCGACTGGGAGGGAAATTAATGTTTTTGGAATGATCACATATTCTGTTTTGTTGTGTGTGCAATTATATCTCTATATATTCCCTTACTAGGTCACAGGCTTTTTGAAGGGAAAGATAAAATTTATCTTTGTACTATATCCCTATCCTCACCTTGATCTGTGCCTGGTGGCTAAGATGGTAAAGAATCTGCCGGAAATGTGGGAGACCTAGGTTCAATCCCTGGGTTGGGAAGGTCTCCTGGAGGAGTGCATGGCAACCTACTCCAGTATTCTTGCCTGGAAAATCTCACGGACAGGGGCGCCTGGCGAGCTACTGTCCATGGGGTCACAAAGAGTTGGACACGACTGAGCTACTAAGCATAGCACAGCACAGTATCCTAGGAGAATATAGATTCCAAAAGAGCCATAACTTTGTAGTCTCTCTTGTCATGTCCCCAGGGACTAGAGTAGTGCTTGGCCCCTGGCATTTGCTTAGGAAAGGCTTGTTGGATGATTGATTATAATGATCAGATGGCTCCTTCTCCTATAGTTCCTAGTGCTACTGTTATAGCCACGCGTTCCAGGAAACAAACTCACTCAGAAGGACAATGCAGATAGTGGAGTGCAGTTTATTATACCAGCGGGCCCAAGGCAGAGTCTCCTCTTAGCCAAGGACCCCCACCAGCATTTGTGAAAATCTTTTATACCCCATGTGCACGTGTCTGAACCCACCACCCCAAATTCCTTGAGACTTACATAAATCAAGGAAAATACAATCCCAATAACCCCATCATTCACGTGCTCTGTGCTCATGTGCTCAAACAGTCAAACAATTAGCCAATAATCAATAAGCCCGAGGTTACACTCCGATAGATACAGAAAAATTTATGGCCTGTCTGGAGGAAGGGGTGATTAGTGTATGTTTTCTCTTAGGCAATGAGTAACCTAGATATGATCTTCAAGGTTCCCCTGTCTGTAAGGGGTCTTATCCTTCTGTTGTTGCTTTTCATAGGCACTAAACACAGAGTTCAGAGTCCATTGGAAAGGTGGCCGAGCATGGTCAGGCCTAAGATGGAGTCCAGGCCCTATGAATTCCTTCTTCACTACCACTAATATTCTTCATTTTATTCCTAGATTTCTCCAATTGAGATATAGTTCCTGTTTGAATGTACTAAAGTGTGACTTGAAGCAAGGTAAGATTCTCCCTGATAATTTCCTTTCTTATTCCATTGTTTATCAAATATCTACCCAGCACCTGCTACATATCAGACACTGTGGGAGGACTGGTAAGCCCAAATTGCAAAGTGTAGTCCCAGTCTGGTTAGAGGGAGAGGTGAACACAGTGAGACAGGGCCATGACAGTGACATGGAAAAGTTACTCTGGGAGCGCCCCACAGTGGGCAGGCCAGACTGGCATCTGGAGAAAGTGATTTCTGAGCTGAGTCTGAAAGGACGAATAGAAGTTAATCTGGAGAATATGCCAAGCAAAGGCAATAGCTTAAAAGGCACACCGGTGGGAGAGTGTGATTTAAATTCACTGTGACTGAAATGCACTGCGCTCTTGACCAAACATTGAGAGGTGTAAAAAGAAACATAAACCACGAAGAGCTTTAGTGCCATACTCAGTGAATTGTCTTGAAAGTATCCGGCAGTTTTAAACAGAACAGTGATTGGATCTGGCAGCTTAGTAGGATGGAATGGATTGGGCAAATCTATAGGCAGAGAGCAGTTAGGAGGTGATTAGGGTAATCAAAACAAGGAATAAGGAGAAAGAAAGCAAGATTAATGAAAATAGAAAGATGATGGATTCCAAGCATATTTATAAAATACATGCTTGACGAACACTTACGTCTAGAAAATTAGTTTTAGAAATAATGGCATGGGTGCTTAAAGGTCAATAAAGATGTTTATTATATCGTATTTCTGCAACAGTTAAAAATTGGAAATGTTATGTGTCCATCAACATGAGATTAATTAAATTAGGATATAACTTATCAAAGCATGCAAACTTTAAAAAGAATGATGCATAAAGGTAAAAATATTAACTAAAAACAAATTGTAGGGCTTCCCTGGTGGCTCAGTGGTAAAGAATCCACCTGCTAATGCAGGACACATGGGTTTGATCCCTGGTCCAGGAAGATCCCACATGGTGTGGAGCACCTAATCCTGTGCGCCCCAACTATTGAGCCTGAGCCCACAAGTCACAACTATTGAGCCTCTGTGCTGCACCTCCTGAAGCCCACGTTCCCTAGAACCTGTTCTCTGAAACGAGAGAAGCGACCACAACGAGAAACCCATGCACCACAACTAGAGTATCGCCACTTGCCGTAACTAGAGAAAAGCCCCTGCAGCAAGAAAGACCTACAACAGCCAAAAATAAATAAGTAAAATTAAATTAAAAAAAATTGTAGATATTATGTATGTAATGTCACATTTTCATTTAAATGTGTCTAACATATGTGTATTGTGTGTTGGTATATGCATTGAAAAAATTTCAGAAAGGATTTATATAAGACCTGTCAACCATGTTTGTCTTTGGGGAATAGGGTCAGAGTGAGGGGCTTTCACTTCCTAATTTCTAAACCTGTGTTTTCATTTTTTAAAAATTGGATGCAACATGTGAGCCTGAATAGAAAACAAAACATTTTCTTTTTCTATAAAGGGCATTTGTGGGACAGTGGGTGAAATTTGACTAAGGTTTCTAGATTAGATAATAGTACCATATCAATGTTAATTCTTTGATTTTGATAATGGTATTGAGTTTATGGGAGAGAATGTCCTTGTTTATGGGAAATACACACTGTATTATGTCTGATCTTGTCATAGTTAGGAGCCATTGTCAAATTCAAGGTCATTAAGATTTGGCCCTATTGCTTCTTATAAGAATTTTATGCTTTTTGCTCTTACATTGAGGTCTTTGATCCATTTTTAGTTAATTTTTGTATATAGTATAAGTAAGGGTCCAGCGTTATTCTTTTTCATGTGGATATACAGTTTTCCTTGCAGTTTGTTGAAGAGATTATTCTTCCCCCAATGGAATGGTCTTGACATCCTTGTTGAACATCAGTTGACCATAGATATGAGAGTTTATTTTTGGATTCTCAATTCTAATCCATTGGAGTATCCTTATGCTAGCACCACATTGTTTTGATGATGGTAACTTTGCTTTTTTTAAAAAAATAATTAGTTAAAACTGGGCCTTTGTTGCTGCGTGCAGCTTTCTCTAGCTGCAGCAAGCAGGGACTATTCTGTAGCTGTGGTGCACAGGTTTCTCATTGTGATAGCTTCTCTTGTTGTCAAACATGGGCTCAGTAGTTGTGACTCAAGGGCTTAATTGCCCTGCTGCAAGTGGGATTCTAGTTTCCAGACCAGGGATCGAACTTGTGTCCCCTGCACTGTCAGGAAGATTCTTAAACACGGAATCACCAGTAACTTTATATAGTATGTTTTAAATTTGGAAAAAGAGAAGCTAAAGGCAAAGAAGAAAAGGAAAGATATACCTATTTGAATGCAGAGTTCCAAAGAATAGCAAGGAGAGATAAGAAAGCCTTCCTCAGTGATCAGTGCAAAGAAATAGAGGAAAACAATAGAATGGGAAAGACTAGAGATCTCTTCAAGAAAATTAGAGATACCAAGGGAACATTTCATGCAAAGATGGGCACAATAAAGGACAGAAATGGTATGGGCCTAACAGAAACAGAAGATATTAAGAAGAGATGGCAAGAATACACAGAAGAACTATACAAAAAAGACCTTCATGACCCAGATAACCACGATGGTGTGATCACTTACCCAGAGCCAGACACTCTGGAATGCAAAGTCAAGTGGGCCTTAGGAAGCATCACTATGAACAAAGCTAGTAGAGTTGATGGAATTCCAGTTGAGCTATTTCAAATTCTAAAAGATGATGCTGTGAAAGTGCTGCACTCAATGTGCCAGCAAATTTGGAAAACTCAGCAGTGGCCACAGGACTGGAAAAGGTCGGTTTTCATATCAATCCCTGAGAAGGGCAATGCCAAGAAATATTCAACTACTGCACAATTGCACTCATCTCACATACTAGCAAGTAATGCTCAAAATTCTCCAAGCCAGGCTTCAGCAGTACGTGAACCATGAACTTCCAGATGTTCAAGCTGGATTTAGAAAAGGCAGAGAGACCAGAGATCAAATTGCCAACATCCATTGGATCGTAGAAAAAGGAAGAGAATTCCAGAAAAACATCTACTTCTGCTTTATTGATTATGCCAAAGCCTTTGACTGTAGATCACAACAAACTGTGGAAAATTCTGAAAGAGATGGGAATACCAGACCACCTGACCTGCCTCCTGAGAAATCTGTATGCAAGAAGCAACAGTTAGAACCAGACATGGAACAATAGACTGGTTCCAAATTGGGAAAAGAGTACGTCATGGCTGTATATTGTCACCATGCTTATTTGACTTATATGCAGAGTATATCATGCAAAATGCTGGGGTGGATGAAGCACAAGCTGGAATCAAGATTGCCAGGAGAAATATCAATAACCTCAGATATGCAGATGACACCACCCTTATGGCAGAAAGTGAAGAGGAACTAAAGAGCCTCTTGATGAAAGTGAAAGAGGATTGTGAAAATGCTGGCTTAAAACTCAAGATTCAACAAATTAAGATCATGGATCCAGTCCCATCACTTCATGGTAAATAGATGGGGAAGCAGTGGAAACAATGCCTGACTTTATTTTTGGGGCTCCAAAATCACTGCAGATGGTGACTGCAGCCATGAACTTAAAAGATGCTTACTCCTTGGAAGAAAAGCCATGACCAACCTAGACAGCATATTAAAAAGCAGAGACATTACTTTGCCAACAAAGGTCCGTCTAGTCAAAGATATGGTTTTTCCAGTAGTCACGTTTGGATGTGAGAGTTGGACTACAAGGAGAGCTGAGTGCCGAGGAACTGATGCTTTTGAACTATGGTGTTGGAGAAGACTCTTGATAGTCCCTTGGACAGCAAGGAGATCAAACCAGTCAATCCTAAAGGAAATCAGTCCTGAATATTCATTGGAAGAAATTATGCTGAAGCTGAAACTCCAATACTTTGGCTACCTGATGTGAAGGGCTGACTCATTGGAAAAGAGCATGATGCTGGGAAAGACTGAAGGCAGGAGGAGAAGGGGACAACAGAGGATGAGATGGTTGGATGGTATCACTGACTCAATGGACATGAGTTTGAGCAAGCTCTGGCAGTTGGTGATGGATAGGGAAGCCTGGCATGCTATAATCCATGGGGTCTCAAATAGTCGGACACAACTGAGCGACTGAACTGAAATTTGGAAATTGTGAGTCCTCCAATTTTATTCCTCTTTTTCAAGATTGTTTTGGCTATTCTGGATCCTTTGAAATTCCATATGAATTTTTGAATGGATTTTTCAATTTCTGCAAAAAGCACCATTGGAATTTTCATAGAAATTGCACTGATCTGTATATCACTTTGGGTAATATTATCAACAATATTTAGTAGTTTTCCATACATAATCTTGCATCTCCTTGGTTAAATTTATTTTAAGTATTCTTTTCCTTTTGATGCTTCTGTAAATGGAATTGTTTTCTTATAGATAACTTATTTTTGACAAAGGCAATATAGTTGAGAAAAGATCTTTTCAACAAGTGGTGCTCGAACTACTGGATATCCCCATGTGGAAACCAAAAACAAAAGACACAGGACTTTAAAGCATACCTCAAATCATATAGAAAAATTAACTCAAAATGAATCATATTCCTAAACATAAATACAAAACTGTAAGTCTAGATTTCTAGAATTTTAGAAGAAAATATAGGACGAAATCCTTGTGACCTTCAGTTAGGCAAAGACTTCTTAGATATGACACCAAAAGCATGCTCCATTAAAGGACCAGCTGATAAATGGGACTTCACCAAAAGTAAAAATTTGCTCCTCAAGGGGAATTGCCTGTCGAACCAGTGGCTAGGACTCGGTGCTTTCACTGCCGTGACTGTATAGCATGGCCAAAAACAAAACCAGAAAAAAACAGTCCCTGCCCCGCCCCACCCTTACTCTTTAAAGACTACTATTAAAAGATTGAAGACACAAGCCACAGACTGGACATGTATTATTTGATAGAGAAATTTCTTCAGAATATATGAAAAACTCTCGAAGTTCAAAATATGAAAAAAAACCCCAACCTAGTTAAGAATGGTTAAACAAAGATTTTAACGACACTTCACACATATTTGGGCTTCTTGGTGGCTCAGTAAAGAATCTGCCTGCAATGTGGGTGACCTGGATTCAATTCCTGGGTTGGGAAGATCCCCTGGAGAAGGGAATGGCAACCCACTCCAGTATTCTTGCCTGGAAAAATCCCATGAACAGAGGAGCCTGTCAGGGTACAGTTTATGGGGTTGCAAAGAGTTGGACACAACTGAGCGACTAACACTCACGCACATTCATTCATATATAAGCACACAAATATATTCATCATCACTAGTCATTAGGGAAACAGCAATTAAAGCACAATGAGATACTAGTACACCCCTATTAGAATTAATAATAAAAAGACTGAACATTCTGTGCTGGCAGTAACGTGAAGAACCTGAAACTCTTATACATTGCTTGTGGGAATGGAAAATGGTACAATCACTTTGGAAAAGTTTGGCGACTTCTTCAAAAGTCAAACATGTATCTAGCCAGGGAAAAGAGGGCATATGTCCAAACAAAGACTTGAATATGAACATTTATAGCAGCTTTGTTATAGCCCCAAACTGGAAACAATTCAAATGTTCATGAACAGCTGAATGCACAAATTGTGGTATTTACATATTAAAGGGCTTCCCTGGCTGACTCATCCTTGAAGAATCTGCCTGCAATGTAGGAGACACGGGTTCAATCACAGAGTCAGGAAGATCCCCTGGAGAAAGAAATAACAACCCAGTCCAGTATTCTTGCCTGGGAAATCCTGTGGACAGAGAAGCTGGATGGGCAACAGTCCATGGGGTCGCAAGAGTCAGACACGACCGGGCAACTAAAACAACCACTGCCACATATGATAAAATACTGCTCAGCAACAAAAATGAAAGAATTATTGACACATGCAAGAACATGGATGGATCTCAAAATCCTTATGTTGAATGAAGGAAGCTCAACAAAAAGTATATATGATTTCTATATGTAAAACTCCTGAAAATGCAAACTAATCTGTAGTGATAGAAAGTGCCTGTGTTACCTGGATAGAGAAATGTGGGGGAGGGTTGGGAGATATGGTTAACAAAGAAGCATGAAGAAACTTTGGGACATAATGGATATCTTCACTATCTTTAACGCAGTGATGCCTTCAAGGCTTTATAATATGTCAAAACTTACCAAATTATGCATTTTAAATACATACAGTGGGTCGGGAAGATCCGCTGGAGAAGAGATAGGCTACCCACTCCAGTATTCTTGGGCTTCCTTTGTGGCTCAGCTGGTAAAGAATCTGCCTGCAATGCGGGAGACTGGGTTCAATATCTGGGTTGGGAAGATCCCCTGGAGAAGGGAAAGGCTACCGAGTCCAGTATTCTGGCCTGGAGAATTCCATGACTCTATAGTCCATGGGGTTGCAAAGAGCCAGACACAACTGAGCGACTTTCACTTCACTTCACATGTCAATTCTACATCAATAAACTTTTTTAAAAAGCTACCAATCTGATGTATAGCTAGGTTCGTTTGTTTTAGTCCTCAAATTTTAAGAGTTGCTTTTTAATTCTGTTTTTGAATATGTAAAATAATTGCATTTCTATAGACAAAATTATATAACCAGTTAAATTCAGGGAAACATTCCTTTCATATTTTCACTTCTACAATGTTCCCTTCCTATCTCCAGAGGTAATTTTTTCTTTTTGCAATTTCTGTTTTATCATCTAGAGTTGCTTTTTTATATGCATTTATACTCCCCCATTTTTTGGCCATGTTTTGGCCACAACATGTGGGATCCTAGTTCTGCCCCCAGGGATTGAACTGGTGCTCTCTGCAGTAGAAGCTCAGAGTTTAACCTCTGGACTGCTAGGTCAGTCCCCTTCCCAAAACAAAGAACTGCACATTATGTAACCTATACCTTTTGTTTTCATTTAACAATAAATTCTGGAAATTGCTGAATATTCTTCTTTTAAAAAATTCTTTTATTTATTTATGGCTGCCTTAGTCTTTGTTGCTTTGCTTGGGCTTTCTCTAGTTGCTGCGAGTGGAGACTACTCTCGAGTTGTTGTGCATGGGCTTCTCATTGCAGTGGCTCCTGTTGTCTCAGAGCACAGGCTCTAGGTGCACAGGATCCAGTAGCTGCAGCACGTGGGCTCGGTAGTTGTGCCTTGTAGGCTCTGGAACGCAGGCTCAGTAGTAGTTGTGGTGCATGGGCTCAGTTGCTCCATGGCATGTGGAATCTTCCCAGACGAGGGATGGAACCTGTGTCCCCTGCACTGGCAGGTGGATTCTTATCCACTGCGCCACCAGGGACGTCTCTCCTTTCTTTCTTTTTTAAAAAATATTTGTTTACTTATTTGGCTGTGCTGGGTCTTATTTGCAGCATATGGGATCTAGTTCCCTGAGCAAGGATCAAACCCAGGCCCCCTGCATTGGGAGCCCAGAGTCTTAACTACTGGATCACCAGCAAAGTCCCTCTCATTTCTTTTTATATGTGCATAATACTCAACTGTGATTTGTCACTGATAAACATTTGCTATTATAAATAGTAGTGCAAGAAAATAACCTTGTTCATAAGTGATCTCATATTTTTGCCAGTGCATCTTTGAGACAGATTTTTAGAAATGGAATTGCTGGGTTAAAGATAAATATATGTGTAACTTTCCTAGATAATGTCATGTTCACTACAGAGTGTTTGCTGTGTTTGGCATCCTCACCAGCAACATATGAGTGTCTGTTGCCCCCTAACCTTGACAAGTGAATATGTTATGAAATACTTGGGTCTGCCAGTCTGATCAATGAAAAGTGGTAGTTTGATGGAGTTTGCTTATCCCACTAAAAGTGAGGTTGAATATCTTTTAATATGTTCAAGGGCCATTAAATTTTTTTCTATGAACTGTTTATGCCTTTTGCTCAACTTTCTATTGTCATTGGTTTTCTCTTTTTAGAAGTTCTTTGTATAGTAAAGTTATTAACCCTTTGTGATTTAAGTTGTCACAATTTGTCACTTAGGTTTTCACTTCATCTATAGTGGGCTTTCTCTGTGTATATGTTGTGAGAAAGAAAAATTTGGACTCTTTCTCCAAAGGGTGTTCTTTTATTTTTATGTTGCCAAGTTTATCAATCTTTTCTTTTATTGCTTCTAGACTTGGATCATAGCAAGAGTTCTTTACATGCACACACACACATCTTTTAATCACGTTAAGGAAATATCCACTGACTCTTACTTCACTGAAATTTTAAATCAGAAATGGATATGAATTATGACAAATGCTTTGTTGGCAACTGGAGATAAGCATATGACATTTCTTCTTAGAAATATTACTATAATAAGTTACATTAATAGATTTCTTAATATTGAATTATCCTTTTTTTCTTGTAATGAACATCACTTGGTCATACTTTAAAAAATGTACTCTATTTTCTATCTTATTTAAGATTTTTGAATCAATATTCACAGGTGAGATTGTTATATGGTTTTCTTGTGTATATGTGTGCAATCTTTATCATTTGTTTACTAAGTTCATTTCATAAAATGTTTTTAAAAGTTTTATCCTTTTTCTATGACCCAGAATGTGTAAGTAGAATTAAGATTATATTTAGGAAAACTATGCAATGGTTTGAGTTATGGGCTGAACTAGTCACTTTTTAGTGGAACATCTTTTTAACCTGAAAGAACAACTAACAAACTATACTTATTCAGATTTGGGTATTTGATAGACATTTTCTCAAAAATATACAAACTGAGTTTGTCATTTCAAGGAAAACAGGTGACATAGTGTAATACTTATTGCCAATGATAAAACTCAAACTTTCAGATGAAAATCAAAATTTTGAGAAACTTGTATCTGTAACTGTGTGCCTGACTACTTCGCAATACTCAAAGATTTTTCTGGTGAGATTGGTAATGATAGTAACAAAGGTGATTTTAAAATATTATAAAATGAGTGTGTCAATATTTAATATTGTTTCATGAAACGTGTCAATGCGTATAACTCAGTGAACTAGTATTTTCCAAATGACCAATTTGGTCTAAATGTAAAATGTGACAAGTTCATTGATACAGGGCAGCTAGCTTTTAACAAACTCCCACTTCTTAAATGTTGGTGTAGTGTCAAAGAAAAATATTAACGAAATCTAAATAGGTGAATAGTGGACTCACTGGAAAAGATCCTGAAGTTGGGAAAGATTAAAGGCAAAAGGTGAAAAGGGCAGCAGAGAATGAGATGGCTGGATAGCATCACTAACTCAATGGCTATGAACTTGGGCAAATTCCAGGAGATAGCGGAGGACAGGGAGACTTTGCTTGCTGAGACCCACGGGCTCGCAGAGTTGGACAGCACTTAGCGACTGAACAATAGGCTCTAGGGAAATACTACTCTCTTTTCAGGCTACATACTTGAGTGAGTCCAGATCTTTACACGCTTCAACCAAAACAGTATACTGTAACAGAGTGATTGCATAAGTACATGTGTGAATCCAGCTGCTTTCGATTAGGTCAGATTGTGTGTGTGTGTGTGTGTGTGTGTGTGTGTGTGTATGTGTGTGTATGTGTGTGCGCGCGCGTGTGCGCGCACACACACACACACACACACACGCATGCTCAGTTGTGTCCAAGGCTTTGCAACCCAATACTGGAGTGGGTTGCCATTTCCTTTTCCAGCGGATCTTTCTGACCATGGGATTGAACCCACATCTCCTGCATCTCCTGCAGATTCTTTACCACTGAGCTAGCTACCTGGGAAGCCCAGGTAGCCAGTGTTGTTCAGTCACTGGATCCTGACTGATTCTTTTCCATCCCATGGACTGCAGCATGCCAGGCCTCCCTGACATCATCAGATGCCTGGTCAGATAGTAAGAGATTATAAAATAGTAAAGTAAAAGTGATGCCACTCTTCTCACTAAATTATATTTATTTTGGAACATATAGTTATATTTCACAGGTTATGTTACCACTTAATGGGTTTATTATTGTTGTTTTCAAATAAATTAATAAATATTTTTAACTTTTCAGTTTTAATTGCTAATATGGTGAATATTGATAGATACAATCCACAGAAACCAAAACTTTGTGGGGAGGGAGTCTTCAATATATATATATTTTTTTGCCACAGCATGCCTGAGATAGAGGATCTTCCTTCCCCAACCAGGGATCAAACTGTGCCCCGGCAGTGGAAGCGCAGAGTCCTCACCACTGGACCACTGGGGAATTCCTTTCAATACTTCTTAAAAGTTAAAAGAGTTCTGAGACCAAGAAGTTTGCAAATCAGCATTTGTTGACTTCCTCAAGAAAATTTCATGTTCACATTTTTTTTTGGTCAGCTACTTTTATAATTGAACAGAGCCATAAAATTCTTGGATCATATTTTCTTTTTGAAAACCTTGAAATGCATCTTCATTGTTTCTAGCATAAAATGATTCTGTAAGGAAGTCTCATGCCAATCTACTTTTCTTTTCCTTATAAATGGCTAATATTTGTTGTCTGGATGCTCAAAGGGGTTTTCCTTATCTTTTTTTCCCCTTATATTTAAAGACTAATTTAATAGCTTTACTAGAAAATGTTTTGGTTTTGACTGTTCTGGATCAGTTTTCTCCTTTGCAATAAATATGTACTTAGTTCTTATTTCAGGAAAAATTTCTTAAAATTTTGTTTTAAATATTTGTTCTGATACATTGCTCTGGTTTTCCTTGCGGGGATAACCGTGTGTGTAAAATCTCTTTGCTTGTTCTCTATATCTCTTTCTCTTGAAAGTTTTTATTTTTCTTTTTAGGAAAACCGTCCTCCTTTCAGCATTATTTCTGAAAAAAAATTTTTTTAATTTCCTTGATACTGGTTAGTTCTCATTTAATAAAAAACAGTACTCTATACAAATCACTTTTTAGCTTTTCTATTTCTGGTTTACACAGTTCTTTAAAAGCATTTATTATTTTCTTTATTTCACTTGAAAATAAAGTGAAAAAAGAGAGAAGAAAAAAATTACGTTAAAGTTTTCATCAGCTTTGTGACCACATTTTTCTACTGTGTTACGTCTACTTGAATATTATTAGGTTTGTTTTCACCTTTTTGTTTATGCAGTAGCACGTTTGGGATTCGACCATATTTCTTATCTTTTTCCAATTTTAAAAGACGTAGATTTTCCCGGAATCTACTTTCGTCTCTCGGGCCCCGCCCACTCCCGGGCCCCGCCCACTCCCGGGCCCCGCCCACGCCGCTCACACACCGTCGAGGGACACGCCCAGCTGCTTGTCTCTCGCTGGTGCCAGACTCTCTATTTTTTCCCGCCATTTCCAGCTCTTCTTGAGAGCTGGTTGATTTCGGTGAGATCCGAGGCCCTCCGGGATCACTGCGGTCAAACAGGTAGGGAATATAGTTTAAAAAAAGCTACTGGTAAATTTGAGCCTTTGCCAAATCTCCATCGCCCTTAGAAATAGGGCGAGTCTTACCCTCACAAACCCTGTTAACGGCTCTTCTTTGAAAGAGTTCATTTGGTCAACCCATTTGATTAAAATTCTTCTTGCTCCGCCTAACTGGGAGCATTATAACTGGGACCTTTCCAGTGGTTCTTTAGATTCACTTCTGGGAGAAGTTAGTGTTTCTGTGAGCAACAAATAGAAATCTGAAGTGCGTGCCTCTGTGTAATGTCTTTGCGTTGAAACGTTTGCATGCTCAGTCGCTCCAGTCGTGTCTGACTCTTTGTGACCGAATGGACTGTAGCTCGCCAGGCTCCTCTGTCCAAGGGATTCTCCAGGCAAGCACACTGGAGTTGTTTGTCGTGCCCTCCTCCAGAGGATCTCCCCGACCCAGGGATCGAACCGGTGTCTCTTTACAGATCCTGCATTAGCAGTCGGATTCTTTACCACTAGCGCCATCTGGGAAGCCCTATTGAAATATGTATTCAGTGTTTTTGTCTTGAATCTTGCCCTTGTGTGACAAAAATGTTAAAGTGTGGCGCAAACTAGCCAACATCCTTTGAGCAAATGTCTCCATAAACGACTTTATAACGTTTTTAAAGAAAAAACATAAGTGGGGAAAAAAATTTACCTTCTGTTTTGGTTTTTTCCCCCAATTTAATTTTAAATTAAAATCAAACCTGTTTCATTCTCGTAGTATATTCATGAAATTAAACATAAATTCATTAAATATATGAACTAATGACAGATCTGTATGTATCAGTTCTGTATTTTTAATGTCAGTTTCTTCATTTCAAATCTTGCTGTTCAATGAATATCAAATGCATCTTTTATTTTTATTTTTTCAAATGCATCTTTTAAAAAAGGATGGGATTGGACAAAATGTTAAATGATTTTTAAGATCACTTTTAGATCTATGATTCTGAGGTTCTGTGGAATAGAAGAAAATGTAAACAATCTGAGACATCATTCAAAAACCATCTTTCTCTTAGATAAAATGTGTCCCAAGTGGTTAATATGTGATCTTCTATATTTTGTCCACTACCTCCTCCTTGCTCCATCTTGCTGTATCACAGGAAACTATTAGGAAATAAGAAGATGGTTCTTTTTTTTAAAGATTGTTTTTTCTAATTACAGATTAATACCTGAATTAATACAGAAAACTTAGAAAACAAAACGGTGTAAAGACAGCATATACATACAACAAATATCCATAATCTCACCATTCAAAAAAAAAATCATCACTGTCCTGTTACTTTTCTGAATATGTATACTTTTTAGAAAATGGCATTGCATACTCTGCAGTCCGCTTTTTTACACTTTAAAGATATATCTTACAACCAATTGAAATACTCCACAAAAATATGCCCATATTCCAATAAGTTAGCAGAAGCTGAGCAAGCATTAAGTAGATTTTGGAACAGCTATAATTATGTTATAGTAAATATAATTATGTTATGCCCAGAGTTGTTCTCTCTCTTTGCTGCAGAATGGATTGGTTTCACTGCAACCGATGTTTCCGAAAAGATGGGGCCCATTTCTTTGTCACCAACTGTGGCCATATTTTCTGTAAAAAATGTGTGATTCTGGGTGAGTGACTTAACTGTTTTCAGATTCAGGCAAAAATGTTTTAAACTCTAGAAATAATGATTAGCCATTTCTCTGTGTAACTTGGAATAAATACCACTTAGGAGGTCAAATGTGCTGTGAGTATAATAGGAAACTGTTGATTATGAAAATTGGAGGAATCCATTAACAAAGAATGATTTAGCAAATGGAATATCTATTATTTGAACATCAAAAGGTGCTTGTCCATGTTCTGAAGCCTGTAGCAGGGAAAGCCACAAAATTATCAGACTGACTAGAGAAAAGAGAGAAAAATAAAAATGATGACTAGAAATTGGGAAAGTGGTTGATGACAAGAGCCATTTCTAATGGAAAGTGGTATAGTCTGTCAAGTTAATTTGTTTAGAAATATTGACGATGATGATAGTGGTGGGTAATACCTTTGTGGTTTTCACGTGTCCTGATTTTGTTAGAAGGAAAGTTATGACCAACTAGATAGCATATTCAAAAGCAGAGACATTACTTTGCCAACAAAGGTCCATCTAGTCAAGGCTATGGTTTTTCCAGTGGTCGTGTATGGATATGAGAGTTGGACTGTGAAGAAAGCTGAGCACCGAAGAATTGATGCTTTTGAACTGTGGTGTTGGAGAAGACTCTTGAGAGTCCCTTGGACTGCAAGGACACCCAACCAGTCCATTCTAAAGGAGATCAGTCCTGGGTGTTCTTTGGAAGGAATGATGCTAAAGCTGAAACTCCAATACTTTGGCCACCTCATGCGAAGAGCTGACTCATTGGAAAAGAGTCTGATGCTGGGAGGAATTGGGGGCAGGAGGAGAAGGGGGTGACAGAGGATGAGATGACTGGATGGCATCACCGACTCAATGGACGTGAGTTTGGGTGAACTCCGGGAGTTGGTGATGGACAGGGAGGCCTGGCGTGCTGCAGTTCACGGGGTAGCAAAGAGTCGGACACGACTGAGTGACTGAACTGAACTGAACTAATTTTATATATCCTTAACACAACCCCAGGAGGTAATTATTAATAGACCCACTTTACAAGTAGGGAGCTGATTCAAAGAGGTGATTTGACCAAGTTCTTGTAACTGTTAAATCTTAGAAGTGGGACTTTAAGATATGTCTTTTTTTTTTTTTTTTTTTTAAAGTGCTAAAAAACTTACAAGGTATGTATGTATTCTGGGTATGTAGGTCCAGAAGAGGGACTTAGGATGCTTTGATCAGGGAAAATTTCATGGAAGAAGTGCCACTTTGATAAAGTTTTGAGTAATAAATTGGAGTCTGCCAAGCGAATTAGGCAGGGAAGATAATTCTAGTTTAAAAGAACATCATGTATAAAGGAATATAGCATCATAAAACTTAGTACAGGGAAGTACACATGGTTGGGATTGGTAGAACATAAAAGAATAAGATGAGAAATGTGAGAGATGAGGCTAGAGAGGTAGACAGTGGCCAGATGATGGAAGGCTCTATCTACCAGGCTAAAGAACCTGAACTTTATCCTGCAGGTGATGGAGAGCTGTGGCAGTTTCTTTGTTTTGTCTTTTTCTTAAATAGAAGAATGGTTTGGATGTGCTAGCTGATTCTGGCAATAATACAGGAGGAAGACTGGGAAAACTTTATCCCCAAAGAAAAAGAGTCAGGTTAGCTCACCTCTGGAGAAGCTTTTTTGAGGTGTAAATCTCATGACCCTTTTAAGTTCTCTGCTAATGTGACAAAGCTATTACTATGCTAACAGCAGCTCACTTTGGAGCAGTTTGTCTCAGTGAAGCACATGTCATATGATGTTTTCTCCTGACATGGCATTTATCTTAATCAATAACCAGCACCACTACTAAAAATTCAACTTCAAAGGAAAATTAGGAATTTTAATTCTCAAATCTTTCATGTTGAGTCAATTAGACAATGAGGGTAGGAGAGCTCCAAAACGATATCCAGGAATACTAGCAAAGTGCAAACAGGGCAGGAATAATTGGAGAATTTCTTCAGGTACCCATTGTGTGCCTACTGTCAGGGAGATGGAATAAAAAAATAATAACTTAAAGTTGAGATCATTTGTACTCTTTCTGCTGCTGCTAAGTCACTTCAGTCGTGTCTGACTCTGTGCGACCCCATAGACGGCAGCCCACCAGGCCCCGTCGTCCCTGGGATTCTCCAGGCAAGAACACTAGAGTGGGTCGCAATTTCCTTCTCCAGTGCATGAAAGTGAAAAGGGAAAGTGAAGTCGCTCAGCCGTGTACCACTCTTCGCGACCCCACGGACTGCAGCCTACCAGGCTCCTCCATCCATGGGATTTTCCAGGCAAGAGTACAGTAAATGTACACCCCTCAATGACTGCTGGGAGGCAACTGTCCCTCATTTGTAGAAGAAAATTGGGAATTTATTAAAAAGGAATGGGTAGAGGTACAGAGTGAAAGCCTTACTTCTCATCAACATACAAGTTTGGAAACGCTGATTTCTGGCATGGTGCTCAAGTTGAGGTCCTTTTTTAGCACAGTGACATTCTGAATTCAGTAAGAGCCTCTTTTCACTAGCTAGCCCGCTTGACTTACCACATACTTTGGGAGAATCTTACTTCACACCCGTGAGAACCAAACATTTTTTTCCCTTTCCTCCCTAGAAAAATGTGCTGTTTGTGGAACTGCCTGCAAATATCTGGCTCTTTCTGATAATGTAAGTTTTTCCTTCTCTGTCACAATCTTATCCTGTTTCCTGGTGTATAGGAAGTATAAAAAGAATACAGAGACTATGAACTGAAAGTTGGGGGGAATTTCCTGTCAGTTCAGTGGTTAGGACTCAGTTCTTTCACTGCAGACCTGGGTTCAATCCTTGGTCAGGAAACTAAGATCACCAAGCTACACCATGCAGCCCCCAAAAAAGAAACAAAATGGGTAGATAACAATTGAGGTGGAAAAGGAGGTAAACAAGAGATAGAAGAATTATTTGTGGGTTTGTGGCTACTGCCACAGAAGTGTGAGGTAAGGAGGATTAAGACATACAGTCTACGTCTCCTGGTTCAGTAGTGATCACACTCTTACCTAGCACAGTAAAATTCTATCTGGTGCTTTAGAAAGGGTGGTACATCTTTAACCATATTTGCCAGTATTTTATTTCATTCCATTGTGATGTGTCTTATTCTCTTGATAGCTGAAACCTCAGGAGAAGATGTACTTCAGAAACCCTGTGGAGACTGCTTTGCAGTACTTTAGTCACATCTCTCAGGTATGAGAAATAACAGTGAAGACATTCTGATTTTCCAGGCAAGTTATAATTGCATCTTATTTCTTTTCCAAAGGTTCTCTTTAAACTGCATTCGTACATTTGTATACAGTGGGGAGAAATTGGCTGCCCTATTTGCTTTCTTCCCTGATAATACAAATCTCAACAATTAACTTTTTACTGACCTAGAATCTGTGATAGGCTGTAAAAAACACTATGTAGCTGAATCTTGTAGTTCCTAGTTCTATTAAGTCATTTTTGAGGGTAAAGATGCTTCTAGGCAGCTTCATTATCCTTCTGTGCAGATTTAGTGAATCTTCTAAAAATTGCTTTGAATATATAGGTCTGACCCTGTAGTGGACTTAGCAGCCTGGCTTTCAAAGTTTTGCTTATAGACCTAAGTTCAAGAAGGGATTTCTTGTTCTCTATTCTTATTTTTCAATAACCTTTCTTAGTAATGCTTATATATTTAATTCTTAATTTAGTATTTATAATTAGTTGTCTGAACTTTAGAAGATATTTTTCTTTTCCTGATGCATGATATGTTGTCATGCTATTGACTCAGTCAGGAGCAATCGAGTTGTGGAAGGAGGTTAAGAGGAGACAGGACAGATTTGAGAGAGTTCCCAAATTGTAAAAATTTCGGTTTTTCACTTTCATTCTTTAGTTCTCCACCAAGATCATTTCATGGCCTCATGGGATTCTTATCTGGGCATGTTTCTTGAGATTTTATCACTATTTTTCTTCTCTGTTCTCATTATTTTGAGAGTTATTCTTTTATTAAACATGAAGATGGTCCTTTGTCATGTTTGGCTGAAGAGAGTAGATGTCATTTTTCTTTGATGTCTCCCCTTTGATGTCATCAGTCCTGACTCTGGAGATGGAGGAAGGGAAATGAGGGCTTTCACGGCATCCTGTTTTTAGCTGCTTGGGTGAACCATCATATTTGAGATACTATTTAACATTATGAGGAGATAAAATCCAGCTGAGACTCAAGCAGAAATGTAAACAAGGTCACATGGACAGGAGAAAAAGCAGAGCTTTGGTTAATAACTAAACCAAGGATTAGTTAATGATCAGTAGAGAAATTATATGTAGTCTAAATTCTAACCTACCTAATCATGGGACCAATTACACATGGTCAAGTAATCAAGATAAAATACATGGAAAGGGTCAGTTAATCATCACTTTAGTGAAGTGCCAGTTTGGTAAAGTCAGCAAGGTCTGAAAATGTGTTTTCCTAATCTGTGAAGTTGAATAACTGATCCAAGTAATGTCTAGATTGTCTTTTGCTCACATTTTCTTTCCTCAGTCAGACTTTTACTGACTCATCTCAAATAGCAGCCCCAAGTGTACTTAGCCTGCTTTATTTTTCATTGGAAATCTTATCTCTAACATTTTATAATATATTTGTTATTGTCTGAATTCTGCTCTGCTTTCTCGTAGCATAATGTGTTCAAGGTTCATTCATGTAAAAATATTAGAACTTCATTAGTATTTCATTCCTTTCCATGACCAAGTAATACTATAGATGGATATACATTTCATGTATTCATTCATCAGTTGAGGTACATTTAATTTGTTTCCACCTTTTGATTATTATGAATAATGCCACTATGAACACATGTATACAAGTTTTTGTGTGGACATATATATTCATATCTCTTGGATGTATACATAGGAATTAAATCACTGGGTCAAATGGTAGTTCTGTGTTTAACTTTTGAAACTGCCAGACTGTTTTCCCAAGTGCTTGCCTATTTTACATTTTTACCAGCAGTGTGTAAGGATAGAATATGGAGACATATTCTAATCAACATTTGTTTTATCTGTCTTTTTTTATTATAATCATCCTAGTGGTATGAACTTGTATCGTGGTGTGGTTTTGATTTACATTTAGAATTGATGCTTTTGAACTGTGGTGCTGGAGAAGACTCTTGAGAGTCCCTTGGACTGCAAGGAGATCCAACCAGTCCATCCTAAAGGAGACCAGTCCTGGGTGTTCATTGGAAGGACTGATGCTGAGGCTGAAACTCCAATACTTTGGCCACCTCATGCGAAGAGTTGACTCATTGGAAAAGACCCTGATGCTGGGAGGGATTGGGGGCAGGAGGAGAGGGGGACGACAGAGGATGAGATGGCTGGATGGCATCACCCACTCGATGCACATGAGTTTAGGTGAACTCCGGGAGTTGGTGATGGATAGGGAGGCCTGGCGTGCTGCAATTCATGGGGTTGCAAAGAGTTGGACATGACTGAGCGACTGAACTGACTTACTGAACTGATGTTGAGCATCTTCTTGTGTATTTATGGGCTATTTATTTGTCATCTTTAAAGTGATGTCTATTCAGATACTTTGCCCTTGCCCATTTTTTTTAAAAGATTGTCTTTTTATTATTAGTTGTAAGGGTTCTTATATATTCTAGGTACTAGTCCTTATCCAGATACATGATTTGCAAACATTTTCTTCCATTTTGTTGGGCCCTTTCCACTTTAAAATTAAGAAATAAAATAGGGCTTCCCTGGTGGCTCAGTGGTAAAGAATCTGACTGCCAATGAAGGAGACTTGGGTTCGATCCCTGGTCCAGGAAGATCCCACATGCTGAAGAGCAGCTAAGCCCGTGTGCCGCAACCATTGAGCCTTTATTCTAGAGCCTGGGAACCACAACTACTGAGCCACAACTACTGAAGCCTGCTCTTTGCAACTAGAGAAAAGCCCGTGCAACAAGGAAGAATGAGCACAGTCAAATAAAAATTATTTTAAAAAAAGAAATAAAATAAATGTCTATTAAGTAAATTCAAATAGGCAGAACAGATAAGATGGGGTATCAGTAAAATAGGAAATAGAGAGAAGATATTGAGAGAAGAGGGAAAGAGGTAAATTCACAAAGAAAGACAAATTCAGAGCAAGAGGCATAAATGAAAATACAGAAAAAGACTTTTATTAGTTTAGTGTTGGGATAGACAAATATTTCTTGAAAGGTCAGTAAATATTTAGGCTTTGCAAGCCATGCAGTCTCTGTTGCAGCTACTCAACTCTGCTGTTATAGCATAGAAGCAGCCATAGGCAGTTTGTAAACAAATGGGCAGGACCATATTCTAGCAAAAGGCAAAGGAGAAAAGGAAAGATATACCTATTTGAATGCAGAGTTCCAAAGAATAGCAAGGAAAGGTAAGAAAGCCTTCCTCAGTGATCAATGCAAAGAAATAGAGAAAAATAATAGAACAGGAAAGAGTAGAGATCTCTTCAAGAAAACTAGAGATACCAAGGGAACATTTCATGCAAAGATGGGCACAATAAAGGACAGAAATGGTATGGACCTAACAGAAGCAGATGTTAAAAAGAGGTGGCAACAACATACAGAAGAACTATACAAAAAAGATCTGATCGATAGTTGCCTGACTTTGAAGTCTTATGTTTCGCTAACATACATAAATAACTACCATACAAGTTGTTTGAATAAAATCAAGACCCGATCTCATCAATAGACCAGACCAGTTTTCCATCCTTCACTTGAATTTAAACATTGAACAACTGAGATAATCAATGATGCCTTTGAAAAAAGGTTTTGTTTAGTCAAAGATTATTTTACCTGAAAAGAAAGAGTTTATCTGTCACCATATAAGACTTCTGAAACAGTATAGTTGAGTTCTTTGTCACTACTGAGCAGGTTGAGGAACTTAGGCCCCAGTGTAAGAGATAATATTGCTTTGATTACAGAGCAAATAATATTGTTTTGTTCAAACCAAAACTTAACTTTCTGACTGCACTGCACAGCATGTGGAATCTTAGTTCATCAACCAGGGATGGAACTCATGCCCCTTGAAGTGGAAGCATGGAGTCTTAACCACTTGACCACCAGGGAAGTCCCCTGCTTTTGATATGGAAGCATTTAGAAAAAAAAATTTTTTTTGCACCAATCTCTTTGAGCATCATAATTACTCTTGCAGTTACAAATCTGAACATTTAACTGCCTTTTCAAAACCCTTTAATGTCCTATCGCCTGTTTCCTTCCGACCCTTCAGAGTGACACCTAGTTCCCTTAAGATGGGGTTCCTCCAGATCTTCTCTCTCCAATGTCATCCACAGCTACCACTTCACATTTTATGTACCACATAAGTTCTTATGTAGGTTATTTATTACCTAACCTATAG
The DNA here is from genome assembly GCF_019923935.1 of Bubalus bubalis. Taxonomy (NCBI): domain Eukaryota; kingdom Metazoa; phylum Chordata; class Mammalia; order Artiodactyla; family Bovidae; genus Bubalus; species Bubalus bubalis. Next base: position 81,362,051 of record NC_059167.1, read on the forward strand.
GGTAGGTTTAGTTCTTTTATACACCATGTAGTGTATAACAGTTTTGTATCTCTGTGCCCGGAACACTTGACTTCCACACTAAAGTCACCTCTTAATTATTATTTCTATACTTTATACATACTTCTTCTGTTTTTCATATCACCTTTTGTTTTAGTTATTGATTCATACTTCTGAATGTCTCTTGTACAATATGGTGAAGAGCTACAAAAGTACAAGAGTTCATACTATCCCTCTTAGTATTTCCTATTCCTTGTATCCATCACTCTGCTTCACCAATTCTTAGCTCATGGCCAGTTTTCCTTTTTCTGGACAATCCCATCTCCTGCCACCCCATCTAGATTATTTTGAAGCCAAAGTCAGATATATTATTTCAATTTGTAAATATTTCAGAGCCTGTCTCTAAAAGATAGGTACTCCTTTCTTAAATATAACCACGTCATGATAAAATAATTCCCTAATATTATCCATTAGTCAGTTAATATTCAATTTCCTCAGTGTCTCATAATTATTTTTTTTTTTCAGTTTTATTTATTTATTTATTTTTTACTTTACAATATTGTATTGGTTTTGCCATATATTGACATGAATCTGCCACGGGTATACATGTGTTCCCCATCCTGAACCCCCCTCCCACCTCCCTACCCATCCCATCCCTCTGGGTCATCCCAGTGCACAGAGCCCTGAGCACCCTGTATCATGCATCAAACCTGGACTGGCAGTTTGTTTCACATATGATAATATACATGTTTCAATGCCATTCTCCCAAATCATCCCATCCTCGCCCTCTCCCACAGAGTCCAAAAGACTGTTCTTTACATCTGTGTCTCTTTTGCTGTCTCACATATAGGGTTATCGTTACCATCTTTCTAAATTCCATATATATATGTGTTAGTATACTGTATTGGTGTTTTTCTTTCTGGCTTACTTCACTCTGTATAATAGGCTCCAGTTTCATCCACCTCATTAGAACTGATTCAAATGTATTCTTTTTAATGGCTGAGTAATACTCCATTGTGTATATGTACCACAGCTTTCTTATCCATTCATCTGCTGATGGACATCTAGGTTGCTTCCATGTCCTGGCTATTATAAACAGTGCTTCAGTGAACATTGGGGTACACATGTCTCTTTCAATTCTGGTTTCCTTGGTGTGTATGCCCAACAATAGGATTGCTGGGTCATATGGCAGTTCTATTTCCAGTTTTTTAAGGAATCTCCACACTGTTCTCCATAGTGGCTGTACTAGTTTGCATTCCCACCAACAGTGTAAGAGGGTTGCCTTTTCTCCACACCCTCTCCAGCATTTAGCGCTTGTAGATATATTCCTAAGTATTTTATTCTTTTCGTTGCAATGGTGAATGGAATTGTTTCCTTAATTTCTCTTTCTGTTTTCTCATTGTTAGTGTATAGGAATGCAAGGGATTTCTGTGTGTTGATTTTATATCCTACAGCTTTACTATATTCATTGATTAGCTCTGGTAATTTTCTGGTGGAGTCTTTAGGGTTTTCTATGTAGAGGCTCATGTCATCTGCAAACAGTGAGAGTTTTACTTCTTCTTTTCCAATCTGGATTCCTTTTATTTCTTTTTCTGCTCTGATTGCTGTGGCCAAAACTTCCAAAACTATGTTGAATAGTAGTGATGAGAGTGGGAACCCTTGTCTTGTTTTTGACTTTAGGGGAAATGCTTTCAATTTTTCACCATTGAGGATAATGTTTGCTGTGGGTTTGTCATATATAGCTTTTATTATGTTGAGGTATGTTCCTTCTATTCCTGCTTTCTGGAGGGTTTTTATCATAAATGAATGTTGAATTTTGTCAAAGGCTTTCTCTGCATCTATTGAGATAATCATATGTTTTTGTATTTCAATTTGTTAATGTGGTGTATTACATTGATTGATTTGTGGATCTTGAAGAATCTATGCATCCCTGGGATAAAGCTCAATTGGTCATGATGTATGATCTTTTTAATATGTTGTTGGATTCTGTTTGCTAGAATTTTGTTAAGGATTTTTGCATCTATGTTCATCAGTGATATTGGCCTGTAGTTTTCTTTTTTTGTGTGGCATTTTTGTCAGGTTTTGGTATTAGGGTGATGGTGGCCTCATAGAATGAGTTTGGAAGTTTACCTCAGTGTCTCATAATTATTTTAAAACTTTTAATTGGTTTCAATGAACTCTATATAACTGAGTTGACTATTTTGTCTCTTAAGGTTATTTTATACTGTAAGTTTCCTCTCGTTTCTTTTTTACTATTGTTGAAGAAAATGGTCTTTTGTGCTGTAAGGCTGTTCATAGCATGGATTTTGCACACTGTATCTACCTGGAGTCATTTAATATGTTTGTTTGTGCTCTATATTTTCTCTAAGTTAATAGTTATTTAGGCTTAATCAGAATCATTAAAGTTGAGGGGAGGGGATGAGACAAGACTACTTACAGCAGTGCTGTGTTCTACCAAGAGGTATGTAATGATTTTCTGTCTCTCATTTTGTGTGATGGTAGAAATTGATGAACTTTACATTGATTCATTAGTTCACTGAGTTGCAAGATGCTGATATTTTAATTCTGTCGTCTCATTTTTTTTTAGCTGAATACTTGGAAAGGATAAATTTACATTTCTCAACTATATGATTACCTTAAGATATAATTCAAACTTATGGGAATTCCCTGGTGGTCTGTTGGTTAAATTCTGAGCTTATACTGCAGGGGGAACTAAGGTCTAACATGCCACATGGCATGGCCAAAAAACAACAACAACAACACCACCTAAGACCTGTAGGTATTAAGGAACAAGGGAGTCAATTTCACCAAAGATGGATAAGGGAAACTAATAAATTTTGAGTACCTAAGATAGATAGTGAATTTACCAATTTTTTTTATATGAAAGTGAAAGTTGCTTAGTCGTGTTCGATTCTTTGCAACCCATGGACTACAGAGTCCATGGGATTCTCCTTGCCAGAATACTGGGATCTTCCCAACCCAGGGTTTGAACCTGGGTCTCCTGCATTGCGGGCAGATTCTTTACCAGCTCAGTCACCAGGGAAACCCAAGAATATTGGAGTGAGTAGCCTATCCCTTCTCCAGCCGATCTTCCTGACCCAGGAATCGAACCAGGGTCTCCCACATTGCAGGTGGATTGTTTACCAGCTGAGCTAAATTTATTTATTTGGCTGAGCCCAGGAGAAGGCACTGGCAACCCACTCCAGTATTCTTGCCTGGCAAATCGCATGGACGGAGGAGCCTAGTAGGCTGCAGTCCATGGGGTCGCTAAGGACTGAGTGACTTCACTTTTGCTTTTTACTTTCCTGCATTGGAGAAGGAAATGGCAACCCACTCTAGTATTCTTGCCTGGAGAATCCCAGGGATGGCAGAGCCTGGTGGGCTGCTGTCTATGGGGTCGCACAGAGTCGGACACGACTGAAGTGACTTAGCAGCAGCAGCAGCAGCAGCAGCAGTCTTAGTTGTGGCTCTTCGGATCTTTGATCTTCGTTGTGACATGCAAACTCTAAGTTGTGGCATGTGAAATCTAGTTCCCTCACCGGGGATTGAACCTGGGCTCCTTGCATTAGAAACGTGAAGTCTTAGCCACTGGACCAGCAGGGAAGTCCCTACCAATGCTTTTAAAGTAAATTTTTTAAACTTAGCAACTCTTGTACAAATATTCAAAGCATTAAAATTGCATGGGAATATAAATCTTCAACTAAAAAAAAAATGACATTTAAAAGTAAAAATTAGGGAAGCCATTATTTAGCATGCACACACACACACACACACACAAAGCTGGTCAAGCTACTATTCATTTCCAAAATACATTTTATGAGACAAAATGCAATTTTCAATTAAGGCAATAATATGCACACCCACATTGAATCATATGTCTTATCTTAAGAAACCAATGAGCTCACCTTTACTTCTGTATGGTGACTCTCTCAGTATCTTTCAGTGGTTTCTTCCTTACTTTTTCCAGCCTCTTGGCATTAACTGGATCTAATTCAGAACTGAAATTTAAAAAATACTCTACAGTAAACAAAAATTATGTCCCATGTTATCAATTCTAAAAGGAGTGGGAATCCAGAGCATGAGAAGACCATGATGCCTTTACCTGGTCCTAATATGAAGACACAGGAAAGGAATCTGAGTATTAAAGTAGGTAGTTCCATGCATTGTTCCAAGGAAATAAACAATATTTAACACTTGGCATTATACAGTGTTTAATGTTATCAACAGAACTACTTTTGTTACTATCTGCTCTGTTATTATATGAATAAAATTATCCCAACTATAAACAAGTAGGCAAAACTTGTCCTAAAGAATCTATAACCTTTGTATGAGGCTGAAGGATTTGAATGAGACAGAATAATGAATTTGCTCACATTTGAGATTTGTAAAATACTGAGATTCATTACTGAGTTTAGAATTTCCTTTAGTAGATATATTTGAAATAGATCAAACATTTGTACTCTAGCTTTGGGAAAAATCACTTGTTTTCTCCTCTAATTTTTTTTACTGATGGTTGTTTACTGAGTGATCTTTCTTTCTCTTGGAATGGTCAGATCTGAGGTTTGGGTGTTAGTTTTTTTGGGTAAGTATGTGAAGCAGGCCTACTTAGCCCTAGGCAAAAGGTTCCCCCAATAGTCTAGTCTTGTCCCCTGGAATTCCACAGTAGGGGAGGGTCTGTTCCCCCTTCACACAGGACTAGGGGAGGAGTAACCCGTCTAGAGAAAGACTTGGGCTTTCTTGGCCCAAGCCTGATGCTAACAATTTTATCAGAAACTGATCCCAAGAGTAGGTTAGGATGTTTGGGGTACTGTCTTTTGGCTATATATTATATCTACCTGTAGTATCTATTTCTTCCTAATCCTTTGCCGTTTTAGATGACTCTCAGGAGTGAGTGCCTTTTTTTCTGCTTCTGCGTTATTCACATTTTCTAAACTGAATATGTTTTTACTTTTATTGGAAATAATAACAATTTCAAAAATAGACTACAGTGAGTTCTTGTCTATATAGAATTAGTTTAGTTTGTTTTTGAGTAGAAAATTGAGTCTGGAGACTGTATAGATTCGGAAATAGAATTCTTTAGTAAGGTAGCAAAAGCAATTTGCAAATTAGACGAGAATGAAAAGTTTATGGCCAAAACTACCAGCTCTAGGAAGGAACTCAGACAAAGGGTTTATGGCTTGAATAGGTAGGAAACAGATGAGACATAAATACTGCTGTGTATTCAAAAGTACAGCCTGACAAAGCTAAAACGCTTTCTAAATATTAACTTTTGATCTGATTCAGTAATCCCATGATGGGCACATCAGTACATCAAATGGTGAATGAAAACAAAAGATAAAATTATTTGCCATGCCCAGAAATAATATTCAGGAAAAGTCATCTCCGTCTGTGTCTCTTTGCCGTCTACTGTAGCAGTATAAACAGCCTGGAAGTATCTCTATGTATCTTAGGGAAAGTAAATTGGTTACCAGTGCTCTCCAGTATCTAGGAATGTGGAAGCTGAGTCCAAACTAATTGTAAACAAGTAAGGTCAGAACCAATTCTAAACTTGGAAACTTTTTTTGTTGTTAGTTGTCACGCTTCTTGCTCATGATGAATGGTTATATTTTAAAAGGGTTTATCTGTGTCAGTATTCTCATTAAGATATTAGGAAGGTGTTATTCTGGAAATATAAAGCTTTGGCTTTCCCTAGTTTTGGGGAATCTCGAATTAGGTCAGATGCTCCAGAAGAAAACAATCAGTAATAGAGTATGAATTGAAGAATTCCTGTTTGTTGCTGGAAGTAAGGGGAAAGGAGTTATGAGGTTGTATGTCAAAGGCCTGTTTTTCCCTAGTAGGTGTGGAGTTTCCAGAAGAAACAAACAGATCTCCTCATCGCCTTTTATAAGCACAGAATTACAGAGTTAGAAGCAGCCATGCAGGAGTCACAGCAAACACTGACCAACCAGGACAAGTAAGTGACAAATCGGGTCACCCAAGAGCCCTTTCCAGAGAAGCTAGAGCCTGTATATCCTTATGGTTCCAAAGCCTGAACATTGCTTCATGTGTGTTTATGTTTGTCTTGGGTAAGTTCAGTACAGAATTTTGTTCCCTCAGTCTCCATTTTCTTTTTCTCTTTCTTCCCTCTTTATAGCTTTCCTCTTTTACTTCCATCTGTCAAAAACTGCTTCTTCAGAGAAATCAGACATGGCTTTTTCACAGTAATAATGATGGGAGATAGCATTTAAAATGTTACGTGTAGGAGGATGTGTTTTGGAAGTCTTAAGCTAAAAGATGGAATCCCTGACAGAAATGTTCAGACATCTTCAGGCCAGGGGTGCATGTGGAGAAGAGATGCAATTCTGTATAAAAGACTCTGAAACCATACCAAATGATGCTTATTTTCTCCACCTGGTTCTTCTCACCACCAAAACCCTGCCATTGCTGACCTGAATCACTAGGTCTCTGTCAGAATTATCTTGTATAGTGGCAAACATCTCTCTGGAAGCATTAACTAGATTTGATGGTAATAAAAACCAGGAATTTTTTTATTCCACTGACCTGCTGAAGCTCACCGTTTCCATCTTTTGCCTAGAGAGCTGTCAGTCTTAAGGAAAGAGAATGGAGAACTGAAGAAATTTCAAGCCATCATGAAGGTGAATAAAATAGATTTTCCATACTATTATTTTCTCCTCTATTTTGCCCATCTGTCTAGCTGACTGAATAGGATAGTTTTCCATGGCAGGTATTAATTGATAATGTTTGTAAAATAAACATAACTGTAGTAAATGGACAAGGCCACAGAAGACCTTGAAGGGATGAGAGGACAAAATTTAGCACAGTGGTAACCCATCTCGAACATCAGTGAATCATGACATGGCACATGGGGAAGCTCTTTTACAGAAGAGTTATCTGTTGTAACTTAAAATTTCTCTTCAAGAATCCCAAGGCACTCAAGACCCTTCTTCTCCATCAAACTCTATTTCCTAGACATTTCTCTCTTCCCAATAGTGTTCTTTGTGTTTATATAGCGTGCCTTTTGATCTTACTCTTATATTTTCCTTTCTCTCTCCATAGATTCTCTATATTTCTCCATGTATATCAGTCTTCAGGATTCCCAATGTGTTTTTGTGAAGAGAGACTAAAATTTTCTTCCCCTAAAGCTAAGTGTTTTTAAGGAAACACTGCAGCTGTTTTCTTCTATTGGAAATCTTAGTAACCACAACTAGAAGACATTGCAGCTTAGTTATCTGACAAGTAAGATCCATTGATGGGGACTCTTGAGCTAAAGCTTCCTTCACCCCCATTTTTTTCACCTACAGGAATCTCCAAGTTGGTACCAAGGAAGCAGGTCAGTTTTATCAGGCGCCATAGCTTCCCTCTTTGAAACTATCTATCCTTTCTTGACACTTGGCTCTAACTCTTATGTGGGCTCTGAGGTGGAGGAAATGGTTTATGGATTTATCTTTCACTTCTCCATGAAAGAGTTACTCACTGAAAAGCACTGATGTAAAATCTTGAATGCAGTGCTCACCCTTGACCGTCATCTTACGAAATTCTACTCATCCTTCAAAATTCAACTCATGTGTCATTTCCTCTGTCAAGACTACTAGGCAGAGTTAGATGTTCTATTATTCATTTGTTCAATAAATATTCATTAATTGCCTATTGTTTGTGATGTACTGTGTTAGGTGCTGGATGTACATCACCAGTTTTTCTAATTATAAATGTCTGTACCCTACCAATCATTAAATATTTTTAGTATCAGCTCTGTATTGATGGATTAAAAAAGCATGGCTGTTGATTCACAGAAGCTAAACTCTAATGTTCTAGCATACTCTGTACTTCTAATACACCCATTATTACATTTAACATTGCTTTTTTAATTGTCTCTACCACTAAGCCTCTCAAAAATAGAAACCACATTCTAGTTATCTTTGTAACCTCAGGATCTAAGATACATGAGCACTAAATAAATGCTTGTGGATAGATGGAAGAGGGGATGGAGGGAGTGAGGGAATGGTGGATGTGTAAATGGGTGGATAGATGTACATAAAGTTGAGAGTATCTGGTAAAGCACTAAGGGAAGGATGAAAGGACTTCAGAACTTCTATTACTGGGAATAGAGAAGTGGAGAAGATTTCATTTAGGGAATTGGAGAGCCAAGGAGATCCATATGGAAAACTTGCTTCCACTATGCTCAGGGAGGAGGCTATTATTTTTATAAATAAATGGTGTGATTGATCCTCTAAGGTGGCAGGCACTAAGTTCTGCTTACAGAGATTAGAACTGCCTTTGTTTTTTTTCTTCCTTGCAGGTTAAACACACCTCGACCAGTGGGCATCACTTCTCCATCTCAGTCAGGTAGAGACCGTGTTTTGCCCAAATATAACCGTGAGATAAATGAATATCCTTTTTCATAAACTATGAACCATAAGGAAGATAATTTCCTCTCAGAAAGTATAATGTGATTTTCCTATTATGTATGATATGGAAAGGCCAAACTCGCAGATACTGACTTGCAACAGACAGGCTAGGCAAAACAGGGCACACCATTAATGGCAACTTTTCATCCTCCGTTTTATTCCCTTTTAGTTACTCCACGACCCATTTCTCAGCATAGTAGCCAAGTGGTCAGGTGAGTAGAAAGCTACACAGAAACATTAAAACTGTTGGGAGAAGATGGAAGATGAAAGAAATGCCTAGATGTGGCTGAGATAGGGACTGAGGAGACTTTATAAAAGTTTAATACCAGCTTTATTTGCTTTTCGTTTTTGTTTCACTTCATACAGTCGGTCCTCCTCAGTGGAGTCTACCCCTTATAGAATGGCTGGCTTTAGTAACTTGGGACAAGTAAGTAATGTTTACATTGTCTTTCCAGACTGAGATTTCTAATGCTAAATGGAAGCCAAGATTAAAGCAAGAATATTAAACTGATTGGTTTTGGCATGAATTGTCTTTCTTTTGGCAATGCAGACCTGATATTAGAAGCAGACCTGATTCATAGCTTGGAATGAATAGAGGTGAAAATAGTGGGCCACATTAACAGTGTCCATCATGTTCATTTTGGAAGGATTAAAATGTGGGTCTTTCTTGGACCTGTGTACTACCCACTCTGGGAGAACAACATATTCTTCAATGTATACGTAGCATGAAATATGGAAGCCAGAGAATCAGGATATATTTCCTGTTATTTTTCCCTCAGGGAGCCAGAGGTCTTCAGGGAAGGAGCACTCCAAGGGATTCTTTTACTGGTAAGGGGGAGAAAAAAGTTTTAAGAAACCAACATATTCTGTAAAACTACCAGCAGATTTCGGGTTTTCTATGCATAATATAATGCCATTTTACTTCCTTTTTCTCTATACAGTGATCCCAGGTATCCAGACACTACTTTTGAATAATATTTCTGTTCTCAAACTGATAAGGAGAAAATTGAAACTTGAGTAATAGGAAGTCTTTGAAACCCTCTGGTCAGGAGATAGAACTTCTGAGTAATTGACTTCGGTTTTTTTTAATTGCCACAAGATGGCAGTAGAAGTTAGATCTAAAAGAAGATTAACTAGATATCAATTATGTTAGCCTGAAGAGTATCTGGCTTCTTCAATTCAGTTCAGTTCAGTTGCTCAGTCATGTCTGACTCTTTGAGACTCCATGAACTGCAGCACACCAGGCCTCCCTGTCCATCACCAACTCCCGGAGTCTACCCAAACCCATGTCCATTGAGTTGGTGATACCATCCAACCATCTCCTCCTCTGTCGTCCCCTTCTCCTCCTGCCCTCAATCTTTCCCAGCATCGGGGTCTTTTCCAATGAATCAGCTCTTCACATCAGGTGGCCAAAGTATTGGAGTTTCAGCTTCAACATCAGTCCTTCCAATGAACACCCAGGAATGATCTTCCTTACGATGGACTGGTTGGATCTCTCAAGGATCTCTCAAGAGTCTTCTCCAACACCACAGTTCAAAACCATCAGTTCTTCGGCGCTCAGCTTTCTTTATAGTCCAACTCTCACATCCATACATGACTACTGGAAAAACAGTAGCCTTGACTAGACTATGTCTCTGCTTTTTAATATGCTGTCTAGGTTGGTCATAGGTTGGTCATAACTTTCCTTCCAAGGAGTAAGTGTCTTTTAATTTCATGGCTACAATCGCCATCTTCAGTAATTTTGGAGCCCCTCAAAAATAAACTCAGCCACTGTTTCCACTGTTTCCCCATCTATTTGCCATGAAGTGACGGGACCTGATACCATGATCTTAGTTTTCTGAATGTTGAGCTTTAAGCCAACTTTTTCACTCTCCTCTTTCACTTTCATCCAGAGGCTTTTTAGTTCTTCTTCACTTTTTGCCATAAGGGTGGTGTCATCTGCATATCTGAGGTTATTGATATTTCTCCCGGCAATCTTGATTCCAGCCTGTGCTTCTTCCAGCCCAGCGTTTCTCATGATGTACTCTGCATAGAAGTTAAATAAGCAGGGTGACAATATACAGCCTTGACATACTCCTTTTCCTATTTGGAACCAGTCTGCTGTTCCATGTTCAGTTCTAACTGTTGCTTCCTGACCTGCATACAGGTTTCTCAAGAGGCAGGTCAGATGGTCTGGTATTCCCATCTCTTTCAGAATTTTCCACAGTTTATTGTGATTCACACAGTCAAAGGCTTTGGCATAGTCAATAAAGCAGAAATAGATATTTTTCTGAAACTCTCTTGCTTTTTCGATGATCCAGCGGACGTTGGCAATTTGGTTTCTGGTTCCTCTGCCTTTTCGAAAACCAGCTTGAACATCTGGAAGTTCACGGTTCACGTATTGCTGAAGTGTGGCTTGGAGAATTTTGAGCATTACTTTACTAGTGTGTGAGATGAGTGCAATTGTGCGGTAGTTTGAGCATTCTTTGGCATTGCCTTTCTTTGGGATTGGAATGAAAACTGACCTTTTGCAGTCCTGTGGCCACTGCTGAGTTTTCCAAATTTGCTGGCATATTGGGTGCAGCATTTTCCCAGCATCATCTTTTAGGATTTGAAATAGCTCAACTGCAATTCCATCACCTCCACTAGCTTTGTTCATAGTGATGCTTCCTAAGGCCCACTTGACTTCACATGCCAGGATGTCTGGCTCTAGATGAGTGATCACACCAACGTGATTATCTGGGATTATCTGGTAACGATCTTTTTTGTACAGTTCTTCTGTGTATTCTTGCCACCTCTTCTTAATATCTTCTGCTTCTGTTAGGTCCATACCTTTTCTGTCCTTTATCGAGCCCATCTTTGCATGAAATGTTCCCTTCGTATCTCTAATTTTCTTGAAGAGATCTCTAGTCTTTCCCATTCTATTGTTTCCCTCTATTTTCATTGATTGCTGAGGAAGGCTTTCTTATCTCTCCTTACTATTCTCTGGAACTCCACATTCAAATGGGTATATCTTTTCTTTTCTCCTTTGGTTTTGCTTTTTTTCATAGCTATTTGTAAGGCCTCCTCAGACAGCCATTTTGCTTTTTTGCATTTCTTTTTCTTGGAGATGGTCTTGATCCCTGTCTCCTGTACAATGTCACGAACCTCAGTCCATAGTTCATCAGGCACTCTGTCTAGCAGATCTAGTCCCTTAAATCTATTTCACACTTCCACTGTATAATCATAAGGGATTTGTTTTAGGTCATACCTAAATGGTCTAGTGGTTTTCCCCACTTTCTTCAATTTAAGTATGAATTTGGCAATAAGGAGTTCATAATCTGAGCTACAGTCAGCTCCCGGTCTTGTTTTTGCTGACTGTATAGAGCTTCTCCATCTTTGGCTGCAAAGAATATAATCAATCTGATTTCAGTGTTGGCTATCTGGTGATGTCCATGTATAGAGTCTTCTCCTGTGTTTTTGGAAGAGGGTGTTTGCTATGACCAGTGCGTTCTCTTGGCAAAACTCTATTAGCCTTTGCCCTGCTTCATTCTGTACTCCAAAGCTAAATTTGCCTGTTACTCCAGGTGTTTCTTGACTTCCTACTTTCGCATTCCAGTCCCTTATAATGAAAAGGACATCTTTTTTGGGTGTTAGTTGTAAAGGTCTTGTAGGTCTTCATAAAACCGTTCAACTTCAGCTTCTTCAGTGTTACTGGTTGGGGCATAGACTTGGATTACCGTGATATTGAATGGTTTGCTTTTGAAATGAACAGAGATCATTCTGTCGTTTCGGAGATTGCATCCAGCTACTGCATTTCAGAGTCTTTTGTTGACTATGATGGCTACTCCATTTCTTCTAAGGGATTCCTGCCCACAGTAGTAGAGATATATATAGGTCATCTGAGTTAAATTCACCCATTCTAGTCCATTTTAGTTTGCTGATTCCCAGAATGTCGACATTCACTCTTGCCATCCTCTGTTTGACCACTTCCAATTTGCCTTGATTCATGGACCTAACGTTCCAGGTTCCTATACAATATTGCTCTTTACAGCATCGGACCTTGCTTCTATCACCAGTCACATCCACAACTGGATATTGTTTTTGCTTTGGCTCCATCCCTTCATTCTTTCTGGAGTTATTTCTCCACTGATCTCCAGTAGCATATTGGGCACCTACTGACCTTGGGAATTCCTCTTTCAGTATCCTATCTTTTTGCCTTTTCATACTGTTCATGGGGTTCTCAAGGCAAGAATACTGAAGTGGTTTGCCATTCCCTTCTCCAGTGGACCACATTCTGTCAGACCTCTCCACCATGACCCGGCTGTCTTGGGTGGTCCCACACGGCCTGGCTTAGTTTCATTGAGTTAGACAAGGCTGTGGTCCATGTAATCAGACATAAAAATATTGCAGAGAAGAAATACTCTGCAAAACTCCAACTTAATTTCTTGTCTCTTTCCCCTTAGAACTAGTATTCTTACTACTGTTTTTTAAGACATTAGTCAGTCCATAGAGAATACTTAGCAGAGAGGATTTCCCTTTCTTTCCCAAGAGGCAATTTTTAAATTCACAGATCTCTTCCTGAAATAGCCATTTTTGAAATTCACCAAATAGTCTTCCTCTGATTCTTTCATACTCACCCCTTTGAAGAGTAGGTGTTTTAGCCTATTTCTGTCAAGTTAGTAATACTCTCTTTTATTCCTGATTTTAGTTATTTAAGGCTATCTTTTTTTCTTGGACAACCTGGCTAAAGATTAGTCAAATGTTTTAAACAACTCTAAGAGGGAAGTTTTAAAAATTTGTTATTGAACTATAGTTGATTTATAATATCATGTAAGTTTGAGGTTTACAGCACAGCGATATATGTATATGTATTTCAGATTCTTTTCCATTTAGGTTATTGTATAATATGAGTATAGTCCCCTGTGCTATACAGTAGGTCCTTGTTGGTAATCTATTTTAACTAACTATACATAGGAAAATCCATGGACGGAGGAGCCTGGTGGGCTGCAGTCCATGGGGTCGCTAAGAGTCAGACACGACTGAGCGACTTCACTTTCACTTTTAACTTTCATGCATTGGAGAAGGAAATGGCAACCCACTCCAGTGTTCTTTCCTGGAGAATCCAAGGGACAGGGAAGCCTGGTGGGCTGCCGTCTATGGGGTCGCACAGAGTCAGACACGAATGAAACAACTTAGCAGCAGCAGCAGTATACATAGTAGTGTGTATATGTTAGTCCCAGCCTCCTAATTTATCCCTTCCATTACCCCCCCAGGATTAGTGAATTTTGTTGATTGTTTCAAAGAACCAACTTTTGGTTGTCTTGATTTTTCTCTATTATTTTTCTATTCTCTATTTCCTTGATTTCTGCTCTCATCTTTTTCTTTCCTTCTGCTTTTGGGTTTAGTTCTTCTTGTTTCTTAAAGTGGAAGGTTTCATTGTTGACTTGAGATCTACTTTTTTAATATAGATGATTACAGTTATGTTTCACTCTGAGCAATGCTTTAACTGAATCTTTCAAGGTTTAGTATATTGTGTTTTTGTTTTCATTCATCTCAAAGTATTTTCTAACTTCTGTGATTTTTTTTTTCTTTGATCCATTAGTTATTTAGCAGTGTTGATTATCCATATAATTGTTAATTTCCCAAATTTCCTCCTGTTTTTTATTTTAATTTCATTTCACTGTTGGACAACATATTTTGTATGATTTAGATCCATTTAACTGTATGGCCTAAAGCATTGTGTATCCTGGGGAATGTTCCAGGTACACTTGAAAAGAGCGTATATTCTGCTGTTGTTGGATGGAGTGTTCTATAGATGTCTGTTAATTTAGTTGGTATATAGTGTTGTTGTGTTTTAAAAAATATTTAAAACAGATCTTAGCTGTGTTGTGGCATGCAGGATCTTTCATTGTGGTTTCTCTCTGGTTGTGGCTTGCGCTCCAGAGTGTAGGCTCTGCAGTTATAACACATGGGCTTAGCTGCCCCACAGCATGTAGGATCTTAGTTCTCTGACCAGGGATCAAACTTGTTTCCCCTGCATTGGAGAGCAGATTTTTAACCACTGGACCACCAGGAAAGTCCTTACAATGTTGTTTAAATCTTCTATTTTCTTGCTGAACTTGTCTAGTTGTTTTATCCATTATCAAGGAGTATCTTAATTTCTCCTTCATTTTTGAAAGATAGTTTTGCTGGATTTAAAACTTTTGGTTGACATTGTTTCATTTAGCATTTTGAATATGTTATCCTCCTGTGTTCTGGCCTCCATAGTTTCTGAAGAGAAATCAGTGCCAGTTTTATTGAGAATCCCTTGCATGTGATAAATGGCTTCTCTTTTGCTGCTTTCAAGGTTCCTCTTCTTTCTTTTTTTTTTTGTCTTTAGCTTTCAACAGTTTATGATGCATCCAGGTATGGATCTCTTTGATTTATCATCTTTGGGATTTATTGAGCTTCTTGGATGCATAGATTAATATTTTCATCATTTTGGGAAGTTGTCAGCCCTTATATCTTCAGATAATTCTCTCTGCCCCTTGTCCTCTCTGTTTTCCTTTTGGAACTCCCATTTGTTTGTGCTGGTATGCTTGATGGTATTTCATCAAGTTCTCTGAGGCTCTGTTCATTATTCGTCATTACTTTTTATTTCTCTTCCTCAAACTGGATAATCTTAATTGATTTAGCTTCAAATTTGCTGATTCTTTCTTCTGCCTGCTCATATCTGTAGTGCAGTTTACATTTTAGTTAACTTTACTTATCAATTCCAGAATTTATATTTACTTAGTATTCTCTATTTGGTGAGACCATTGTCATACTTTCATTTAGTGCTCTAGACATGGTTTTCTTTAGTTATCTGAATATGTTTAAAATAGTTGGTTTAAAGGCTTTCTCTTAAAAGTCTAATGTATCTGTGTGTGCATGCATGTGTGTGCTAAGTCACTTCAGTTGTGTCCAACTCTTTGCAGCCCATGGACTAGCTATGGACTGTAGCCCACCAGGCTCCTCTGTCCATGGGATTCTCCAGGCAAGAAAACTGGAGTGGGTTGCCATGCCCTCCTAATGTATCTGCTGCTGCTAAGTTGCTTCAGTTGTGTCCGACTCTGTGTGACCCCGTAGACGGCATCCCACCAGGCTCCCCCGTCCCTGGGATTCTCCAGGCAAGAACACTGGAGTGAGTTGCCATTTCCTTCTTCAGTGCATGAAAGTGAAAAGTGAAAATGGAGCCGCTCAGTTGTGTCCGACTCTTAGCAACCCCATGGACTGCAGCCTACCAGGCTCCTCTGTCCATGGGATTTCCCAGGCAAGAGTACTGGAGTGGGTTGCTGTTGCCTTCTCCACCTAATATATCTAGGCTTCCTCAAAGACAGTTTCTACAGCTTTTTTCCTTTACTTTATATATGTTCTACTTTCTTGTTTCTTTCATGCCTTATAATTGTTGAAAACTAGACAGCTAAATAGGAGAAGGCAATGGCACCGCACTCCAGTACTCTTGCCTGGAGAATCCCATGGATGGAGGAGCCTGGTGGGCTGCAGTCCATGGGGTCGCTAAGAGTCGGACATGACTGAGCGACTTCACTTTCACTTTTCACTTTAATGCATTGGAGAAGGCAATGGCAACCCACTCCAGTGTTCTTGCCTGGAGAATCCCAGGGACGGGGGAGCCTGGTGGGATGCCATCTATGGGGTCACGCAGAGTCAGACACGACTGAAGCGACTTAGCAGCAGCAGGAGACAGCTAAATAATATAACATGGCAACTCTAAGAATCAGATACTTCCTCCCCTCCCAAAGTTTGTTGTTGTTGTTTGTCATTGTTTGTTTAGTGACTTTCTAAAACTAATTCTATAAAATCTGTTTTCTTTGTCATATGTGGCCACTGAAGTCTCTTTTCAGTTAGCTTAGTGGTCAGCTAATGATTGGACAGAGATTTCTTTAAACACCTGATACCAATGAATCTCTCAGTGTGTGCTGAAGGACTTATATTGAGGTGCACTTTCAACACTCAGGCAGTTGACTCCTGTGCCATAGCCTTCCCTTTCTGCTTGTGTGACCTCTACGTAAGCCCAAGATGACAGCTTAGGGTCTTTTTAGGTCTTTCCTGAGCATGCATATAGCCCTGTGCACATGGCCTTGATTCCCAAGAACCTGTTGTTCCTTTTCAAAGTCCCTGAAGACAACTCATTCCATAGCTTTTCTTTTGATGCTTTTTGATTAGCCTTTTATTTGTTCTAATTGATAGTCACCTCAGGCAGCTTAAACATATACCTCTAATTGTTTGCAACAAACACTCGTGGGGAAAAGGCTTTTCCCACTTGGTGAACTCTAAACTCCAAGTCCTGGTAAGTTTGGCACTTTGTTGTGGTTCAGTTGCTAAGTCATAAACTCTTTACGACCTCATGGACTACAGCACGCCAGTTTGGCACCAAGTCAGGTCAAATAAAGGCAGCCTTGCAAGTGAAGTCTTCCAGTGAACTGCTAGACAGGTGAAGTAATGACAGTTTTCTGGGATGAGGTTTTGAAAGAGTTCTGACCCCATTCCATCCCCTATGATGATGGCCAGACTGTTGGTTTTCAATGCTTCCACTGAGCTGGAGAGGGAAAAGTGGGACTAGGGCAAGTTAAAATGTCACAAAGCTCACTGTTCTTACTCACATTCAGTTATTTTTCTGGAATAAACTTTCCCCAGATTGTTAAAAACCACTTGTTAATTTCCAGAATTCTGAAAAAAGTCCACTCTGACCATTTTTGCCAGATTTCTCATTCCTTTTATGGAGAGACTCTGTGGAGGTCCTTACTCTGCCATTTTTACTGATGTCACCAATTTAACGACACATTGTGTTTAGACATTCTTTCTGGTAATCTTCAACTTAGAGGGGAAATCAAGGCACAGATACATTGGAGCACATCAGGGCAGTGTGCTCATGATCCTGGCCTACAAACTCATGAAAGGGAAAAGACAGTTTCATAGTGATCTGCTGCTAGGTGATCTGTGGGCTTTTTCACTTGCCTTGAGCCCCAAAGCCTAACATATATGCTGAAAATCTTTGATCCCCAGTTCCTTTGCCCTGGGCCCCAGAATATCTGGATCTCTTCTCAGTTCATGGATTATCTCACAGACTCGTTTTTATGCTTTCCAGTAACGCCTTCACCAGCTTCTACTCACAGCCTATCTTATAGGTAAGTAACAGTGTGTTTCCTTTCACTTGACATCTGTTCCCACTGACATTCTGCTGGCAGCCCTGGAGTTATTATCTCCACTGACCTGTACTACTGAAATTTATAATCTACCTTGTAAACAAAAGAGAAGATTGAATAGTACTGTGTCTAATACACATCTAAATTATTTATTTGTATTCTCAGTTGCAAGCAGGGGATTTATTTCCTGTATGGCTTAAATGTGTAGGCTCTTCCTTTACACGTGCCTTTTACTTTAACTTTTCCTTTTTTCTGTTGATGCTCTTGTTTCCCCTCTTTAGAGCTTCATCTACCTCCTCTGGACAGGGGGTCTTTGCTTTCAGACCGTCTCTAAATAGTGGGGATTCAGGTCACACAAGAGTCTTCACCCCTAATAATTCAGGTAAGTTAATTTAACATTCCTAAAGAAGTTCAACTTCAACTATTGACATATATACTAAAATGACGATTTCAAGGTGAAAAGAAGTTGAGATTTTTTTACATGCTATTCTAGACCCTGGAAAAGCATTGTCTCAAGTTGTACTCCTTAATTTTCTTTAAGACCATTTCCTTCACTTTGGATTGTGAAGGCAGGCTTTGGATTGTGCCTAATTTTCACTCATCTTATCCCTTATACTGGTCTGCTATAATATTTAACCAGAAGATTGGCCTGTAATATTAAACTGGCTTTTTTTTTTTTTTCTATTGCTTTTGCGATCCCTATGTTGGAACACTGCTGGGAGCTCAGTGCTCAGTGAAAATGATAAACCAGCATCTTTTTTCTCATGTTTTCCAAGATACTTTTGCTACCAGTCCTTGCGATAAGGGTCTGTCATCTTCCATAGCTCACCAAAATCTTGATATTGTCTTTACGTCTTTCTATTCATAGTTAAATTCAAATCTCAGACCTCCATGTCAATACCCCATCCTGAAAGGAAAATAATGGGCATTATAACTCACCTCTTGAGTTACTTAGCTAACAGCCTTTTCTCTTCTGAGTAGTGTACTACAGATTAAGAACCACTTATTTAACCTGATCCATCAATAACAATACTGAGGAAATACCCCAGGAAGTTATCTTTCATCATTCCATTCCATCCTTAAGGTCAGAGGCAGAACAGAACCACACTGGAGAGCCTTCCTAGTTTCCAGCTACCAGTCCTACAGGTGAGCCAGTCTAAGTTGTCCGCACATGAAAACCTCAGTTAGGCCTGCACACTAAAGGCCTCATTCTGGTGTCTTGTTAAGGTGATAAAATGTAACCAGTGAAGAGGGAGGTAGATTTCAAGTGTGGTAATTTTTCAGAGTGGTTTTAGTTTCAAAGATTCTATTCTACTGTCAGAGTAGCCTCCTGGTTTGGGGTTTAAAAATTAGGTCACAGTTGTTGTTCAGTCGCTAGGTCATGTTTGGCTCTTTGCGACCCCATGAACTGTAGACTGCCAGGCTCCTCTGTCCATGGGATTTCCCAGGTAAGAGCACTGGAGTGGGTTGCCATTTCCTTCTCCAGGGGATCTTCCTGACCCAGGGATCGAACCTTTGTCTCCAGCATTGTCAGGTGGATTCCTTACTGCAAGGCTTTAAACTGAGAGGTCTTGGCCACGGTGAACCTAATAAGTATGCTAACACAAATAACATTCCCCAAAGTTTCACAGATAAAGATTTTCAGTGGAATATATCTTTTGGATAGAGATACTGAATGAACTAGGGAAAGCCATTTTCATTTCTCCAGAGAGAACTAGAATAATGTTTTGTAAATTTGTGAAACTATGATTCTGATCCAGAAAACAAGAGGAAAAGGGCATGGGAACAAGAAGAAT
Organism: Bubalus bubalis; assembly: GCF_019923935.1. Lineage (NCBI taxonomy): Eukaryota > Metazoa > Chordata > Mammalia > Artiodactyla > Bovidae > Bubalus > Bubalus bubalis. Next base: position 81,381,395 of record NC_059167.1, read on the forward strand.
GGTTTGTAAGGAGCTGTAAGTTTACTTTTAAGTCTTGGATTTTTGAGAATATTTAGACCAAGCTCCTGGTGACCTACTAAAGGTAGGTAAATATTTTGCTCTCAGACTTCAAAATGCCCTTTATTTCATCAGCAAGAAATTAGGGTCTAAGCCTTAAAAGGCAACACTGGGGGAAACAACATCCCTCTGTGTGTGTGCATGCTAAGTAGCTTCTGTTGTGTTGGATTCTTTACGACCCTACGGACTGAGAGCCTGCCAGGTTCCTCTGTCCATTGGATTCCCGAGGCAGGAATACTGGAGTGGGTTGCCATGCCCTCCTCCAGGGTATCTTCCTAACCCAGGGATTGAACCCACGTCTCCTGTGGCTCCTGCCTTGCAGGCAGATTCTTTACTGCTGACCCACCAGGGAAGGCCCTCTAAGATCCTTGTAAATGGAGGGATTAACCTACAGGTGAATAAAAGACTTGAGACATATAAACCATCTGCAAGTAAATGTTCTTCAGTTGGATCTCGATTGGAGTACACTTTATAAAACCATTTTATGAGACAGTTGAGGAAAACTGAATATTTAGTGGACATTTGATTAAAGAGCTTTTAATGGGTTTTTTTTGGTAGGCATGATGCTATTGTGGTTGTTTTTTAAAAGTCTGTCTTAAAAATTTTTCTATCTTTTGGAGATGCATACTAAAATATTTATGGATAGAAAGTTAAATGATTATCCTAGTTTTGCTTTAGCTTCATCTAGTGGAGCAGGGCAGTGGGAGGGAGCAGAAATCAAAGAAAATTTGCCATGAGTTAACTGTTGAAGTTGGGTGATGGGTACGTGTGAATTCATTATATTACTGTTTTTGTATTAAGAGTTATTGAAGAAAGTACCACTTACCCAGAGACATAATTCTGCCTCCCTGGTCATGGTCTCTGGGTATGGTAGTCATGTTCCAGCTTTCCCCAGTTTGATTTCAGAAATATTCTGCCTTATCACCATAAACCAACTGAAACATTCCAGTTTCATAAGTGGCGACATAGCCTTTGTCACACTGGATGTATCAAATCTTATAAGTTTTCTTGCCATGGAAAAATCTATGGGGAAGCAACAGCAATGGTTTACTGTCATGCTAAACTTCATATAATGACTTAAAAGGGCCTTACTTGCCCTTTTTTATTATAAACGCCCTTAACTGCCTTCCTGTCCTGTGCTGCAGAATCTCTACCGACAGAGGCAGATGGGATTAGCCAGAGGGAGAGAAGCATGGAACACTCCCAGATAGACCACCTTCAAGGTCTCACCTATGCATACTGCTGAAGTATGGACAGAGGCACCTCATACTCACTTAGGTGTGATGCCCTTGGAAAATGTACCCCTGCCCACACCCCTGTTTCATTGTGTACTTTCTCTCTCTCAGTTGTTACCCTATACCTGCTGTATTACTTCCTATGAAAGTGATCAGGTCAGTCCTTCAGGAAGATGTTTACTGTCTCTCTCACAGGATACAGATAGCTCTCTTATTTCCTGAAACTTGAAACAAAGGTTATAAAAACAATTCTTGGCATCATTGGGGTGGTGTGGGGTGATATACTTATTAACCATGTTTTATTTCTGGATTTCACTTTTTAGCTTTGTATATATTCTCCCATTGTCAGTGTTAACAAGCAATAACTCTGTTCCTTGGCCTATTATAATTTTTCTATTTCCCTATTGTTTCCTCTGTACCTAGATACTGTTAAATATGTTGATTTTCCTTTCTTTCTGTTTGGTAACAGTTGGAGACACAGGCTTGAAGCCCTACTAAAGTATACAGATAATGAAACAAAGAGGATGCCCTTTTATTGCTACTGTAACTCTGTTGACGTCATAAACTCTCAAATGGTGGGATAAGCAAAGAACACTACCACTGAGATCAAACATTTATTCTTCTTTGGATAGTAAGGGGTAGAAATGAGGGATTAAATGGGTGGGCCATAGGCAGGTATACCTTAAGTGAAAATATTGGAAAATTGAAGATAGCATCTGCTAGAGATAAATTAGGTCTTAGGAATGACCTTGTAGCTGAATAGGATCCCATTACCCTTTCTGAAACTGAGCTTATTTTTAAAGGCATTTCTAGACTCCCCCTCTTCTGAGATAGAGCCTATGCTGTTGCAGGTGCAGAAAGCAATCTGCCTAGTAATAGGTACTATTTCAAGTTTTGTTCATTTACTTTACCTCAGTATATCCTGCTGCTTTGAAAATAAAAAGTATACTAAATCAGAAAGTGGATGAATTTGGTTCCATTAATCTTTAAACCAGAGAAATGGCAAAGTGGAGAGAGAAACAATTTTATTTTTGGCCTTTTTATTATTAGTCTAGCAATTTGGGGCTTCCACTCTTTTATTTCTAGATGGTTAATCCACTGATATCTTTATATCTGACCCCAACTGATGAAAACCACTCTAAAACAAGGACTTCTGTCCCCAAGACAGATATTATAAACAGGGGGTAAAGTCTCTTTTCTGGACACAAATTAAACCAACACCAAAAAGATTAAAAAATCAGTTTCTGTCAAACTAGGCAGGAGGGAGTGTCAGGTTTGTAAAACCAAACCTGGAATCTATCTGCACCGTCCTCCTGAACAGCAGACACCATTCCCTCTCCTCTACCCCTCTGTAATCTATAATTCTACTTTTTTAAAAGGACATCTCCCCTAATTCCCACCTCCAATAAATATCCAGTCTAAATTATTCTCCACCCAATTATTAAACTTTTTCACAAGCTCTGGGGGGAAGATTTACCCTGAGACAAACAGTGAACAGAATGGGGATTTTTGGAAAGGTACAAGGCATAGTGGTCCCAGTATCAGAAGTGAAAACATTCTGCTCCCTGTGAGATTCAAAAAGCAGCAGGAAAACATAGAAATTCAAGCTGGTATGAGGAGAGGAAGTATTTGTGACTGACTGGGACATAACTGACATTCTTAGCTGCATTATGCATGAACTTGTGCTCAGAGAGAAATGGGGTGCAAGGCAGCCTTATATGCCGGGAAAATGCTGGGACTGGGGTCGTATTAGAAACTTTACTCCTCCTTTACAGAACTCCATGGCTGTGGGCCAAAGCCTAGCCTCTCTGTAGAACAGTAAGGGGAAAGAACAGGGATATGAAAAGAGCAAGAGCCTTTTCCCAGACCCATAGCAAGCCCCTCATTGAGACTGGAGGCCTAGATTTCTGCCCATCCGATCCCCACCTCGTTCTGTACTCCATGGTCATTCTCCCTGGTCTACCCTTACTATATCCCTGTCCCCCACCCTCAAGAACACAAAGTTTTTCAGTTCTTTGCCACAAGGTAAGTTAAAAAAAAAAATGTGGTTTCTTTGTTTAAACAGTTACTAAGTTGGTTTGTCTTTTAGTAACAGACCTCCCCTCCCCCAGCCTCCCACTCAGTCCTGGATGATCACATCATCGTCATCATCCTCGTCGTCCTCCTCCTCCTCCTCTTCACCATCTTCTGGCAGTTCCTCCTCCTCCTCTTCCTCCTCTTCATCTAGACAGACCACCACTTCAGCTGGCTCAGGTAATCGAGAGTCAAACCAATCCAGTACCTGCTGGGTGCTAAGCCTTGATGCCTGACTCAGTTGAGGGATATCACTTTCCCGGAGCTGTTGGTGGGTTGCCCAGTACCTCTCTAAGGGTCGTATATCCGGTGGGGGCGGGGGATTTGGCAGAGGTGGTGTCTCAGCCCATTCATTCAAGGAGCGGGTTGAAGGTGGTGGTGTGGGAACTGCTGGATCCTGGAAGCTAGGGGCACCAGGTACTGCATTGTCCCGAAACCACTTTAGTTGCCCATGCTTCAAGGCATAGCGTGTGTCACCAAACCACTGAATAATCTCAGGCCGAGGTAAACCAGTGATCTGCTCTAATTTATGGTAATCCTCACGCCGTGCCCATTGGCACTGTAGAAAAAACGATTTGAGGATAGCCAACTGCTCTTTGGTTTTGCGCTTGGTCTTTCGCTGGCGTTGCATGTCTGGGGAAAGATACTCTGCAGGGCCAACCCTACCTGATGCTGAGTTATGCCTTAGCCCCTGGGGCCAGGCTGGCTCCAGCTGTGGGGGTAGTGCCTGTTCATTGGGTGACAATGGTTGTGGGGCACAGCCCAGTGGCTGGAGAGGCTTAGAGGTGGCAGGAGCTCCATTAGCCAGTCCCTGGAAAGAGGAAGAAGAGGTAGAGGAAGGAGGAGTCACATTAGATGCTGACTCCTTCTTACAACTACTGGCAAGTAATGAGATGGATTGGGGCTTATCCCGAGCACAGGGCTGGTGGACAGCTGTGGCATGGTTCCAGGAAGCAGTAGCTAGGCTGTGTGACTGGTCGGGACACCTGCCTGCCTGCTCCTTGGAGAGGCCACTGCATTGATGATCCTGCCAAAATTGCGATTGGTGGGGAAATGCCCCACTGCCAGGTACCATCAGGGGCTCCTTTGCTTTCTGGTGACTCAGTGACTCCTCAGGCTCTACCTTCAATCCTTTCATCTGGGTGGGCTCGCTAAGAGTCAGGGGCACTATTCCAAGACCAACTTGTTCCGGAGGTGGCACAGGAGAAGGAGGCATTTCCTCTGGGGGCCGCCCTGCATGATGAGTAAAAGAGAGAAGGGATTTGAAATGGAGTTGGTCCCGATGGTAGACTACTCGGGCTCGAGTCTCTTCAATTTCTTCAGATGACCAGCTAATGCCACAGCGAAGGCGCTGGGCCATGAACCAAGTCTTGACTTTCTCCATCTGCAGCCCATAGCGTAGGCAAAGAAGGGCAATGTCTGCTAAACTGGGATAGGGGAAGTAGCTGAAGGTTTGGAGCAAGTGTTCATTGCTGTCCAGCTCACTGGTCTGGGCTGCTTGGGTCCACACAAGCTGTAGCTCCTCAGAGATTGGAGGGAGGCAGATGAGGCCCGCAGGGGAGCTATTAAGACTGCTGGCCTCTTTATTAGGAGGCATGGTGCTTTCTGATTTGTGCCCTTCAGAGATAGCTGTAATAAGAAGAGAAACAGCTCGATCACTGGGGTTCCCCTTTCAGGCCATTGCTCAATTTCTACCAAACAAAACGCTGGACTCCAAAAACAATTTTCTATGTGTACTGTACTGGATTGCTTTTAAAGTATTTAACAATTTCTCATTTAATTTTCATAACCTTATAAATCATCAGAGCCTGCTATAATTCCCCCTGTAGGTATGAAAAAACCAAAGTCCAGAGAAGTTAAATCATTCCAAGTCACAAAACTAGTGAGTGTTGTCACCAAGATGATAACCTGATTTCTGAGGTTAAAAAAAGGAAAACATCCTTAGAGCCTTTATCTTTCCCATTCAAATTCACTTCACCCTCTAAGTTCATGCAACAAGAGTGACAGAATGAAGACTCACCTAGAAAACCAGAGAGATGTATGTAATCTCAGAACACTTTATCTTCTAACAGATTATTTCTTGAGTTATCTCTAGATTTAGATTATCTCTAAAATGTGGAAAGATTAGGATGTGTGAGAATGTGTGTGAGAATGTAGATTCTCTACAATGTGTGAGAATCTAGAAGGTAGAGAAGGTAGAACAGCACTGTCCCTCTACCCAGCTCCCTTTTCTTCTTGGTGGTGGAATGTTGCGGGAAGGTGATTGATAGTTTAATTTTTTTCTAAGTCTCAGTAGGATGAGATGGGTCAGTGATCTGGGATGAACGGAGTTCCCCTTGGTTTTGGTCCAGAGAGGGTAGAGGGAGGTGCATGTTTCCTTCCCCAAGACATCCACAGAACAAAGGTTATTCCCCTCTTCCCCAGCCTTTGTCTCTTCCAACTGCTGAGTCTCTCTCCAGGGAGCCTAGAGAGCTCCCTCAGACCTTAATAGCCCCCTCCACACAGGGCCGGAGGCCTGCAGCTCTTATCTCTTCAGTCCAGCTTTCTTCTTGGAACCAGGTGGGCAGGCTCATTATAAACTGTAACCAGGTCCTGCAAGCTACTCAGTGGCACCAGGGCTCCCAGGCTCAACATGGGTGTGGGGACTGCAGAGAAAGCCTCTGACTATGCTTCATTCCTGGAAACCTGCCCAAGCTATTTCCCAGAATAATTCTGGGCCCCAGTTTGACTTTTTTTTTTTTCTTGCCACGTGGCTTGTGGGGATCTTAGTTTCTCAACCAGGGATTGAACCCATGCCCTCTGCATTGGAAGTGCTGAGTCCTAACCACTGGGCCACCAGGGACTTCCCTGGTGACCAAGTTTTAACTCAACTCCCTGTTAAATGCTCCCTATGTGGGCATTAGAGACTAACATTATCTGTCACCCTTTACTTTTCAAGGACTCCCATCTGAGTTTACAAAGAGTCCTTCTAATACATTACGGAGAGGACAGCATGCCTATGTAAAAGTTACAGATAGAGCAGTGTAATATCGGAAATTTTATATGATGAACAGAAAAATTCGGCAGCATTCTAATGCATGTCACCATTCCCTTTTAACAAGAAAATCTTAACAAACTGAAGGCCATGCAGACCTTGAATGCAATACAGTTTGAGAACCTTCAGAGGGTAAGTGGAGGCAGCATGGCATAGTGGATACGAATGTGATTAAAGCCAGCATTACATAGGAAGTTTGAATCCCAGTTCTGTCTGAACTTCCAGGTGCCTCAGTTTCCTCATGTGTAAAAACTGAAGATAATGTTGAGCGTATGTAAAGTTACATATGTTTTTACAGAGCACCTACTGTGTGCTAGGTGTCGTATAGGCGGGGCCTAGAGCTGTTAGAGGTAGAGGTCTAGGGTGAGACAGATCTGGGATGAATCACAGCTTCACCACTCCCGAGAATGCTCGCTTAAGCCTTAGTTTCCCATCAGAATAAAAGGTCATAACAGCATCTACCTTGCAAGGTTATGACTAAAAAAATGCAACTGACATTATGCCTATACTAAAGTAAAGGCTCAATAAATTACAGTTTTTATCATTGCTTCAGCATCATGGGATGACTCTGATATAAGGTAATGCTCCTCCTAGACAACAGGGGAAGTGAGGCAAAGATGGAATATTTTAAATTACTGTAGCCAATCTGAAATTGCAGAGTCCTAATTCTAATGAGTGGGGGAAACCAAGGTATCTGATTTTGTACTTTTTATATTTGGGGAGTTGGATATAATTCCAGAAAGGATTTTGCTGCTTTTAAAAAAAGTATCAAAATGACTGCTTTAGAACTGAATCTATAATTTAGATATAAATCCTTTTTGATTGCTGCCAGGTGAATTTTGATTGCTGCTACCCAACAGGTTCATCTCAAGACACAGCTGAGTGGCTGTGAGGAAGTGCCTGCACAGCTAGGTACTTAAAACCACCATTTGGAAGTTGTGGCCCACCAGGAACACCACCACATCTAAGCTGGAGAATACTTGATGATCCAATGCTCGACACCCACTCAACCTTATTTGTGCCCTATTTTTCTAAGGTCATGGCAACAGTTTAGATGTGAGGAAAAGGTAGCACAAGGAATAAAGCAGTCCAGTGTGAGGATGAAGACTGCTAGACAGGGAATAAGGCAGGTGCAGCTATAAGCCAATAAGGAAACAGGTTGCTTTCATTCATGTGGTCTGCTATCCTTAAGATTCTCATGGCTTGATAGTTCAGTATAACAGTACTGCAAAGGTCATATTTGGTATACTGCATATATCCACATTTCTTCAATAACACAAAACACAAGTTATGAAAAGACTTTTTGGTACAGAATGGTGCCTTAAAATGAGGACACAGCAGTAGAGCTGCTACCTCCCTGGAAGAATCTGGCTTTGACATAGGAGGAAACTAGAACCAGGGAGTAGCTCTTGAGAACTATAACAAGGAGGGTAGATCCTACAGTAATCAAAAGCACAGTGAAGACACTCTAGCATCTTGTGTCCTTGTACCTCATTTGGAGAAAGTAGAAAAAGAAAGAAATCAGAGCTGGAGAAATAAGGACTCCTCTGGGTAGAGGTGTCAGTGATGGTGGTACTATCAATTCTGAATTTACTAAATCTGTAACCATGCCAGATATGTCTTACTGCTACTTAAAGTCACCAATAAAAAGTACAGAGTCAGGGTAACACCCTTATTTCCCTTTGGGCTTTCCATACCCCTGGACAAAAGGCAGAAAAGTATTAATGGGCTGCCTTAAACTTCCAGTGTAGGTGTTCACACAAGGCTAGGAAAAAGAGATCTTCAGAACTTGAGCCTAGGCTAGGAATTTACTGGTGGTCCACTGGGTTGGACTCCACACTTTCACTGCAAGGGGCATGAGTGTGATCCCCTGGTCAGGAGACTTAAGATCCCATAATGCGGTATGGTGTGGCCAAAAACAAAAATCTTGAGCCTAGGCTTATGGTTAAAACAGGTGACAGTTCAAGTGAAGACCAGATGTGAGCCTGCTAAGTTCCCTAAGTCTTTATTCAGAGAAGAATGTTCCTGAATGAAATGTGTTTTCAGGGTCTTAAAGGACATTTAGTGATACTCAATTCATGTGCTTGTCACTTTGTGGATCATGACTCTTTGAAAATAAGAAGTTAAAGGTTCTCAGAAAGTTATGACTTACCTCGCACCCCGCCCCAAACATTCAAATTTACAGATTATAAATTATAATCTCAGGGGGTTCGCTGATTGTCCAGAAGCCCCTGTTAGAAACTCTGTCCTGTGTCCTCCCAACTTAATAAAGGCAATGGTCATAAGTGCTTTAAGAAAACAGTTTATGAATGAATGGAAGGAGTGGCTGGAAGGCTGAAAGAGAATGTAAATTAGTTTAGAAGGGACTAGGTACTAGTGCCATTAGCTGGACAGAATAGAAGCAAAAGATGTTCAATTGGTCCAGGAGCTTGGTTTAACTGACCCCCACTGGATTACATAATCAATACCCACAGTGCACTGGACACTAGAGGCTGGTAGTCTAGTCTCTAGCATGGCAAAGTCATCTGCTTCCTTCAGCTGCCCTATGTGCTGAGGCCAGTTGTGTGTGATTCCAAACCTGCTTATGCCCCTTGTTTTTCTCTATATAATTAAACATCCTATAAACCTATGAAAATTAGTGCATTAAGAATTGTTTCTGAAAAAAGTCAAATGCTTTGGAAAGACATAATACAAAGAAATGCACATTTTAAAAAAATTGTTGAGTTGGGAGTAGGCAAGAAAACTGTAAAAGACTGGAGGGCTAGGAGACTTAAAAATCTCAGAAGTATTCTGCATTCATATTGCTTCAAAAGTGTTTAAATTCAGACTTCACTTTAAAGAAACCAAACCTGGAAATCACAGATGATGATGCAGTGGCTCCAGTCTGACGGCATATTAGAAAAATTACCCGGGGAAACTTAACCCACGGCATCCACCTCGTTCTGATTTACTTAGCCTGGATTGGGGCAGATGAAAGGAGTTTATTTTAAAGTTCTCAGGGTGCAGCCAGATTAGAGATTTGCTTATGTAGTTCATATTAGAAAGACAATTGGGACTGCCAATCAGCAACACAAAGAAAACGCTGGGACACTTACCCAAGAAATTGGTGAGATGAATGTACTTTTAATGACAACGCTTAGGATATGTATGTATCATTTAAAAAATTCCCAACCTTAACTGGCTTACTTTCAATTACTGCCACCTACCTATCCTCGGCATAAAAAGCCCTTCAAATGTATGGTGAGAAGAGGGTTCATACAAAATATATCATCTGGGTCCACATTACCAAATAGGTCTCAGCTTGAGTCTTCTTTCAGTTTAGAAGTCTCTGATTAGGAGGCAACACCAGGAACCTTTGAGGACTCAGGTTCTCACTTTTCTGGTTGGTTTTCTGAGTATGGCTGGGTAGGGGTCAGAAGGGGCAGTTTCTCTCAAACCTTTCATTCCCAAAGGCCATGCTCCCCAGGAATAAGGCCAGGTTTCTGTACGTGTGTTGAAGTCGCCAGGAGGCAGTCATGGAGGGGAGGAGGGGAGGCCTGGGAAGGAAACGTTTCTCCTATCCTCCATTTCGCAGGCAGTCTAGAAGGCTCCAAACTGGGTCAGAGAACAAAAAGTTGCTGCACTTGGGGCGATGAGCCCCAGGGAGCAGGCAAATCTCAACCCTCTCCTCGCCAAGGGCGTCCCAACCCGGCCTTCCCCTCCTATACACCCACTCACCCTCCCCCAGTTAAAACAGGGAACCGAAAAGTCCTGAGGAGAAAGGAGAGAGAACCGGACCACTTCGAACCTAGAATTCTCCTCCCCCCAGCGCGGAGATGGGGCTCCGGAGGTCGGAGATCGTACAGGGACTGGAAGGGGAAGTCGAAAGGGCTGGGGATCACTCACCGCAGTCCAGCCCGGGCGGCGGCTCCCAGCCTTGCACCATGGGCCGGGGGGAAAGGGGGAGAAAGGGCAGGGGGCCTCCGGGGTGAGAGTGGGGTTGCTGCCCGGCGCGGCCTGCTCCGAGCCCACCCGCGCGGAAGGCCAGGACCGGGACTGCCCCCCCTCCCCGCCCCCGAGAGCGCGCCCGTCTAGCCCAGCCCTGCTCCAGCGAGTTGGAGGCGGGGCGGATGGGTGGGGTGGGCTCCAGGGGTGGTGCCAAGGTGGCCCGAGTTCTGATTGGTGGGAGCAGGCAGGCGGGCCCTCGCGGAACGGGCTGGACCGGCCATTGGCTGAGTGGGTCTTGGTTGAAGTCGGCTATTGGCTGCATGGGCCTCAACCGGGATGCCTATTGGCTACATGGGGCAGGGAAGATGTCCCCCCGGGCTAGGATGCCGTGAACAGTACCCTCTCCTACCCTCTCCTTGTGGGCGCCGGATCTTCGGGGGTACGCTGGGCAATGTTCCTCCTGGAATTCCCCAAGAAATTCAAAGCAGTTTGCTGAACTGTCCAAACCGCCTACAACTACTCTCCATTTGTTTCCTCCGGAAGGAAGACGTTTTCAGTATCCCTTTGCCAGTTTCGTATAGGAGACAAGCGTTCCCAGCCTAGGGTCAAACCTCCGTCAGCAGCGTCAACTGTAAACGAAGCACCTAGAGCAACCGTTAACTTGTTCTCGAGATGGATCAAGTGTCTTGGCCACCCAGAAAAATGAGGATCCTAGCAGCCTGGCACCTTCCACCGCTTCCCGGGTCCAGTTGTCACCAGACAGGTGTTCTCAAAGATGAAGTTCTAGAGGGGGTCACCTCATTAGGTCTTGCCAGCAACCCCCCCCCCCCCGGCCCTCCTAGTAAAGACTACCTGGAGTTGTGCCTCATGTTGGGGGGCCTTGGTTTTGCTGTCAAGAAAGGGATTATAATAAAACGGGCTTTCTAACGACTTAGTATTGCACACACTCCAAAATTCTGGGCCAAAAGTTTGTATAGTTAGGATTCTGTCTTCTGACCAAAACTTAGGAACAATACTTTCTGAAGTGACTCTTCTGTTCTCACGATAGTCTTCTCTTGTTTATTTAGGTCACAATAGCTTATATACTCGGAGAAGGCAATGGCACCCCCACTCCAGTACTCTTGCCTGGAAAATCCCATGGACGGAGGAGCCTGGAAGGCTGCAGTCCATGGGGTCGCTGAGGGTCAGACACGACTGAGCGACTTCACTTTCACTTTTCACTTTCATGCATTGGAGAAGGAAATGGCAACCCACTCCAGTGTTCTTGCCTGGAGAATCCCAGGGACGGGGGAGCCTGGTGGACTTCCGTCTAAGGGGTCGCACAGAGTCAGACACGACTGAAGTGACTTAGCAGCAGCAGCAGCTTATATACTTAAAATAATTTATAAAACAGTTTCAGAATGGTGCCCTGTATTCCACAGATCTCACCACTCCCCATATACCCTGTAAAAAGTCAACCATCATAACTGATACTTCGGATTCTTCATTGCTCCACACTAAGGTCTAGAGCTCTTTAAAGGTTGCCAAGCATGAGAAATGTATCTCTAATTCAGCTTTTCCTGTTGACTCTGCATTTGCACCTTCCTCCCTTCTCTCAGTACATTTGGTAACAATCCCAAGTCCTAAGAGCCATGCCCTTCAAACTAGTATCCCTTAAAAGCATGATAGGAGTAAGCAACAGAAATAATCTACTCAGCTTTAGAGTTAGAAACTTTTGATCACTTAGGATTTAAGCCAAGGCCGGTGCTATATACAGACCTCCGAACTCAAGACTTATTATAATAACCCCAATGGTTTGTATGTAAGGAAGAAAGGGAAAAGTGAAACATTTTAGGCAGTGACAACCCTCAGCTGTCAATGGAGGGCTCATTCTTTTAATCCAAACAATGAGGCTGGATATTGAGTGGGAAGAACTCAGTTTGTTTGGCTAGAAAGCCAGGCAGGAACTGTGAAAATTTAGTGGCTGCTCCTGGGGGGTTAAGTCAATCCTTCTGGGCATCACAGATCATGGGCTGGGAATTATGAAATGTAGACAACTCAGTCACATTTGTCTCAGAAGGATACACACTTCCAAGTCAGAGGTATGCAGAAGAGTCAAAGACCCAAGATTTAAGAGAAGAATCATCCAAGGAAAGAAATTCCTGTGCCCTGGTTCTGGAAAGCAGGCTGAAGACTCCCTCTTTTATGTGGGTTTCACCCTTACATGTAAGAAGAGGATGGAGTGGACTGGAGTAGGGGAGTGGAAAAGAGGAAGAGGTCCAGACTTGACATTATCAGAGAAGGAAGTTAGCAAGTCAGTGATCATCGAAGCAGTTCCAGGAACTAGTGCTGAAGAATGTGGACCTACCACGTCATCGTCATCCTCAATCTTTAGTGAAAACTCCTTCCCCCTTTGCATGGCTCAGTAACATTAGCAGGACTGACCAGATACACAATTACCCAATAGCTAAGGAAGCTGGAGGAAGTTAAGAGTCCTCTCTTGCACAGATCTCTTCCAAAGCACTGGAAGAGTCTCAGCAATGTGTTAATATGTTTTTGTAGAATTAAAAAAAAAAAAATTCAAACTGCAGTTGGTCAAGATCGATGTCTCTTTCTGACTTCCCCTCTATCACCCTTCTCTTTTTGTCCAGTGGCAGTGAAGAGGCCATGGGCATTTTGGGATTGACTAATGAAGTTGAGTTGGGAATACATTTAGTTTGGGTTTAGGAGTTACATATCTGTGGTTTGCAGTTACTTCTTTGAACAGTTAATAGTATTTATAATGTTATAGGCTGAACTGTGTCCCCCTAAAATTCCTGTTAAAGTCCTAACTCCCAGTACCTCAGAATGTAACCATATTTGGAAATAAGGTCTATTCAGAGGTAATTAAAATAAGGTCTTTAGGGTAAGTCAATTCAGTATAACTGCTATCCTTATAAGAAGACGGAATTTGGATGCAGACATGCAGGTAGGACAGACCATATGAAGACATAGGGAGAAGATGGCTATCCACAAGCCAAGAGAGAGGAACCTCAGAATGGAATCAACCCTGCCAACGTCTGGATCTCAGGCTTCTAGCCTCAAAACCGTGAGAAAATTTCCATATTATAAGTGACCCAGTCTAAGTATTTTGTTATGGCAGCTCTAACAAACTAATATACAGCCTCCAGGAATACTACTAATGTCAACAATTCAGTTATGTTATTCATTATTACAAAATTTGAAAATGCTCCAAAATCTTACACCACATATACTAAAGAAATTTGGTAGGGTTTTCCCAAGTTTGACAAAATCCTCCCCCCCAATTATGTGAACATAATTGTTCACTTACAAGGTGTGAAGGTGAAATTTTTTAAATGATCCAAAAAAATTTTTTTTAAGTGATCATGGTGATGGAATTACCTCTTTATGAAAAATTATATGTAATCATATTAAAAGACTGATATCAAAGAGTGTGCAGCCAAAAACAAAATTGTAGGGGAAAATATTTAGGTTTGCCACATAGATAACTTTAAAATTTTGTTTTTCTTGATTTTGTGATCTTTATCAGTTTTTTAAAAATTATGACTGTTATATTTTTTCTCATCCTGAAATATATTCACTCTTGTGCCTTATGTATTTTATTTTTCTTGAAAAAAGGGTCCATAAGTTGTGTGCTTCAGACAACCAAAAACTTGGATCTATCCCTGGGAATGAAATGGATATGGTGAGTTTCTGCCCCATTTAGGGAAACCCTGCTCTAATGTTCTATGCTCTGTCCTGAGAAACACCGGAGGGGAGGGCTGACCAATCACAGATGCCAAGTATGGAGGACTTAGGATAGCAAAAGCTGCAATAAAGGAGTTTGCAGAAGATTTCAGACAAACCTATAACCAAACTAAGATGTGAAACGTCTAGAAAGACATTAGGGCCATGGAGCAACCCTAGGCAATAAGCCATGGAGGGAACCCCTGGAAAGCCCTCAGTTACCTCTCCTTGGGTGTCTGCTCCTCATGCCAATTCTACTCTTCAGCATATCTGGTTTCAGTTACAATGTGTACTAAAGAGTGGGTACTCTGCAGTGACATCACAACTTCGCCATTATGATCTAATGACATGGCATCTGATTATTCTAGGGCTAGGGCTTCCCTAAAGTCATGTCCTTTCATTACTTTGAGGGTAATTGGACTCTTTCATCATTCAGGTGATGTGGGAGTCAATAACTATTTTAGAACTCAGTCTTTTTCAAGGTTACTCCCCTTTAATATCTGTTTCTGTCACTTCATTTTGTATTAGACAAAGGTCCTTGCTTTTCCTCTCCATTATGCTTCTTGTTCTTTGTTTTAGGGTTACCCTTGACAAAGGGGCTTTGATCTTCCCTCTACTGCCTAAGGAGCAGAATGTAATTTAGATGATCCCTTAAGAGCACCCCACCAAAGGGGAAACCTTTTACCTGAGGTATTCCCTTTAATTGCAGCAGCAACTGGTTCTGGGTGCATGGTAGAGGGGAGTTAAGCACCAGGCCTGGTAACTTTCCCTACCACTGCCCAAAATGGTAGTGTCATACAATAGGAGTGTCTCGTAACAGGGCTGCCCAACTCCTCCATTATCTCCTTCCCATCTCAAGAAATGAGATGGCCAAGCAATGACGGGTGAGAGGGAGAAAGAAATCTTGCCTCTGGGTCTCTTGCTACCCTCAGCCCCCCCAAAATAATACTTATCAACATCTTATACTTTCTTTTCAAATTTCAGCTTTATTTCAAATATGAGGTCTTTTATCCAAAAGGGAGGGCAGTTGCATGAGGAAGCTGAAATGAGGCACAATACCAGCAGGTATGGGGTCCAGAGTACCAAGCTGCGCTGTGAAGGAGGTGGGGAGGTTTGGGGAGGGTCTGGTGAGAACAGTGGTTTGGGGGGATTCACAGAACACACTTTTATTTCCTCTCTAGGTTAGCTATTCAATGGGTAGATTATCTAGTTGTTTCTTTGTTTTAGCAACTTCACTGTTCTTCAGCAACATCACTGAAACAAGTGCCAAGGCTAATGATATACTGGTCCCTTTTGTTTCTCTTTCTGCCTGAATGCAGTAGGGAATGGAAACTAGAAGCAGAAAATGAAACACTTCTGATGTATCCCTTGCCAAGAAAAATCATGGGTCTGTCCCTGTGGAGAGAGGACTCTTCGGTAGCCTGGGAATAGAATGTGGTCAGGAGGCTTGGGTTTAAGTCCCATCTGCAGTTGTACAAACAAATTCTCTGACCCAGCTGGTGTCCCTTCTCATCTCTGGACCTGTGTCCTCATCTCTAGAGGAATCTAGAAGACAAGCCTTTTCAGGTCTCTGAATTGTGATCTATGGATTGCCAAGATCCAGAGGAGCTCCAGAGAAACAGGAGTTAGAAGAAAGGGAATGTGGGATAAGATTGGAAAGCTGAGTTAGGGCTTATTAAGATAAATGATGAGCTACATTCATAAAGGAAAACAAAGGAACAGGAGGAGTATGTAGGAAGGACATCTGAGGTCTGGATGAGAGAGGAAAGGGCAGGAGCGTTCCTGCTGTGTTGCTTCAGGGACCCAGCCCGTGACCATGGTACAGCTTTCTCATGTGGCACTTCCCAGGCCATGGCTGACAGGTTATACCCTCAACTGTTCCTGTTCATAGTCATCACGCTTTACAGGAAAGTCCTGTGCCTAACACATGGCACACCTCTAAAGATTCTGCCGAATTCCTAGTGTTTCTCACGTCAGATTTGACTTGCAGCTTACCACCTTCCCACCACTACCCTGTAGCAACTCTGTATGGAAAAACCACAAGACTCATGTCTTGGCTCTATAAAGCTGAGAATAGAGGAATGGGTGAGCAAGGGTAATTCTTAAGAGATAAAGCTCAAGAACAATGAATTCTCTTTGGTTCCCTGACCCCAGATCCATTTGCATTTATGCCCTTAGTATTATTCGGGCTCCAGGAGACCGACCATCCAGCAATTAGCCTGTTCATGAACCCTTCCAGTGTAAATATTAGGGAACTGGGCAATTCAAGGCTAGAGTCGGGCGGAGGGGAGGGAGGGTAAGAAGGTGCGCAGCACGTCAACAGGTGTGGACTACCTAGGGCCAGAACAGAATCCCAGTGTATGGGAAGGCTGGAGTTCACATGGGTTCCTAAATTCTCCAGCAGGCAGGCGAAGTGGTTCCTTGCTGATCACAGGGTCACAGAAAGCAGCAGCAAGCTTCTGGAAGGAGCAGATGAAGCTTGGGACCCTCAGTGCTTTGCCTTTCCCAAGCCAGTTAGGGACGCTGGGAAGGCAGAGCACAATTAGAAACTTTTCCTAGTACGAGATATGTGGCAAGGGTTTCTGTTTTTTGTTGTTTTTTTTTTTTAATGGCAAGGTTTTAATTTTGTTTTTAAAGGAAAATATTATGACATCATGCTTATGCACAGAGGCTCTGGAGATCTCCTGCGTTCACAACCCTAGCTCTGCCATTTACTAGTTGTGTGATCTTGAATAAATTACTGAGCTTTTCTGAACTGTTTTCTCTCTAAAACAAGAATAACATTACTCAATTCATAGGGTTGTTTTGAGGATGATAATGCATGCAAGGCACCAGATTTTAGTGGATAAATAACGTGGGCTCTTGAGTTTGCTAAATACAAGGTAACAGTCATGCATACACAATAAGCAACCCTCCCGCTCCATTATCCTCCCTTGGGCTCTTCATTGGTGACTAAAAAGTGCATTGCTTGGTGGCTTCCAGTACACTTTGTCTCTTCACTCTGCTGGAACTCTGACCTGAAGGTGATCCACAAGATACATGAAATTCTTTGTTTTCTTTATCAGATAAGGATAACATTTAAGTGGGCATTTGAGTGACTTGGGGTTTCTCTTTTAATCTTTTCTTTAAAGAATTAGGGTTTTGGAGAGGAGGGGCACGATAAACAAGCCCCATACTCTATTCTGAATGCGTGTATGGGCACATGTGTGTCTACCTTCTCTCACTGAGTGGTAAAAGGGGAATCCAAAAGTTTTCGAGAAATCAGTAACAGAAAGAAATGGGTTTGGGGGAGCTGGTTACCTGGGAGCTCCATGCTCATCTGTAGCATCAGGAACTGCTTCTTCTCCCTTCTAGGAGACTGTCAAGAAGGAGCCTGAGAGAGGAAAGTGGACCAACCATGGTCTTGGAGAAAAGGAAGCAGGTTCTCCACTCCTTCTGGAGGGAGAAGGAATAGCAGAGATCAACAAGGATGAAGAGGGAGGCAGATGGAATTAGAGGAAATGAAGGTAAATACCATACATGCTAAAAGAAAATGAAAATGGTGAGAGGGGCAGAAGGAAAGAGAAGAGCTTAGAAACAGGGTGAAAGGAGCGAAAAAACAAACACCCAGCAGAGGTTAACCAGGAAACATAAGGCATGAATGGGAATGGGTAGGAGAGTCCAGCTTTCCCATTCACTTGCTCAGGGTATGGAACAGACTGCTATCTTCTGGCACCATTTAATTTTCAAGCTGCTCTGTTTATTTGAAATGTTTTCCATTTCTTTTTTTTTCCCCATTTCTTATACCAATAATCCTTTAACCTCAAGAAAGTCCCCAACACTGTTTCATCTTAGGGGCTCCCAAGCATCATTTTCCCCAAGAGGCACCTCCCACAAGCTGTCTCATAGCACCCAGGCTGGAAGTCTGTGGGGCAAGAGCAAAAAGCAAGGGGGCAGAGGATGAGCTGTGGTTTGAAAGAGGCCCTGGAATATCCTGAGACTTCAGGCTGGTTATGGGATGTTTCCTGGGCTCTGGAACATGTGTCAAAAACTGGAGGACCATTCTCAGGCCCAACCAGACACTTGGGGTGCTGTGTGTTCTGAACCGTAAGCACTCCAACTGCAGGCTGGAGAATGTGGCTTCTAATTCACATTCTGCCCCTCACAGATCATACAATGTCAGAGCAAGAAGGGGCCTAAAAGATCAACTAATCCAATTGCTGTTTCTCAAGGAGGAAACGGGGGCCCAGAGAGGTGAAGTAACTTGCCCGAAGTTATCCAGCTAGTCAGTGATTTCCTTTTCTTCTGAGGCAGAAACAGTCCCGTGTTTCGCTTGTCCCTTCACAAATACAATCCATAAAGTTCTTAGAGGTCATCAGAAGGCACCCAGAAAGGTAAGGCTGGCATTTTTCTGGAAGCCCCTGATTGCACTCACCCCTTCCCTGATTGCACTCACCCCTTAGGCACCACATTATTTAGCTACAAGGCCTGGAGTTGGTTTTGCTTTCATTTTCATCCCAGGACTGCCTGGAGGAAGGAGCTCTGTTACCAGCCATCACTCCCCAGCCAGTAAGCAGAGACCGAAACCAGAAACCAGGGATTGCAGGGGTGACAAGGGAATCCTGTCATTAATGCCGGGGCCTGGGGAGCAATGGCCAAATTCCTGGAACTTAAGCTAGGTAACTATGGCTGAGTTAAAGCTAGGACAGAAAGGCTGTGGGACCTGGGGTGGCAAAGACCAGTAAGAGGGAGTGAACCATCAATCTAAATGATTTCAACTGCGGTATGTTTCTAGTTCACATAAAATACCTCCTGAGTACCAAAGAGGTGTCCTCAACCTCTGACTACCTAGGCCTGACCCACCTACTCACTTTCTCCCAGTACCCACTCACGGAAGAGAACGTCACCATCGTCCTTTTGCTTCTTTCCTAATATTCCAGCACCCCTTCCGTCTCCCTTTTCTATGACGTGGGTTCATCCACTCACATCCACCCCAGTCTCCTCGGCTTTAAGTCCACCCACTCCCTACACCCCTTTGGTTTCTCCCATTCTCCTCGCCCTCCCTGACTTGACTCTAGGACAGCTCCCCGCCAATCCCGGTTTCTCCCATTCCTCCCAGGCAAATGTTTGGGATCTCCCAGCCCTTCTGGTGCCTTTGATTTTTTTCCGCCGTTGGCCGCCTGCGTCTCAGATAAAGTGGATCCAGCCCTGGGGCTCCGGGTTTCCGCCACTGCCCGGGTGCTCCGGCCCACGCAGAGCATAGTCACGGCCGCCGTTGTTGTCCCAGAACTCGCGGCCCGTCACGCGGTACCGCAGGGCGAAGAGTAGGGAACCTCCAATGGGTGGCGCCGGCAGGCGGAAGGAGAAGCGGTCGGCGCGCGGCGGGGGTGGGGCCGGGCCGGCGTAGGCGGCGGGCGCCTCTCGTTGGCTCCGCCAGCCGTCTGCACTCCAGCGCACGCTCACGCGCTTCTCGTAGGCCAGGTCCAGCACGCGCGCGCTCCCGGCCACGCCCAGCGGGCCCGCCTCGACGCGTTCCAGGCAGATGCGCTGAGCCTGCAGGCGGGCGGCGAAGCCCGGCTCGCTGGCCGGCTCCAGGGCGGCGCGCGCCTCCTGTAGGGAAAGGAGGAGCTGGAAAGAGGGAGCCGGGGGAAGGAGAGAGGCGGGGGGAGAACGGGGGCGGGGTCAGGGTGAGGCGCCGGGCCAATCGGAGGCCGACCCTGGCGTCGGGGCAGCCGGGGGGGAGTTAGCAGGGAGAGTGGCCTAGGGAACTCGCCCAAGGGAATCCCAAAGAGGGTGAGAGAGAGCAGGGTTGGGGATAGAGATGGGTGCTTCTAGGTAAATCCACTCCCACACTTCCGCCGAGGCCAAGCTGAGGGAGTCCTGGGGAAGCGGAGTGCCTCTGCCGCCTACCTGGAGGCCTCGGGAGCGGGGCTGGCACGGCGCGAAGTGGCGGAGGGCGTCCCTCTGCAGCTGGACCTGCACGTGGCGGGGCACCCGGGGCAGCTCTCCCGGGCGGAAGCGGCGCACGGCTGTCAGCTCCAGCCCCAGTGCGTCAGCGAAACGCACTCTCTTACGGGTATCGGGGCTGTGGTTGCGGAGCGCCCGGGTCCCGCCGCCTCCGGCGGGCGCAGAACGAGCCCGGCGCCCCCGACTGGGACCTGGAGCTCGGGATCGGGCCCCGAGACGCGTCCCTCCCTCGCTTGGTTCCTCCTCTGGCTCCTCCCCGAGGCTGGGCCGCTGGCTGAGGTAGTAGGCGCGCTCTGTCAGTGAGGCGATGAAGCTCAGGTTGCGGGGGATGTCGGTGCTGGGATGCCGCTCGCGAGACATGGCACTCCCCTCACGCCCGGGCGGGACCCTCCGGCGGCGCCGGCGCGCTGCCCTCCTTTCCTAGCTCGCACCCGGCCGGTGTTCGCACAGAAGCTTCAGCCACCCCTCGCAGTTGTGTGCTCTCCTTGCTGTCACCTCCAGAATCCTTCACTTCCTGCAGCTCTGCCTCGTCTCCAAGTGACTACCTTTCCTCCCACTGGCCACCTTCTCCCAGGGTCTTTGACCATCACCTCCTGCAGGCTGTCTTCTCTGAGCCTGCGCTTAGCCGCGCTCACCCTCCGGTCCCGCGGCCCTCGCGGGGCCTGGCCCCCGCCCACAGCCCTGTGACAAGTGACTCCCCATCTATCATTGATGCTGCTGCACCAGGAGGCGGGCATTCCACTCTATCGGTTCAGAGTGGGACCACTCTTCCTTTTTTTTTTTCTTTTTAACGGCCTCAGCCTTTCCGGTACCGGAAGAGTTAACGCAAGGTGTAGAGCGCAACCTTTTCTTTAAGAGGAAGGTTCAAACCGCCCAGCCTGAAACTTTCTCTTCTGTGCTCAGTGTTTTCTTTCCTAAACCCTAGGCTCCAGGTTTGGGAGGATGGTAGTCGTGGGTGCAAATATGGGAAAGTCACAAAAGCTAGGTAGAGTCTCAAATAGAAATTGAGATGTGGCGCTCAGATAGGTGGGTGGCCCTTTGGAAAGAGTTCTGAGCTGAGAGTTGTGGAAAGACCTAGTTTCTGGTCTCACCTCTGGTGCTATTTAGCTGTGTGACTTTGAGCAAGGCACAGCTTCTCTGGACCTCAGTTTTCTCATCTGTAAGAAAAAGTGGATTAAAATTCTGATCTCTAACCTGACTGTAAGCTCTTTGACCAGCAGAGGCTGTGTCTGATTCATGGTGAGTTTCAGCACATAGTAGGCCCTCAAATTATTGAATGAATCATCACATATCTTTCTTGGAATTGGGACTGTGGAGTTGTAGTTCCAGTGAGAGCTCCAAGAAGAGCACAGAGCTGCTTTTTACTCCATTTTTTTTTCCCTGTATTTGTGGAAAAAAGTGAAGTTTTGTTTAGTTTTTTTCTAACTCCCTACTGATCTTACGTAGCACTTACAATGTGCTAGGTACCATTGTTTTACAAACACTAACTCATATAGTACATTCATCATAGGAGAGGGAGTATTATGCCTAATTTATGGATGAGAAAATTGAAGGAGGGGGTAGGTCTCTTCCCCAAGGTCACATACATTAATATTTGGGGAGCTGGAATTAGAATCTCAGCCGTTGCGTTCTAGAGTCTACTATTTTATACCCTTAATTATATTTAGTGGATTAAAACATTTCATGGTAATAATTAACTTTATCCAAGCACTGAAATATGGAATGTTAGAGTAGAAATGGAATCTCTAGAGTAACAAGGGAGTTTAACTGTAAAATTACAAATGACTAAGTTGGAAATAAATAGTGAGACATATACTGTTTTTTTTTTGTTTTTTTTTTTTACTGCGCGGCCTCACTGCGTCATATACTGTTTATTAAACAATTTATTTCTGTTGGCATTTTAACTCCAGTATTAAGCATAGCAATGCTATTTAACCAGGACCCATTTTTAAAGTGATATACTGAGTTTTATTTTCTTCTTTTACACATACATATGTAATCCACAGAAAACACGTTCTTTTCATATTTTAGGGTATGAAATAATGCTACAGTAATTTGTGCTATAGTAAAGCAGTTTAAAACTGTCTTCCTTGCTCTGGTGCCATATGTCACTGACGGAACAGATAAGGTTCAGTGTCAGCCTACATGGCCCAGGGTTTTCTGAGAAGAGCTCTGTTGTCTCAGCTGGTATTCCTTGGCTCTGTGGTGTTGGTCTGAGAAGATCCTTGAGGCACACAGCCTTGGACCTGGTGTAATTTGTGTTGGTCCAGCAGTCTTTGTTTCTTAAGTAGCCACTGCAATGATCTTCAAACATCTGACTGGGCCTGCTCAATAACTGGCCAGAGGCATCGAGTGATTTCTTCAGTCAACATTTACTGAAGGTCTATTAGGCCATGAGGACATAAAAGTGAGTACGATTCAGTGCCTGCTCTCACCGAGCTTATAAATGAATGGGCAGGCAGAGAGAAATCTGTTTGGATCCTGAGACTTAAAAGTGTTTTTATTTCAAGTAAACATCTTAGAAGAAATCAAGACTGCAAATGAAGGACTAGATTATTCTCTAAAAAAGGAAGCAACCTTGCTGATGGCATCTGGAATGACTATCCCAAGAGCAAAGAAGAAATGCAGATGGTTGAAAGGATACAGTCATAAAGGAGTGAAATAGATGCTAGGTTCAGAATATTGGGGAGCACTGAGTTTGGGTTTGTAAATGGTGTGGATTTGGCTTGGCCTCATAAACGGCATGATAACAACATTGATTACCAGAAGCAAAGAGGGACCTTGAAGCAGTACAATGTTAAAGTTAAGACAAACTTTCAAATCACAATTAGGTTGAGGCCTATCTTCTCAGTATGTGGCTTTGGGAAAATTACTTAACATCTCCAAGCCTCACTTTACTCATCCATAGAATGAGAATAACACAACATAAGGACCAATGTGAGGATAAAATATTAAGCATGTAAAAAAGCATTTAATACCTAAATAAGTCTTCAAAATGTGTTAGTTTTTACCATCGTTGCAAAAAAGACCTTTCTTCTTTAGTTTGGGGCAGATGGGAATACCAAGGCTTGGACTGGAGGTAGAAGCAAAGGAACCAGCAGGGAAGGAGAATTGGGTTACCTCTTTTGGTCTGGTTGGAGAGTCCTCCAAATGGAGCTGTACTATGTGCCAGCTGTAAGAGTCGGTGGGCCCCAGCCAGAATGCCTGAGGGTGCCCTCGTGTGGATCGGCTGTAGTCAGGTGGCTTCACACCCTGTGTAAACATACTGCCTGGTATAAATAATAGACATTCATGTATGTGTGTACGTATATGTAA
Organism: Bubalus bubalis; assembly: GCF_019923935.1. Taxonomy (NCBI): domain Eukaryota; kingdom Metazoa; phylum Chordata; class Mammalia; order Artiodactyla; family Bovidae; genus Bubalus; species Bubalus bubalis. Next base: position 81,404,708 of record NC_059167.1, read on the forward strand.
TCTGAAAGGATAAACGTCAACCTTCACATTAGCAACTTGCAGGAGGGAAGTGGGATTTTGGGAGCAGCAGAGGGACTGAGGACTGGTGTTTTTTTCTCTACACTTCTATATTATTTGACTTTTTCATAATGAGAGTAAGTTCATGCACTGGGTAGAAAGAATTAAAAAGAAAACCAATCTGATTATTTAAAAAGGAAGAAAGAAGATGAAGAAAAGTTACCTGCAGAAACTGCTTGCGTATCCGAGTCTTGGCTCCCCGATGCTTGGCTAAAGCCCCAGCTCACACAGAGGCCACTGGGTTAAAGGTCCTGGAGAGATGAGGAAGTGTCTGCTGTCTGTGTCACGTCTGCCAGTCCCACGGGGTAAGGCGCCTGGCAGGCAGTTCCCACCAGTATGGGAACTGTTCTCTTTTCTGGGCACCCACTCCAGGGCTGGAAGAGTTCAACAAGTGCGTGGAACGTCAGAGACCTTCTGGAAATGCTGAATTTGCTCCAAGGTTTCATGAGGCCCAGCCGGCTTCTCTTCACAGCCTCCAGGGTCAGAAGCCCTGCCTGGCCCTCGATGCCCTCCTGGCCCTGTTCTTCTTGGCCTCCAGCGGCCCTCTCCCTTCCTGAGTTGTGGCTCTTCCCAAGCCTGCGTCCCAGCCCCGCCCCTCTCTCTGGACGCATCTCTGGGCCCCATCATCACCAGGCGCCAGGCCCTCCCTCCCGCCCCCCCTTTCTCCTCCCTCCTTCCTTCCCTCCCTTCCTCCCTGTCTCCCTCCCTCCCAGCTCCTGCACCAGGAAACAGCCGGATCCCGGCAGCGGCCTGACCCGTGAGATCCCTAACCTGGCAGGCAGGCGGGGTTGGAGCCCGGCTGAGGGTGGGGGTGAGGGAGGAGCTGGGCCTCTGGGCTGCGCTGAGGGGAGCCGGGAGCAGAGATGGTGTCGGCAGGAAGCCCTTGGCCCTGGGTTTCCCGGGAGGACAGTCATTAAACATGGATTCGGCCACACAGCTGGTAGAGCGTTGGGGGCAGGGGCCTGGTCCCGGGAGCTGCAACCCCAGCCCTTCTCAGCCCAGACCCTGATTCCTAGTCTTCCCCACCTAGCTCTGATCTCCCCTCCCCTTCCCAGGGCTCCAGGCTGGGCAGGAGGATGAAAGGCCCCAGCTGGGGGCTCCTTGCCACCAGTGCTGGGTCCTAAGAGCTGCCATCCAGGCTGGGTGAGTGTCCCCTTCCTTCTCTGTCCCAGGCAATCCTTTGGTTCTCCTCCTTTCCCTTCGGCCCCTGTCTCCTCCCCCATCTTGTGTCTCTGCCAGCATCTTCGCATCTTGCCCCTGGGGAGGCCCCAAGCCCCTTCCTCTAGCCAAAAAGGTGTGTACTGGAGGGGGAGGGGTTGTAGGGGTGTCATAGAGCTGCTGTTGTCTTGTTATGGAAAGAATCTAAAGTATTTTAGATGAAATTTACTTGTTTTATATTGAATTTGGCATATTACGAATTTAAGGGCCAGCCCCTCTGGCCGTGGGGCCCCTCGCCATGGCTTAATTTTCTTGTTCTTACCCCTCCCGGCCCAGAGGTCTCTGAGATTTCCCCTCACCTCCCTGCCTGTCTCATGGGCTGGCCAAACCTGAAATACCTCCTTCTAGGCCTCTGACCCTATATTCATGCCAGTCTTTTATGTTTGACTCCAACAGCCGCCCGGATGGCGACCCCAGCCTCGGCCCCAGACACACGGGCTCTAGTGGCAGACTTTGTGGGCTATAAGCTGAGGCAGAAGGGGTATGTTTGTGGAGCTGGCCCCGGGGAGGGCCCAGCAGCTGACCCGCTACACCAAGCCATGCGGGCAGCTGGAGATGAGTTCGAGACCCGCTTCCGGCGCACCTTCTCCGATCTGGCAGCTCAGCTGCATGTGACCCCGGGCTCGGCCCAGCAACGCTTCACCCAGGTCTCTGATGAACTCTTCCAAGGGGGCCCCAACTGGGGCCGCCTTGTGGCCTTCTTTGTCTTTGGAGCCGCGTTGTGTGCTGAGAGTGTCAACAAGGAGATGGAGCCACTTGTGGGACAAGTGCAGGAGTGGATGGTGGCCTACCTGGAGACGCGGCTGGCTGACTGGATCCACAGCAGTGGGGGCTGGGTAAGAACCTTCTCGATTGCTGCTCTGCACATCCCTCCGAAAAGTTGGTTTCCAGGGGGAAGACGGGGGGCTCTGGCTGGAGCTGGGGGCAGCTGTGCTAGGAATGAGGCATGGGGGCCAAGTCTGCCTTTTTGGGTGGAATCAGGTGCCCTCACTATGGGCATCTCTGAACCCTGCACTCCAGGGCTGCCATGCATTCATCATTCGGTGGGCTCATGATCCAAAGCAGAGGACAGAACACACAGTAGCCAGGTAGTGCCTGCACAGAAATGGCATCCAACCATCACAAATTTTTCACATCTGAGTACATGGCATGGGCAGGGTCAGGGATCAGGGATGGGTGGGCCAGACAAGCCTTGACAAAGGATGCCAGTTCTGAGCAGAATTTTTGGCCAGGGAAATTTTAGATGGGATTCACCTGAGGTAGAGAAGGGCAAATGAGCCAGGTGCTCATGGGGGATCCGAGGGGCTGGGGGTGGGGTGGTGCTTGCAGTGGACGGAACTGGAGCTCTTCCTCTCGTCTTTTCTCCACTCTTCCCCCTCCTGATCTCCCTTTCTCCTTCTTTCTCTCCTGCTTCCCTTCTCTCCCACAGGCGGAGTTCACAGCTCTATACGGGGACGGGGCCCTGGAGGAGGCGCGGCGTCTGCGGGAGGGGAACTGGGCTTCAGTGAGGACAGTGCTGACGGGGGCCGTGGCACTGGGGGCCCTGGTAACCGTAGGGGCCTTTTTTGCTAGCAAGTGAGAAAGTCCAGGGCCAGGTGGGGTGAGGTGTGGCTGGGGGGCAGGAGAGCAGGAGCAGAGTGGAGGAATGCCCTTGGAAGAAGTGGGGAAAAGAATGGGCATGAAACGGGAATTGGAAGGGGAAAGGTGGCGTGTGAGGGAGCTGAGTGTGCCAAGCAGGCTGTTGAAAGAGTGAGCTGGAGACATTGTGGAATGTATTTGGAAAGTCAGGAGATGGAGTCATTCCAGGGCTTGGGGGAGGTGGGAAGGATCATGCCTGTAGGTATAGGCACACGAAACTCTGCCTGGAGCTTGATTTGCTGCCCTGAGGGAGGTGGACTTGCAGAGGGGGTTGGCATCTCCATTCAATGAGTGGGATTTGGGGCAAATACAGAAGGCACATCCCTTTGGAACGGGAGCTCGGGGTTCTCAGGGGCTAGGAAGAAATGCTGTGACTGAGGGCTGCTGAGACATGAGTGTGCATGCTGGGCTGCTTGTCTAATCTGGTGGCGGTGAGATTCCTTGAAGAGAAAACATTCACTCCCTCTAGCAGTGGTGAGAACAAGGGCAGCTCCCTCTCCCCCTTGTCTTGCTGCCTCAAGGCTGAGGGAGAAACACTGTATCCAGTCTGAGGGCTCTGGCCGCTTTTTTGCAGAAAGTTGTCAGCAGGGCTTTGGAGAGAAGAGCAGTTCTATAGCTGACCTTGTTCCTTCATCATCCCCCTTCCTTGTGCATCAACACCCTTGCTGCTGCCTCCTGGGCTCTGACAGAAAGGCAGGGCTGTGGAGCCTGCGGTGGGTGGGGGCTTTGGGAGCTGGAGCTGCCCCTGCCCTCCTCTCCCACTGGGGCACCTTGGTGCCTAAAGGGTTCCCTATATCTCTGGGACCTTCTGTATCCAAACTTAAACTCTAAATTGGGGCTTTTAACTAATTTTCCTTTTGAGTGTGTGGACGTAAATGCAGACCTGGAATACAGTCTGGTCCTGCACTGTGTCTCGGAACGACTGTGGATGCCTTGAGAGGAACATTCCAGCTCTGAACACCATGCGTGTGAGGGTGACGTGTAAACTCTGTGGCTGGCCTGGTCCATGTGGTGGGCAGTGGTGCTGCTTCATTAAAGGCCAGGTGTCTGGGTTCCAGAGTACCTGCCATGACCTAGAAGCATTGATATCTTCTTGGAAGCCACACTGTTTGCATGGGTGTTACTTGTCTGTACCTCAGAGTCTGAGGACGTTAACTTCAGAGCGCACAGTCCTCTAGAACAGATTCAGATGACGGCTTTTTCTTTTGAGAAAGACATGGTTGAGTTCACTCCAGATGCATGTCCTGAGCCAGACCTCACTGCTGCACTTTCCAAGGTGCTAAAATTGCTGCTTTCCAATGCTGACTTCTTCTGACACAGTGCTCTAGAACCCTGCCCTTGATCCTGAGCACTGACCTGCTTAGCTAGACCATGGTTGACTCTTGGAGATTTTCACTGGTCCTAGAATGTGGCGACACAGTTGTACTCACGAAAACGTGGGACCAAAATTGGCCTCAGGTGTTTAGCTCAGACTTTTGCTTTTGAGGAGGGCTGCACTTTTTAATGATATTTATAGGGGAGGTGGTGGACTGCATGGGCCACTTGGTCTGTTGTGAGTATGCTGGTACCAGGCATCAGAGCTGGTCTGTGGCAGGCAGTTTTGGGGTGTGTGTTGGGGGGGTCTCTGACTTGCTCAGGTCAAACTAGGCCATTGGTTTTCCACCTGCTTGGCAGGACCCTGAAGTTTCCTAGGGGTTGCCTCAGGAGTCCTTGGGGGAGATGAAGCTGGGGTGCTGAGCAGGCTAGGCGACTTGCCCTCAAACAGAACAGCTCCCCTGTAGCTGTCTTACATATCGGGGTTCAGGGTAAGATTTTATTTGCATTAAGGGGTTTGCTGCTGAAAAAAGAAGAAAGTTGGAAAACCACTGACTAGACCATCCAAATTGGAGCCTGTGCTCCCCCAGGTTTGGGGCAGACTTCCCCCGCCCCCCTACCACAGAACGTCTAGCCCTTGTAGTTTTCCTGGAGCCTGTAGCAAACAGGGGAGGCAGGGACCATGGTCAGTTACCAAAAAGCCCTGCTTGGAGGCCTTCACACCTGGGTGGAAGGAGAGGCTGTTTTCTGAAAGGGAAAAGGGCGTGGGCTGGATTTCCAGAGGTATAGCTTGGATGGGACCACAGAGGGCAGTTTTGACATGTCCTGCCCTTCTTAGCCTGAGAGGGAATGGAAACCCCAGAGACTCTTCTGTCAGGGAAAACTAGAGACTCTCTTTTAGAGCCATATAGTTCCTTGGGATTAGCTCTTGGCCAAGATGGCTGAGTATGGCTCCCAATTTTTAAATCCATTTCATTTTTTAAAAAATAAGGGAAATAAATCTTATTGCCATTTTTCAGAGATTAACTAGGTGGAGAGGGTGTTTCTTGCTCTCCAGAGCCCAAAGGGACAAATATGGACTTTGCTTAGGCCAAGGAAGGAGCAGAAGTAGGGCAGCTAGGTCCTGCACTTATTAACCCCACTCCCCACTTATCCTGGGGCATACACTATTTTACTTTTTTAAAATCATAAAGCGGCGGGAGAACAGATTTGGTTAGTTTAGAAGAGAAGAAAAGCTCTATAAATATAAATATATATTCCTGTATTTTTATTTAATAATTTATAAATACCAAGTTCATTTGACTTTTATTTTTGTGTAATATGTAATGGTCGTATTAAAAAAATAAATAAAGCCCAGAAGTTTAATGAGAAGGACTGAGCAGGGTTTGTGACTTCTATACTGTATAGCCTTCGGTCAGGACATTTCTTGATCTAATCATTTCATCATGACCTTGTTAAGGCCAAGAATTAGATTAATAGGGATTTGGGAAAATATTGAGATAAAAAATTAAAAAAAAAAAAAGAAGAAATTCCCTGGCAGTCCAGTGGTTAGTACTCCATACTTTCACTGCCTAAGTGCCTGAATTTGATCCCAGGACAGGAAACTCAGATCCTGAAAGCAGGGCCAAAAGAAAATCAGAGTTGTTCCTCCACCCCATCTCGGCCAAATGCCAAAGCCAAGAACTGCATCTGTGCCAACCCAAGCCTTGAGAGGGTGTGTGTATATGGTGCTTTGGGATAGCCACAACAAAACCCAAAACGAAACAAAGAAAACCTATCAAAAATCTTTATGATGGAATCAAGTCCCCAGTTGTGGTTTAGCCCCTGATCAGAAGTGTGTGATGATGAACATTTCTGAATATCCTGCTACCTCTTCAGACTTAAGTCTGGCAAAAATGGAGCCCTTGTTTACTTTCCTGGTCCCCTTAGATATTTGGTTTCAGCCGTTTTAATGTGAACTGCTAAACTGGATGGGATCTATAGAATTGTTTAGCCCATCCCTCTGTACTTCTAGTCTAGGACCATATCAAAGTCATGTCTAACAAGAATACTATCTTAATTTGAAATTACAAGTGGGAGTTTCTAGTCTTTCTATAATCCAATGCAATAACATGGTATTTGGTTTATGTGTTAAATTGCAGTGAGAAATACACTGCTTAGAGGAATGCACTGTTGCATTTCTATTCTATGTTGAAAAATGTACAGGACAAGCCATTAAAATCAGGGAGTGGCTTAGTGAGCATGCCTTTTGGGAAAAGGGAATTAGATGGTCCTAACAGTTCCTATTACCAGGCTATATTAGCTAGTGTATTTATTCCTACTGTGGTTTGATTGGTTTATAATTTGCCTAATTCCAAAAAGCATTTGTAATATTTTACTATAATACAAAAGACAAAACAATAGGAAAATATAGTTTTTTGAAGTAAGGGTAAAGGGAAAATTGAAATATTACAATAAAATGACAGCAAAAGGAAAATTAACACAGAAAAGCATTCTATAAGCAGTATTGCCAAATACTAAAAGTGGGCTATGAATTCAACTCTGAGCTTCTTGGCAGCTAAGGTAAATTGGTGAACAATGAGATTCACATCCCTTTTAGGATTTATAAAACTTTTCAGTTCCTCAAGGTAGCAAAAAGTTTTGTGGCTCTTCTGAGAAGACACTGAGTGCCATTAGTGGACATCACCATCTAAAACGCCTAATAGCAGTACGATGCTGAGTTTTACACTCCCGTTGCCTGCAGAAACACCAGAGGGGGATTCAGTAGGTCCTGAGCTTGTTCTATCAGAATCACCACAGTTTAGCCCAAATATGCTCTGATGCCATAGTTTAAAATAGGGCTCCATTTTAGACTATCTAGATGGACAGATGGATGGTTTATTCTTCACACAGTTCTCTGTGAATGTTATTTCTCCAAATGCCACTTCTGATGAAAATTGGGCAACATTTAGTTATACTTTCTAACAAATGGATGGATTATAGATATTCTGTTTTTAGTTGAGAGCAGATCCTTTGAAAACTTTAAAAGCTGTCTTAAATGTGGTTACAGGTGAGATGTAAATAAAATAACAATATTTTAAAAATCAACCAAAACAGATAATATAATGGAATATGATATAGTTTTTTATTAATCCATTCATTCATTCAGCAAACACTCAAGCATCCTCTGTGTGCCAAAGACAGTTTTAGGCACCGAGCTAGAGAAGTGAACGAACTGGCACAAATTTCTGCCTTCATGTTACTTGTATTCTAGTAATGAAAACATATAAAGCTAAATAACTATCTACCTACATAAATAAATAAATTTCACAGCATTAACTAACATAACATTTCATGTTAGGGGCAAATGCTATGGAGAAAAAATAATTCATTAGGGTAGGATTGGGAAGGTGTATGTATAGGTTTCAATGATAAATAGAGTGATCAGCAAAGTCCTCATTTCTAAGGTAACTTCTGAATAAAGTCATGAAAAATGAAATTGGAAAAATATTTTTATTGACATGGAAGAATATTTCTGTATCTTATTAGGTAAAACAGAAAATAGAGTAGAAAACAATATATACAGTATGATCCCATTTTGCTAAAAAAATATGTATACACACACATACATATATATACCTCTATATCTATTTGTGTATTGAAAGTTTGAGGAAGGGTATATGCCAAAATATCAGTGATTATCTCTGGATAGTGGATTTTATGGGTAATTTTATTTTTTTTGCTATCAGTATTTTTGGAAATTTTGATAAGGAACACATTTCATAAGGTACAGCATATTAAAACAAGGTTTTCAGGGCACAAAGTTTTCTAAAAGTTAACCTAGCAGAATGGAGATTAAGCAGCCCAACAGAGGCTCCTTCTCACTAATGGCAACCCCACTTCCCCTCAAGGTTGGACCTAGGGAGTTAAGGTAGGCCAGGGCAGACTCTGCATTAGAAAATAATTGGAATGGACTCAAAACAGAGGTAAGTAAATGATCAAGGCTCCAAGATTCTGTGTCAACACTGTCCAATAGAAACAGAATGCAAGCCACATAGGTATTTTACATTTTTTAGTAGCCTCATTAAAAAAAGCTAAAAGAAACAGGTAAAACTAATTTTAATAGTATTTTTTACACCCAGTATATAAAGACTACTATAATTTCAATCTGTAATTAATGTTGAACAGTTATTAAGTCATTTTAGTCACTTTTTCATCCTGAGTCCTTGAAATTCAGTGTATTATCTGACAGTTGCAGTACATCTCAATTCAGACCATTTCACATTTTAAGTGCTCAGAGTAACCATGTGTGACTGGTGGCTACCATATTAAACAATGTACCTATAGATTAGAGGGAATTATTGCAGCAGTCAAGGTAAAATTTTCAAAGCAGGAGTTAAAAATAGGGATGAAACTATATTAGGAACCTAAGTATTTATATGTTTAGTGAGAAAACTTTTCCCTTCTGGACAGAACTGGACATGCCCTCATCCATTTTTACGGATTTAATTCTCCTTTTCTCAACTAGACTGACCATTCACTTTCCTTAACGCATTTTTCCTCCTTCTAGGGCACAACATCACTGAGTTATAGTTCTGAAACTCCATGGCCTTCTGTTTACAGGTTATTACTGAAGGAAAGGGGGCTTCTCTAGTAGCTCAGGAGGTAAAGAATCTCCTGCAATCAAACCAGGAGACCCTGGTTTGATCCCTGGGTCAGGAAGATCCCCTGGAGAAGGGAATGGCAACCCACTCCAATATTCTTGCCTAGAGAATTCCATGGACAGACCATGGGGCCGCAAAGAGTAGGACAGGATTGAGCAACTAACACTTTCACTTCCACTGAAGGAAAAGTAAATTTATAATGGGTGAACCTTGTATCATTACATGCCAATTTTTAAAAAATTCATTCACAGAGGATAACATCCCTTTGATGTTCTCTATGCATCAACAAATATAGGATATAAGATTATTACATGTAAAGCAATTATCCTCCAATTAAATATATATTAAAAAGATTATTACAGAAGATCATCCATTCAGTTAGCACCTATTGAGCACAGTGATAGCCAGTGGCAATGCAAAGATAATTAAGAAGGTGCCCCTGCCTTCTACAGTTTACAGCCTAATAGGAAAGTATCTTACAAATCACCATTCAGAAAAAAAAAAATGAAAAAAAAAAAAAAAAATCACCATTCAAATATCTTTAAAAAATGTGTTTGTAAAAGTAAATGTTTATTGAGTAAGTTGGGAAGTTGGAGTGTTTTTTAAATTTTAAATAAAAATAATACTTGATAATTATGGAAAAATCATAGAACATGGGAAATTATAAAGAAGATCAATCATAATCCTACTATCCAGAGAGGATCACTGTTGACATTTTGGTATATTTCTTTTCTGTTGTCTCTGCTTATATTTTGTGATCATACTGTATACATAATTTTGTATACTGCCGTTCTGCTTACCATTATATTGCGAGCATTTTCCTTGTCATTACACGTTTTGAAGACATAATGACTTTATAAAATTACAATATATGCTTGTATAATAATTTTCCTGAAAAATGCCCACTTGGACAATCAAGTTTATATTTTTTTTCACTTTGATGAACATCATTGTTCTCAAATTTTTATCTAGGTTTTAGATTATTTCTTTAGAACAGATTAGAAGAAACACAATTACTGGGTTAAAAATTTCAGTATTTTAAAAATATGTTGCATATTGCCATAGAAAAGATTGTCTTGGTTCTTATTCATTTTTCCCCTCAATGCCCAAGTTGTTTTGTTTTTTTTTTAAACCAGGTATACATAGCTTTAATCACATTTTATATACAATTTTACATTCTACTTTTTGGCCTAACAAAAATTTTTGCAGGTTATCACAGTGTAAACCTTTTTTTAAAAAACCAATGCATAATCTTATGATGTAATTATAGGTTGCCTAAACATTTGTCTATTGTTGGAATTTAGTCTTTTTCCAACTTCAACATCGTACATAATGTTCTCTTTGTATATTAAAACAGACCTTATAGTAATTTTGATCTGAGCTTTTAAATCTGGTTTTGAATTCCCTGCTCACTTCTAATTAGTTCCGTGACTTGGACAAATTACTTCATTCTTTTCTCATCCCTAAAAAATATTATGGTTTTGTGATTCCTTACTTCATAATGTTGTTTTGAGAATCCAATGAGATAACATAACAAGGAGTCTAGGGTGGTGCCTGTTACAAAATCAAGTGCTTAACAAAATTGGATTTAAAGGCATTATTTTAAAAATCCCATTTCCCTTAATTGGCTTTCTTAAACTAGGTACCAATGAACATCCAAGTCTTGACTTGGTTAAAATCAGTAGAACAGATTTTTCTTCCAGCCAACTCAGTTTTTTAGAGCTTGTCTTTGGTGCTAAACTTAGTTCTCCCAGACCAGTGAAGCTGAGATGGTTCATGAAGTATTTTTCGGTGAAATTTTAAGCAACTGTGACCCTGCTCCAAGTTCTTCTGTTCCTGAGGTAAGGATCTGTGTGTGTGTGTGGGAGGGGGGTAAATTGAGGGTGAGGGGAAGAGTGGGGTATACTGTGAAGCTCTGACTTTTTGGTTTGCTAACAGAAATCTCCTCTTATCCAAAACCCCCTACCAAGCTATGCACATCCTTCCAGGTTGTTTCAGTAACTATTTGGTTAGGCTCAGGTGAATCTGGCTTTCAAACTGTAGCTTGGTCTGGCTATAACTATCCCTCTTGCCAACTTAGCACTGCCATTCCTTCCTTTTTAATAAATGTATAGGAGCACCACTAAACTATGGCAACCCTGTCTTGCAGGGCTAGATTTCATTGGTATCTGAGAGTGCAATGGTGTGGTGGAATTCCTCTGGGGTCTGAACCAGGGTCTGAAGTCTCGGAAAGTGTGGTAAATGAAAGGTGACACCCAGCTCCCGTCAATGTATCTTCTGGTCAACAAACATTTATCTGGACACTTACTATGTGCTAGGCATATTGCCCTAAGGTGGAGATGCAAATATAATTAGAGACCAGCCTTTCATCTCCAAGCTCTCACAAGCACTAGCTAGGAAAGGCTGCACAAAATGATTAACTGTTCAGAGGAGGTAGGCCCGCTTATGATGATAGAGGAGGGGAGGCTAGTGAAAGGCTTCGCAGGGGAGGTGATGATGAGGCTTGCTCTGGTTGAAGAGGGACTGCATATGCAGAGGCACAGACCTGGGTACAGATACACCCACTGGAATGAGAAGCGTGGAAATAACATTCACGAAGTAGCCTGTTCTGGAGTTGTCTAAGATCTAGCTAAGGAGTTTTGAGATTTTATCTGGTGTGAACTGGGGTCGTGACCCATTGGAAGCTGATCCATTAAGGGGCTGTAAATAAGAGAACAGGCTGAAACTGGGGCATGAACAGAATGCTTGGAAAGTATGCCTGTGCAGAAAGACAGCACATAGAGGACTCATGACTGGTACTGGAGTGAGGATTACTCCCTGCTTTCTGGTTTGGGGAGACCTGACGGATGGTGGATAGATAGTGGTGCCAATAACCTAGGTAGGAAAGGTAAACTCCGTTCTGGACAGCGCCGTTCAGAACCCTCTGCTGCAACAGCCCATCTACTGGTGCATTCCTGATAAAAGACCGGTTTCCAGAAATCGCCGCAGTTTCCGGCCTCTACCTTCCAAGAGCTCACTAGCTGGCAACCAGCAGCATCAAGATGGCGACCTCCTAAAGACTAGTCATGTGACCTCGGGTTTCCCTCGATGGGAGCCCAGCAGTCCGTTTGGGGGCAAGGTTCACCTGTCGCGAAATAGGTGTCAGCTCTTCGAATCTCGCGAGCCAATTGGCATCTGAGACTGGGCCACTTCGGCGAGGCGATCGGAAGACTGTTCCTTTCCCGTCGCCTTGCCAGCGGCCAATCACCGAGCGTTATACTTCGCAGATCCGCCCTTAGGCGGGGGAGAAGCAGTAACGTCGTCACAGCTTGGCGTTATTGTTACCTAAGGACTTGAGAGGAGGTGGGACGTGTGTTGATTGACAGACCGACTTCCCCTACCGGGATTTGAGAATTTGGCGCAATTCCCCGCCTTAGGGGTGGGGTCTTATTTGATTGCCAAGTAATATCCCCCAATGGAGCCCTAGCTCGTGGTGACGGGCAGGCTGCTTGACTAATGAATCCTCGGCGAAGCCGGCGCAGCTCTCCAATCGCTGGGCGGCGGGCCCCAGTCTGAGCGGCGATGGCGGCGGCGGCGGCGGCGGCAGCAGCAGCGGGGGCTGCGGGCGGTCGGGGCTCCGGGCCGGGGCGGCGGCGCCATCTTGTGCCCGGGGCCGGTGGGGAGGCCGGGGAGGGGGCCCCGGGGGGCGCAGGGGACTACGGGAACGGCTTGGAGTCTGAGGAACTGGAGCCTGAGGAGCTGCTGCTGGAGCCCGAGCCGGAGCCCGAGCCCGAAGAGGAGCCGCCCCGGCCCCGCGCCCCCCCGGGAGCTCCGGGCCCTGGGCCTGGCTCGGGAGCCCCCGGCAACCAGGAGGAGGAGGAGGAGTCGGGACTGGTCGAGGGTGACCCGGGGGACGGCGCCATTGAGGACCCGGTGAGGGAAAGAGGGCTAGCGAGGAGGCCGGCGACCGGCCGGGTCACGGGAGGCACAGAGCTCGGGCGAGCGAGAGGCGGGAGGGGGGTGGGGGTGGGCGGGGAATAACGTGGCTGGGGCCGGGCCGGGGACGCAGCCTCGACCGCCAGAAGGGGCCCAGCCGGGTTGACTTCGGCGTCATGGGTGCCTAGTGTTGTACTAGAAAAGGTAGCTTTCTTTTCTTTTCTTCACGACCCTCGCGTGGAGCGAAGGAAATGGCCGAGCATGGCTGGGGCCGCGCGCGGATCGAGAGCAGGGCAGAGCCCCTGCGTTGGTTCCTCTTAAGCTCTTCTCCATACCCTCCCCACTCATTGTAGGAGCTGGAAGCGATCAAAGCTCGAGTTAGGGAGATGGAGGAAGAAGCTGAGAAGCTAAAGGAGCTACAGAACGAGGTAGAGAAGCAGATGAATATGAGTCCACCTCCGGGCAATGGTGAGTAACCGGCGGTTGCACGCGGAGCCCAGGTCCTCGGATGGGAAGGGTTATGAGAGTACGGTTTATATGGAATTAGATACTCGGAACCTTGGAGCTTCTTGTCTGAGCAATTACTGGGCAGTTGCCGTGGTCATAGTCCATTGTGCGTTTCTCTGACCTTTGTGAAACAAGGCCTATGTTTTCGTGATGGTAGTCTTGTGCTTCCCTTTGTCCTTGTTACAAATGTGTTGCTCTTTGTTCTTAGTCTTCCTCTACTCTTTGTGGAGGTTGCCAGCTGGTGTTTGACCTTCAAGTCTAATAGTTCTTCGTTCAGTCGGAGACCCTTTAGTTAGGAGTTCTAAGAGAAAATGTCCAGCTGCAGGGGGCTTCTCCTCTAATCTCGAAATGTCCAGTCTCAGCCCACCTAATTTTGTTCATTTTTCAAATCATTTCAACCAAGGGTACAATAGGGACTTGATTTGGGAGCAGGAGGGGATTCATGTACTGTTTTCTTTGAATTTAAGAATGTATTCATCTGTTCCATAACTTGTCAAATATTTAATAAGCACCTACTATGTGCTAGACTTTTCTAGGTAATGGGTACAGCAGGGAACTGAACAGACCAAAATCTTTACCTTTGCTAATGGTGGTGATGGCGGTGGTGGTGGTGCATATATTGCCCAAGTAGAAAACAAGGGTTATTTTCTGATTATTTTTTCTTCAAAGCTGGCCCAGTGATCATGTCCATTGAGGAGAAGATGGAGGCTGATGCCCGTTCCATCTATGTTGGCAATGTATGTATGAGGCCCTTGATTGGGGTTGGGGGAGCTCTTAGTTTGGGAGATTATTTAATAGGAGTCTTGATGGAAACTTTCCAGGATAGGTGGTGGATTTAAGGAGTGGAGGGAAGGTTAGAATGAGGTGAAAGTTAATGGTGATGAGCAGAAGCTGTGGGGTTGGAAGGAGAAGAGTTCCTTAGAGAACTAGATTTGATGTGCTTTGGTGTATATGGGGGGCTTCCCAGGTGGCACTAGTGATAAAGAGTCCTGCTGCCTCAAAAGATGTGGGTTCTATCCCTGGGTTGGGAAAATCCCCTTGAGAAGGAAATGTCAACCCACTCCAGGATTCTTGGCTGGAGATTCTCAGGGACAGAGGAGTCTGGCTTGCTACAGTCCATGGGGTCGCAAAGATGGCTCAGCCCAAAGGCTTGGCAGGGTATCTGTTGAGATGGGAGTTTGCCTATTGCCTGTGAAATGTACCCCCAACAGGTGGACTATGGTGCAACAGCAGAAGAGCTAGAAGCACACTTTCATGGCTGTGGTTCAGTCAACCGCGTTACTATACTCTGTGACAAATTTAGTGGCCATCCTAAAGGGTAAGTGTGGGGAAATTGAGGTCATTTTAATCCCAGTTAAAAAGTAGGTAAATCATGCTTTATATTGAGCAGTAAGTTAACTGTACGTTAAAGTAAGTAGTCTTCATCTTTTTAAGATACGGCGTTAATGTTATGTATCAGGGATTATACTTAAAATTGCTTTCAGAGGCCCAAGAGGTAACAAAGATGAGGGCTGGGTGTGGGTGGGGGTCATGAACTAGAATGGAGGGGCGGCTTCTGCTTGGCTTTAGCTTGTTCTGCCCTTTGGACATCCAGGGCCCTCTGTATCCTATTTTATAATTTTCCAGGAGTAGGTGCAAATTTTGATTAAAGAATTCCATTAAGAATTGTTTTGGACAAGTAGTTAAAAATATGAACACATTGTGCTCAAAGCATGCCTGCAAACTGGATTTTATCTGTGAGCTACTGTTTTTGACCTCAGATAAAGTGACAGTTACTCTTTTCAGGTTTGCGTATATAGAGTTCTCAGACAAAGAGTCAGTGAGGACTTCCCTGGCCTTAGATGAATCCTTATTTAGAGGAAGACAGATCAAGGTAAGCCCCATCCCATCGTTCTGGTTGTCAGTAAACGCCCTGGGTTTACTCTAAGGCTTTCTGTCGCGCTTGTCACTCTCAGGTGATCCCTAAACGAACCAACAGACCAGGCATCAGCACAACAGACCGAGGCTTCCCACGAGCCCGATACCGTGCCCGAACCACCAACTACAACAGTTCCCGCTCTCGATTCTACAGTGGTTTTAACAGCAGGCCCCGGGGTCGCGTCTACAGGTCAGGATAGATGGGCTGCTCCTCTCCCCCGCCTCCCATGAACCCTTCCTTTTCTCCTCACCTGAGGAACCTCCCTCCTTTACCCTCCCCCTTGGTTCCAGGGACTTGGTCTCCTGCCTGTGCAGGGTGAGGAAGGTAGTTGCAGGCCAGGCGGCCAGTCTCATCTTTTTTCTGGAGCCGGAATTGGTGATAAGGGCTGGATCTCTCCACCCTGTTCTGAGAGATGCTGCTTCTCCCAGCCTTTTTTTTTTTTTTTCCATGAAAGTTGATGGCAGTGAAAATGTTTACACAGGAGGCCCGGGAAGAACAGGGCCTCAGAGCAGTGAAAGTGCTGCTTGGACCTTTGCTTCCTTTCCCAGAGATAGGGAAGGGTTGAAGAAAGCCAGAGGCTAGTTGATCCTCCTGGAACGCGGTGTGGGAGGATCAGGATAGTTACACTCTAATAACTAGCCAGGCTTTTGCAAGGTTAACCCGCATGCTGGGCCTGGTGTGGCATCCATGTTGTTACTGCACTTCCATCTTTGTACATTTAAATAGAGGGATTAGGCGGATAGATCTTGGCTTTTCGCAAGATTTGCCTCTCTGCTCCCTGGAGGAATTAGGGAAGATCTGTTGGTGAGAGCCTTGCATTTAAGAGCTGTGGAGAACTGAAAACTGGATAAACAAGGAGTCCTTTTTCTTGCCCCTGTGTCTCAGATTATTTTTTTATTGCCACTGTTTGGCGAAGTAATAACAGTTAATTTCCCCTCCCACTTGCCAGGTGTGTCACTGTTTCTGGGATTGTGGGGATCAGTTTTAGGACTTGGCAACTTCTTTCCCCTCTTCCCTTCACAGAAACTGGGGCGAGGGCCCACGGGGGAGGGGCTTGTGCTGAACTCTTTAGTGATCATGTTAACACCTAACTCTCCTTCTTTCTTCCAGGGGCCGGGCTAGAGCGACATCATGGTATTCCCCTTACTAAAAAAAAGTGTGTATTAGGAGGAGAGAGAGGAAAAAAAGAGGAAAGAAGGAAAAAAAAAAAGAATTAAAAAAAAAAAAAAGAAAAACAGAAGATGACCTTGATGGAAAAAAAAAAAATATTTTTTAAAAAAAAGATATACTGTGGAAGGGGGGATAATCCCATAACTAACTGCTGAGGAGGGACCGGCTTTGGGGAGTAGGGGAAGGCCCAGGGAGTGGGGCAGGGGGCTGCTCATTCACTCTGGGGATTCGCCATGGACACGTCTCAATCGCGCAAGCTGCTCCCCTGTTTCCCTGTTTCCCTTTGCCCCCTTGGGGGCTGCTCAAGGGTAGGTGGGCATGGGTGGTAGGAGGGGTTTTTTTACCCAGGGCTCTGGAAGGACACCAAACTGTTCTGCTTGTTACCTTCCCTCCATCTTCCTCACTTTCACAGTCCCCTCCTGCCTGCTCCTGTCCTGCCAGGTCTACCACCCACCCTGCCCCTCTTTTCTGGCTCCCTGCCCCTCCAGATTGCCTGGTGATCTATTTTGTTTCCTTTTGTGTTTCTTTTTCTGTTTTGAGTGTCTTTCTTTGCAGGTTTCTGTAGCCGGAAGATCTCCGTTCCGCTCCCAGCGGCTCCAGTGTAAATTCCCCTTCCCCTTGGGGAATGCACTACCTTGTTTTGGGGGGTTTTGGGGTGTTTTTTGTTTTTCAGTTTTTGTTTTGTTTTGTTTTTCTTTGCCTTTTTTTTCCCTTTTATTTGGAGGGTATGGGAGGAAGTGGGAACAGGGAGGTGGGAGGTGGATTTTGTTTATTTTTTTAGCTCATTTCCAGGGGGTGGGAGTTTTTTTTTTAATATGTGTCATGAATAAAGTTGTTTTTGAAAATAAAAAATGTTTGGCCTTTTGGGTGTATGGATTATTTATCTACCTGTCCTTTCTTAAATCCCAGATGGCTGTTAATTCTAATTTCTGGAAAAGCTGGTGGTGTGGAGGGGAAATTGCGACCTAAATTAAGGAGCAGGAGTTAAAATTACAACTAGCAGGAACATTATGTGTTTAGTTTGAGTTTTCTGAAAATCATGCAGTCTTGTTTGGCATTTGAGAGGTGAATTAACTGAGCCTGGGAATATAAAAGAATGACTGGTAACATTTATGTACAGATGAATTACCCATACCAGCATTAGATTCTTACATTGGTGTCTGGGTAGCCTTTCTTGGTTTCTCCACTCCAGGGTACCCTCAAAAAATGAAAAGTAATGTTTAATGATAACTGCAATGCTTACATTGTCTTCTCTAGCAAATTGTGGCCACTTGATATGTTCAGCTAACTTATTTTGGGTGGTTCCATTAGGACAACTAGTCATTGACTATCCTTTAGTTTAGCTGCTTGGTCATATTAATAACCTGATTTCTCCATTTTATATTCTAAGTAAAAGTCCTTGGGTACTGCATCACACGCCCTTCCCTTTGTAGGCTGCATTACTTACAGGGTTTCTAAATTTTTAAACCTCTGTTTTATTGAACCATTCACTTATGTTCCTAGGATATTTTGTTCATGATTGATGTAGATGCTCTTTTTTTATAATCTTAGGTTAAAGAAACAGCTTTCCATATTCATGGAGCCTTCGTCTGCCTCTGAAATGGCTTGAAATTTCAGGTCAGTATTGACCATCCAGTAATTGAGCATTTGATCATTTGTACTACCTGCTCTTATGTCCTTTGTTAGATATTTGGGAGTCTTCTCTATCTAGATTGAAGTAGAACAGTGTCTTCTAAGCTGAGTATGGAAATTTCAGAGGCTGATTAGCAAGAGACTGGATAAGTAACTTAGGAAAATGTGCAACATCCTAATGCTTGATGTTCCTAATGCTGGGGAGGTATTGTCTATCCACCAGGGGGCAGTAAGTCGATATATAAACTCTGTAAACTTGTTTGATCTTGGGAGGGTGAGTTGCTTTTTTGAACCTTAGTGAAGTTGCTCAGTCGTGTCCAACTCTTTGCAACCCCGTGGACTTTAGTTTTTACAATTCTCTGTGTTCAGTCAAGTTCTCAATATCGTATATGTCTTCTGCTTTAACTGTTTGAACAACTTTTACCTTCATTGTAAGGTAAAGATACTTCTCCAGGGGATCTTCTCCATGGGAAGATCCCCTGGAGAAGGAAATGGCAACCCACTCCAGTACTCTTGCCTAGAAAATTCCCTGGATGGAGGAGCCTGGAGGGCTACAGTCCATGGAGTCACAAAGAGTGGGACACGACTGAGCAACTTCACTTTCACTTACCTTCATTGTAGTGGTATGGCAGATTGGTGGCTCCAATTCATGTTTCCGGAAAGGCCCATATGCTGTGAGGTGTGGAACTAAGGCTTCTCCCAATTTGATCCTGATTGATTTTTCCTGCCACATCCTGCTGCACATCTGATACGCTGTGCACTCCTGTTGAGTTTTTACTTCATTTTCATGTATTGCTCATTGCTGTTTAGCCTGCTATGCATATCTGTCCAAATCCTAAGATAGAAGCCAAGGTGTATAAGCCAAATACCACAGCCAGGAAACTAACTTGATTTCCTGGGCAGAAAGAATCACGTCTGCACTCAGGGCAAATTGCTCCTCTCTTTGGAACTTAATGGTTTCATAATTTAAATGATTCCGTCCCTGTTACCCCACTAGACTAAAAATTCAAGGGCATGGATTGTGCCTTTGTATAGCCTCACAGCACCTGCCACTTAGGTGGTCAGAAAGTGTTAATTCACCTTGGATGGTCCCTTTATCCTGGACCTGCTGATCCTATCCTTACAAGAATTAAATTTCCTGGTCTACCTGGTTTCTTCATTATTCATGTGTCATCCTCAGTGATTTTAGAGGAAGTAGCTTGCGAAGCAAGTTGCTTTCCTTGAAAAAGATTGGTTGGTTTTCTGTCAATCATTCCTAGTAAACTCTCTTAACCAAGGGGCAGGAAAAAGTCCAATCTCATTTGGATTCTGTAGGCAGGAAGTGTCCTTGAGGAGAGAAGGGAAGCCGGTCTAAGATGTCTCTGGAATGAGTCTGAATCAGAGGCAATGTGTGATACAAAATGAATGAGGAGAGCCCAGTGCTTTCTCAGAATTTGCCCGAGTTGTCACCAGCAATAGAAAAAAGCAGTGGCTGGGTTTTTTCCCATAATGCCATAGCTTTCCTCGGTTTTATATGGTTAGATGAGTAACCTTTCTCAGATTATCTAGTTTTAAAATGTTGACCCAGCTAATGCCTTTTACTCCTCCTTTATGCCTATGGTAATCATTCACTCAGCAGACATTTGACTATTTAACCAAGTAATGGGCACTGTTCTAGGTGCTCAAATTTGTCACAGTAAAAGGAGATACTAAAGGACACTAAAGGAACTTGAGGGACTTGCCTGGTGGTCTAAGTGTCTAAGACTCCACATTCCCAGTGCAGGGGGCCTGGATTTGATACCTGATCAGGAAACTGGATCCCTCATGCTAAAACTAAAGATCCTGAGTGCTGCAACTAGGACCTGACATAACCAAATAAATAAAAATTCTTAAAAAGATGTAAAAAAAAAAATTTTTTTTTTTAAAGTAAAGGAGATTGTGTTATTTGCTGAAGAAAGCTTGCAATATTTCTTTTTTTTTTTTAATTTTATTTTATTTTTAAACTTTACATAATTGTATTAGTTTTGCCAAATACCAAAATGAATCCGCCACAGGTATACATGTGTTCCCCATCCTGAACCCTCCTCCCTCCTCCCTCCCCATACCATCCCTCTGGGTCGTCCCAGTGCACCAGCCCCAAGCATCCAGTATCGTGCATCGAACCTGGACTGGCAACTTGTTTCATACATGATATTTTACATGTTTCAATGCCATTCTCCCAAATCTTCCCACCCTCTCCCTCTCTCACAGAGTCCATAAGACTGTTCTATACATCAGTCTCTTTTGCTGTCTCGTACACAGGGTTATTGTTACCATCTTTCTAAATTCCATATATATGCGTTAGTATACTGTATTGGTGTTTCTCTTTCTGGCTTACTTCACTCTGTATAATAGGCTCCAGTTTCATCCACCTCATTAGAACTGATTCAAATGTATTCTTTTTAATGGCTGAGTAATACTCCATTGTGTATATGTACCATAGCTTTCTTATCCATTCATCTGCTGATGCACATCTAGGTTGCTTCCATGTCCTGGCTATTATAAACAGTGCTGCGATGAACATTGGGGTACACGTGTCTCTTTCCCTTCTGGTTTCCTCAGTGTGTATGCCCAGCAGTGGGATTGCTGGATCATAAGGCAGTTCTATTTCCAGTTCTTTAAGGAATCTCCACACTGTTCTCCATAGTGGCTGTACTAGTTTGCATTCCCACCAACAGTGCAAGAGGGTTCCCTTTTCTCCACACCCTCTCCAGCATTTATTGCTTGTAGACTTTTGGATCGCAGCCATTCTGACTGGTGTGAAATGGTACCTCATAGTGGTTTTGATTTGCATTTCTCTGATAATGAGTGATGTTGAGCATCTTTTCATGTGTTTGTTAGCCATCTGTATGTCTTCTTTGGAGAAATGTCTATTTAGTTCTTTGGCCCATTTTTTGATTGGGTCATTAGCTTGCAATATTTCTGACTTTTGACTTTCATCTCACCAGAAGGCTCTATGGATTTATTTGTTTTTTTTGAGATATAATTCTTACACCATAAAATTTGCCTTTGAAGTGTACTTAAATTTCAGCAATATTTAGTAGATGTATTTATAGTAAGCATATTATTTATACATATATATGTACATACATATAGAGTAATCATCACCATTACCTAATGTTGCATTACCTAATTAGGGCATTTTCATCACAGCAAACAGAAACCCTATACCTATTAGCAAGCATTCCCAATTTTTCCCTCCTCTGAGTCTCAAGCAACCACTAATATACTTTATCTACAGATATGACTTTTCTGGATATTTCGTATAAATGGGCTCATATAATACATGGCCATTTCCGCCTGGCTGCTTTTATTTAGCATAATGTTTTCAAGATTCATCCATGTAGTGTTTACCAATACTTCGTTCCTCTTTATGGCTGAATATTTCATTATACAGTTGATCATGAACTGCATGGGCTCACTTAAATGTGGGTTTTTTCAGTAAATACGTACTAGAGTAGTACATGGTTGATAGTTGGTTGAACCCATGGATGCAGAGCTATGATATGGAGGGTAGGCTGTAAGAATTTTGCAAATTTTGAACCACATGGAGGGTCGACATTCCTAAACCCCCAAGTTCAAGGATCAGCTATGTAGATAAACCACATTTTGTTTATCCGTTCATCAGTTGGTGGATATTTGGGATAGTCCCACTTTTTGACCATTAAGAATGTGTGCTCCAAACATCTGTGTATAAGTTTTTGTGTGACCATATGTTTTCATTTGTCTTGGGTATATCTTTTCATGTACTTACTGACCTTTTGTATATCTTCTATGAAGAAATGTCTAGTAAGAATCTTTGCCTACCTTTTAATTGGGTTATTTGTCTTTATTGTTGAATTGTAAGAGTTCTTGATATAGTCTGAATACTAGACGTTTATCAGATAAATGATTTACAAGTACATTTTCTCCTATTTTGTGGGTGGTCTTTTTCACTACCTTGATAGTGTCCTTTGAAGCACAAAAGTTGCTAAGATTTATGCTTATGTTTTTTTCCTAAGGGTTTTATAGTTCTGGCTCTCATATAAAGCCTTTGATCCATTTGAATTAATTTTGTGTGTGGTATGAGTAGAGGGCCAACTTCATTCTTTTGCATGCAAATGATGGATTTATTCAGCACCATTCGTTTAAAAGGCTATTCTGGACTTCCGTGGTGGTCTAGTGGTTAAGAATCCGCCTGCCAATGCAGGGGGACACTGATTTGATCCCTGGTCTGGGAAGATCCCATAGCCATGAGGCATCTAAGCCCCTGCACCACAACTGCTGAGCCCACGTGCTGCAACTGCTGAAGCCCACACGCCTAGAGCCCTTGCTCTGCCCCGGCACCGCTACGAGAGTAGCCCCAGTCGTCACAACTAGAGAAAGCCTGAGTGCAGCAACGAAGACCCAGTGCAGCCAAAAAAAATAAACATAATTTTTTTAAAGGCTATTCTTTCCCCGTTGAATGGTGTTAACACCCTTGTTGAGAATCAGTTGACTGTAAGTGTGCAGGCTTATTTCTGGAGCCTCCGTTTTGTCCCACATATCTATATGTCTGTGCCAGTAGCACACTGTTTTCGTTACTGGAGTTTTGTTGTTTTTTTTTAACTTTTGGCTGTACTGAGTCTTTGTTGCTGCGAGGGCTTTTCTCTAGTTGCAGTGGATGGAGGCCACGCTTCGTTGCTGTGCATGGGCTTCTCATTTCCATGAGTGGCTTCTCTCATGGCACATGGGCTGAGTAGTTGGGGTTTTCGGCCTCTAGAGCACAGGCTCAGTAGCTGTGGCACAGGGGGCTCCACAGCTTGTGGGATCTACACCGTGTATCCTACCTTGCCAGGTAGATTTTTTACCACTGAGCCACCAGGGAAGCCCCTTGTAATAAGTTTTGAAAGTGAAAAGTATGAATTCTCCAGTTTTGCTCTTTTTCAAGGTTGTTTTAGCAGTTCTGGGTTATTTACATTTCCATGTGGATTTTAGAATCAGCTGGTCAGTTTCTGCAAAAGTGATAGCTAAGAGTTTAACAGGGATTGCAACTGATTGTTCCTGATTATCCACTACTGTCTGGTGCTGCCTCAGATCTGGGGAGCATGGTCCTGGCCCGCAAGAGCTCAGAACACTGGGGGATAATTACTGTCCTGTACAGAACATGCAGAGAAATGCATTTCTGTAGAATCTATAAATCAATTTGTAGAAGGTTACATCTCAACAATATGAAGTCTTCCAATCTATCACAGTGTACAAGTCTTGCACTTCTTTTATTAAATTTATTCCTGAGTATTTGGGGTTTAGCTATTTTAAATGGAATTCTTTTCTTAATTTCATTTTCAGACAGTTCATTGCAGTTATTATAAAAATACAATTAAAAAAATAAAAATAGAACTGATCTTGGGAATTCCTTGGTGGTCCAGTGGTTAGAACTTCGAGCGTTCACTGCCGGGGGCCCAGGTTCAATCCTGGTTGGGGAACTAAGACCCTATAAACTGCATGGTGTGGCCAAAAAAAAAACCAACCCCACAAAACCCAAAATACCCCAATTCATTTTATATATTGATCTTGTGTCCTTCAAGTTCAATCTCAAGTTTTGTAACCTTGCTGAACTTGTTTATTTAGTTCTTAAAGGTTTTTGGTTGTTTTCTTTTTTGGTGTGGATTCTTTAGGATTCTCTATATACAAGATCATGACACCTGCAAATATAGTTTTACATCATCTTTTCCTTCGGTGCTTTGTACAGGCATATCTCATTTTATTGGGTTTTGCTTTATTGCACTTTGAAGATAATTACTTTTTTTTTTAATGAAGGTTTGTGGCAACCCTGCCTTAAATGAGACTGTTGGCACCAGTTTCAGACAGCATTTGCTTAATTCATGTCTCTGTGTAACATTTTGGTAATTCTGGCAGTTCTCACAATATTTCACTCCCTCCACCAATGGAAAGATTACAACTCACTAAAGCCTCAGGTGATGGTTAGCATTTTGTAGCAATGAAGTATTTTTTAATTAAGGTATGTATATTGTCTTTTATAGATAGAATGCTATTGCACGCTTCATGGACTACACTACAGTGTAAACATAACTTTTATATGCACTGGGAAACCAAACAATTTGAGTAACTTGGTTTATTGCAGTGGTCTGGAACTGAGCCCACAGTATCTTCCAGATATGCTTGTATTTCATTTTCTTGCCTCATTTCTCCCGCTAGAACCTCCAGGACAATGTTGAATAGAAGTGGTGAGAGCAGACATCCTTGTCTTGTTCCTAATCTCGGGGGAAAAGCTTTCAGACTCTCACTGATGAATACAGTGTTCAGTTCAGTTCAGTCGCTCAGTCGTGTCTGACTCTTTGCGACCCCATGAATCGCAACACGCCAGGCCTCCCTGTCTGTCACCAACTCCCGGAGTTCACTCAGACTCACGACCATCGAGTCAGTGATGCCATCCAGCCATCTCATCCTTTGTCATCCCCTTCTCCTCCTGCCCCCAAACCCTCCCAGCATCAGAGTCTTTTCCAGTGAGTCAACTCTTTGCATGAGGTGGCCAAAGTACTGGAGTTTCAGCTTTAGCATCATTCCTTCCAAAGAAATCCCAGGGCTGATCTCCTTCAGAATGGACTGGTTGGATCTCCTTGCAGTCCAGGGGACTCTCAAGAGTCTTCTCCAACGCCACAGTTCAAAAGCATCAATTCTTCGGCGCTCAGCTTTCTTCACAGTCCAACTCTCACATCCATACATGACCACTGGAAAAACCATAGCCTTGACTAGATGAACCTTTGTTGGCAAAGTAATGTCTCTGCTTTTCAGTATGCTATCTAGGTTGGTCATAACTTTTCTTCCAAGGAGTAAGCGTCTTTTAATTTCATGGCTGCAGTCACCATCTGCAGTGATTTTGGAGCCCCAAAAAAATTAAGTCTGACACTGTTTCCACTGTTTCCCCTTCTATTTCCCATGAAGTGATGGGACCAGATGCCATGATCTGCGTTTTCTGAATGTTGAACTTTAAGCCAACTTTTTCACTCTCGTCTTTCACCTTCATCAAGAGGCTTTTTAGTTCCTCTTCACTTTCTGCCGTAACGGTGGTGTCATCTGCATATCTGAGGTTATTGATATTTCTCCAGGCAATCTTGATTCCAGCTTGTGCTTCTTCCAGCCCAGCGTTTCTCATGATGTACTCTGCATAGACGTTAAATAAGCAGGGTGACAATATACAGCCTTGACATACTCCTTTTCCTATTTGGAACCAGTTTGTTGTTCCATGTCCAGTTCTAATTGTTGCTTCCTGACCTGCATACAAATTTCTCAAGAGGCAGATCAGGTGGTCTGGTATTCCCATCTCTTTCAGGATTTTCCACAGTTGATTGTGATTCACACAGTCAAAGGCTTCAGCATAGTCAATAAAGCAGAAATAGATATTTTTCTGAAACTCTCTTGCTTTTTCGATGATCCAGCAGATGTTGACAATTTGGTCTCTGGTTCCTCTGCCTTTTCGAAAACCAGCTTGAACATCTGGAAGTTCACGGTTCACGTATTGCTGAAGCGTGGCTTGGAGAATTTTGAGCATTACTAGTGTGTTAGATGAGTGCAATTGTGTGGTAGTTTGAGCATTCTTTGGCATTGCCTTTCTTTGGGATTGGAATGAAAACGGACCTTTTGCAGTCCTGTGGCCACTGCTGAGTTTTCCAAATTTGCTGGCATATTGGGTGCAGCACTTTCACATCATCATCTTTCAGGATTTGAAAGAGCTCAACTGGAATTCCATCACCTCCACTAGCTTTGTTGGTAGTGACGCTTTCTAAGGCCCACTTGACTTCACATTCCAGGATATCTGGCTCTAGGTGAGTGATCACACCATTGTGATTATCTGGGTCGTGAAGATCTTGTACAGTTCTTCTGTGTATTCTTGCCACCTCTACTTGCCATATCTTCTGCTTCTGTTAGGACCCTACCATTTCTGTCCTTTATCGAGGCCATCTTTGCATGAAATGTTCCCTTGGTATCTCTGATTTTCTTGAAGAGATCTCTAGTCTTCGCCATTCTGTTGTTTTCCTCTATTTCTTTGCATTGATCCCTGAGGAAGGCTTTCTTATCTCTTCTTGCTATTCTTTGGAACTCTGCATTCAGATGCTTATATCTTTGCTTTTCTCCTTTGCTTTTCGCTTCTCTTCTTTTCACAGCTATTTGTAAGGCCTCCCCAGACAGCCATTTTGCTTTTTTGCATTTCTTTTCCATGGGCATGGTCTTGATCCCTGTCTCCTGTACAATATCACGAACCTCAGTGCATAGTTCATCAGGCACTCTGTATATCAGATCTAGTCCCTTAAATCTATTTCTCACTTCCACTGTATAATCATAAGGGATTTGATTTAGGTCATACCTGTATGCTCTAGTGGTTTTCCCTACTTTCTTCAATTTCAGTCTGAATTTGGCAATAAGGAGCCCATGGTCTGAGCCACAGTCAGTTCCTGGTCTTGTTTTTGTTGACTGTATAGAGCTTCTCCATCTTTGGCTGCAAAGAGTATAATCAGTCTGATTTCGGTGTACGGTGTTAGCTGTGGGTTTTCACAGATGCCCTTCATTCCATGGTTCTCTGTGGATACCATGTTCCCCATTCTGTGTTGTTCTCCATGTACACCATGTTCTGTCATGTCTCTAGTCTTTGTACTGTTTCTTCTTTCTTTCTGTCCTCGGCAAGCTCAAGACTTTACCTGTAGGGTCCAATCCAAATATCTGAGAAGCTTTCCTTGACTTCCTCCAATAGGATACATCCAGTCCTCCTCGAGGTGCTACAGCACTGCTTCCATTTCTCTGCATGTTCTGTATAGGACAGTCATTATCCCCCAGTGCTCTGAGCTCTTGCAGGCCAGGACCGTGCTCCCAGACCTGAGGCAGCACCAGAAGGTAGTGGATAATCAGTAAAAATCAGTTGCAAGGTAGCCAGGCTAGGTTGACTGGATGGAAATGGCTTTCATACCACTTTATGTAACTTTTTAAGGTTAGAAATGTAAGCCTGTATATCCTTTTAATTTCTCCCTCAATAATCCATTGTGGCTTTTAGTTGTGAATCCAACTATTTAGAAAGCATTTCTAAAGCAGTTCATATTTCATCAGTACAACCTCTTCAGGGAAAGGAGTTGTTTCCTTGTTTGTCTGAAAATGATCTCCAGGTTCCCGGGGGTACCTTCTCAATTTAATATTACAAAGTAAGTAATACTTTTTTTCAGGGTGTTTAGAATTATTTACTATGCAGTAAGAAGTAAACTATGCAGTAAGAAGATTGCAGGCTCTCATTTCTCAGGATCTGGCTACTCTAATTACCAGTCACTGCAAAAGTGACTGAGGTCCAAACCTAAGTCTCCCCATCTGAAGAAGCATGAAAATAATGTTTCATGGGGTATTGATAAGGATCCAAGGAGATCACGTGGTTGGTGAGTTTTAGAGCAACTGACAAGGTGCCAGTTGCAGCTACACGTTGTTCCTTTCCACATAGACCATGAATTGCTTGGGGAGGAGGGACTGTATCTTTCCCTGTGGTTCCTTGATGCTTCCCAAATGCTACCATTTTTTTTGCCTTTATCTCTCTGCTTGAAGTCAGAGAGGCTGGCTGTCTCTTACCTACTCTGCTACAGGAGCTGCGCTAACTTCCTGAATATTTTTATTTTCCTTACTTGGACCTTTTTTTAGCGGTATGCAAAGAATGTGTTCTTTGAAATGCCTCTTTGACACTGTTCCTCACAGTGTGCTTTGGAGATCATATAAGTAACTCCTTGGCTTTACATGGGATCTTCCAAAGTGTATTTATCGACCATTCTGTTGGTTCTCCCAGAATCTCTGGAGGCAGCGATGAGTATGCTCTCTTGTGTTATTGACCACTCAGAGCTAAAAAGTCAACATTGGGACTTCCCTGGCAGTCCAGTGGCTAAGACTGCGCTTCCATTGCAGGGGGGTGCAGGTTTGATATACCCAGTCAGGGAATGAAGACTCTGCATGCTACACGGTATGGTCAAAAAAAAAGTCAACATTGGAGTCAGTTCAGATGGCGCAGACACTGTTGGGCAGAATGTATGATGCAGAACGTCTAGCTGTGCGGGAACTATGGTAGTAGAACAGTCAGAAAGCTTGGGTTTAAGTCCTGGCTCTGCCTTTCACAGCACTTCCTTCCATTTCTTTCTTTTCCATTCCCTCGGTAGCTAAATAGGATAAAACTACTATTACCTATTTCAGGGCACTGTGAAGATTAAATGAGAAGGATTCCCATGAGTTCTCCAGTGGCTGAGAACTCAGAAGCGTGGCTCAGTCCCAGCACTCTGGGCCTGGGCTGTGGACTGGCAGAGGGGAAGGAGATAGGAACTGCAGGAATCTGGGTAATGGGCCTCCCTTACATGGAAGAGGCTGGCCTCAAGACTTGCTTTTCCTAAGAATTCCTCATCTAGGACCGCCTCACCCTTTCCTCCCTCCAGGCCTCTGCTCTCGTTGTTTAGTCCCTCAGTTGTGTCTGACTCTTTTGTGACCCCATAGACGTAGCCCACCAGGCTCCTCTGTTCATGGGATTTCCCAGGCAAAAATACTGGAATGGGTTGCCATTGCCTTCTCCGGGGGATCTTCCTGACCCTAGGAATGAACCCGCATCTCCTGCATTGGCAGGTGGGTTCTTTTCCACTGAGCCACCAGGGAAGCCCCCTGCTTTATGGCCTTTGAATTGAAAACAATGTACCTGTCTCCTGGGTCTTTGCCTGAGGTCTTCCTGCCTCTCTGAGTCCCACTTCCTTCAAGAGGCAGCCTTTCGATGCTCCAACCACTGCTGTCTTCTTCCTCATTAATATTCCCAGTGTTAGGTGGATTTCAAGCTCCTTGAAATCCTAATATCCAGGATAGTACTGGTCTGTAAATCTGGCACAGGAAAGATTTACCAAAAGAATGAACAAATACAACTTTTTGAACAGCTATCATGGGTCAGGCTCTGGTGTTTCAAAGTTGAGTAAGATAAAGTTCCTGTCCTCAAGGAACTTAACATCTAGTGGGATAATTTGAGGCACATACAATATATTATCTTGTTTAATCCTCATAGCAGCCCTTGAAGGAGGCTGGAGGTTGAGAGATTGGCCCAAAGCCAGGCCAGGGTTACTCAGAGGCAGGCCCTAGCACTGAGGTAGAAGACGCCTCCTACTGCCCCCTCCCTGGGCGGGGGCGGGGGCGGGGGCTAGAGACTCTGCTTGATTCCAAGGGTAGTGTACAGAGATTGGAAGGATGGGGAAGGTGGCCACAGGGTGCATCACTAGAGAGCACCAGCTCCAGGATCCAATTACACCCCAGCGATCACTTCTTAACTTTGCAATGTTGGGCAAGTTACTGAGTCTCTTGAGTGTCAGTTTTGTCATCTGTAAAAGAAGAAGAGTACTGTGGTGGGCATCCACTGTTCTTACCTGGACAACATCCAGTCTTCTAGCAGCACTTAGGAACTGCTTCCCCCTCTGCAGTTGGCAGTAATGGGGATGGGGTGGGGTGGGGGTGGTTGTGATAGGCAAGCTAGCCAGTCACTGACTGTCTTGCCCTTTCTGGTTCTTGGCCTTTACTAGTTCTGCTTTTCCTTCTACTCCATGAGCTTCCCCATAGGGTAGAACCACAGCCTGCCCCACCAAATCCCTCTAATAAATTAGCTTTGTTGCTCTAAGTTTATTAGAGTCAGTTATTACTGCTTGCAAAACAATAACAAAAACTTTAATAGATCCAGACACCTACCTTGCAAGGTTGCGAGGATTAAATGATTAAATGAAGTTTGTGAAGTGCCTAGCCCAGTCCTAGCAGCAGAGCAAGCAATCAGTAAGGGGTGGTAATTGTAAGTTAACATGGAGGTGGGGGCAGGATGGGAAGAGGGGACAGGGCACAGGGAAGGAGAGGGGGATGGTTAACGGTTTGGATTTCACTGAGAGAAACCTTCCCCCGAGAGACAGGACAACAGAAGGGAGGGAAGTCCAGGCTATGGTATGCTCATTTATTCAAAATGTCTTTATTGAAACAGAATGATAGAGCAAGAAAGAATGAGGTCTGGGAGGATGTGGTTGGGCACAGGATGGAGTCCAGACCTGGTGGTACAGTGTGGAGCTCTCTCCCTGCCCCCTGACTCTAACAAGGGAGTGAACACCAAGCAGCAGCGGGGGGAGATGGGGTGAGGGCAGCCCCCTGAGCGCCCCTTCGTGTCTGGCCCGAGGTGCCTCTGAGCCTCGCGGGCAGCCCTGCCTCGCTCACTCAGTCCTCCCGCTCTCCTTGCCAGGGCCTTGTGCTACTTTTCGGTATGGGCCAGCCTCCTGCCAGGGTGCTCAGAGGTCGCTCAGAGGGCGGGGTTGGGGGTGGCAAGCAGCGGGACGTGGTCACAGCGGTTGGGTGGGGGCTGCCGCAGCAGGGAAGGCCGGCGGCACAGCTCCCCATCCCGGAGCACCTCCGGCAGGAGCTTGCGCTTGGTCTCCGGCAGAAGCATGATGCTGAGGATGCAGAGGAGCGCACAGGCCGCCAGGACCACGTGCTGCAGGAAGGCCCCATGGCCCATGTGGAGGCGCTGGGCTGGGCCACTCAGCCCGCCGAGCGCCCCCAGTGCCATGATGAGGCCCAGGCCTCGGCCCCTGGGAGAGACGACAAGGCCCTGAGCCTGCGGCTGTGGGCCTCATCCCCACCCTTCCCCAGCAGCCGCTCCTCTGGCATCCCTCAGGCCCTGTCCTCAGACAGAGGCTGCCCTGACAGCACGCCTGCTCTCACCGGACTGTGGTAGGGATGACTTCGGCAGCAAGGAGGGTACTAAGGATGCCGGCAGCTTGGGAGGAGAAGAGCCCAAGGACAGAGAAGGTGGTGATGGCAGCCTCATTCAGATCTGGAGGGCCAAGACGGGGCGTGAGTGGAGGCGGCAGATCATGCTTGGCCTCGTCTCTGCCGTCACCCCTTCTGATCCCTACCCGGGTGTGTCTGGGCATTCACTGATCAGTTGGGAGAACAGACTGGAGTGTGTGGCCAGGGGGAGGGTTGTGAAAGATCTGGGCAGGATCTGGTCTGGTCCTGGGAAGCCTGAGCCAGGGAAGGGAGGGAAGTGGCTGAGTCCATGTGGGGCACCTCTGCTGGGGTTCCTAGGCTGAGCCCACAATGCAGGGAAGGGAGGGTGCTTACAATCCCACAGGCCCAGCAGGGCCAGGGATGCAATGCCAGTGAGTGTCATCGAGAGAAGCAGGATGCCCCGGCGGCCAAATCGGTCCACGGTGACACCCAGGAAGACGCAGGCCAGGGCCGCTGTGCCACTGGCCAGCAGGGAGCACAGGTAGAAGTCCGATGGGCTCCCTCCTCCTCCCACAGGCTGGTAGCAGTGGCGAATGGCGTGGGCAATAAAGCTGTGAGACAGGGCGGGGAGGCACAGGACAGCGTCTGTGGTGTCTGCATTGCCATCTGCAGCCTTTCACCACCCTGGTTGCCCTCTGCAGGGGTCCTCAGGCCTTCCCCACCCAGCCAGCCCCCATCCTAGCTACCGGCGTGGCCCTTGGCCCCGACACCCAGGCTCACTTGGTGAAGCCCAGGATAAGCAGATTTTTCCAGATGTTGCGGTAGTTGAGGAGGGAAGCGAAGGAAAAGGAGGATGTTGCAGGGAGAGGGCAGGTGTTCTCCAGGTCTTGGGAGAGAGAGAGGAGCTGTTAGAAGGAACAGCTGAGCACTCAGGGTCCTCCTACATGGGTGGGACCCCTGTCTCTTACCCTGCAGGGCCTCCTGGGCCTCCTCTCCCAGCATCTGCCCATGGGGCCGGTTCCGCTCAGCCAGGATCCTCAGCACAGACTGGGCCTCCTCAATCTGTCGCTTCACTATCAGCCACCGCGCGGACTCCAGAAACAGGCCAGGCCAGCTGAGGGAGGGGGAAGGGGGTGCACTGTGAGGCTTCCTGTCTCCTGACCCAGGATGGAAAACTCCCACCTCTGAGGGGCTGGGGCTGGAGCAGGCCTGGATGAGGGTCAGTGGAGAAGAGGAGGGGTCTGCAGGCTAGAGCTACAGGTAGGAGGTAGAGAAGGGAATGGCCTGACAACAGGTAGAGGGTGATACTGACCCATAAAACAGGAAGAGGATGCAGGGAGCGGTGATCATTCGCTGAAGAAATCGCCAGTCCTTAGAGACAAGGGCCAGGCCCAGGAACAGGAAGTGCCCCCCTACCCCCACCAACTCCCCCGCCAGGGCAACCCGAAGCCTCTGGGTTGGGTCGCACAGCTCCAGCCCTGGAGATACAGCAGGGACAGGGAGGAGAGGCAGGGAGGAACGAGGTGTGGAAGAGAGGAGGGGAGAGGGAGAGAGGAGGACAGAGAGCAAGGTCAGACCCTGTGTGGAGGCTGCAGCCACTGCCTCCCACAGACTAACCTCTAAGGCAGAGTGGAGAGGCTGTTCGGACCTCTCCTCTCTCCTGCTCAAACTTGGGAGGGCTTGAGGCTCAGAGTCCCTGTGGGGGCTCAGCACTCCCAGTTTTTGGGCCCTTTCACATCAGACCTCTTATTTGACTTTCACATTAACCCTTGTTCAAGCTCGTACAGCTACTCAGGATTTCATTTTTAAAATAAGGCTCATTTCCTGACAGCAGTTAAGTCCAGGGCAAGGAAAGCTTTAAAGATCAGGGAAGGAGAGGGGTGTGTGAGAAGCAAGACCCCTGGATCCTTTAAAGGCCTGGCCAGAAAGAGCTGAGATTCCAGACAGCTGAAGAAGGGACTGAGGGGGTCCTAAGGAGCGTGGCAATGACCTGGGGATACAGACAGGCAGGCATGAGCCCCTAGGGAAGGAGCTCTGGAAGGGTGCCACTCACGCATCAGGTAGACACCAAGGTCAACGCCAGCAAGCAGGAAGCCGAGGAGGAATCGGAGGGCCATGACACCCGTGGAGGAACCTGCAGCAGCACCTCCCACTCCACAGGGGCCCACCAGTCCCAGAGTCAGCAGCACAATCCCACGTCGGCCAAACCTGGAAAGCAGGGAGAGCCTCTGGTCACCCAGACTCCCTGTGAGAGGAGTGGCTGTGTGGGGTCCAGCTGCCCACTTTAGAGATGGAGATAAAAGGATGAGGCCCAGGGGACAAGGGTTGGACTAAGGCTACAGGAGATGGGGAAGGATGGGGACCCTGGCTACTGGGCACTGGGGCGTGGCTATTGTTCTGTGGGGGATGGGACTACAGAGTCTCAGGGCTATTGGTCAGAGATGAAGGCATTTCTTCATGGAAGTGAGACCAGCTATCAGTGGGGATGGGATATTAGGGGAATTGGATCCAAGAGATCTTGGGAATACAGATATTGGTCAGTGGGGATGGAGCTTGTCTTGCTCAGACTGATCAGAGGAGATGGGCTCATTGACATACAGGGTTGGAACTACTGATCTAAGGAGGTAGGCCATTGGCCACTTGTCCATGGGGATAGTATTGGTCAGTGAAAATGGAGCTCTTGATCTTTGGGAACTGAGTAATTGATTTTGGGGGGTGAAGCCGTTTTTCCATGGGATTGGGACATGGGTCTACTAATCCATAGGAGTGGTCAGTGGGATAGGGTCACTGACCAGAAGATGGAGCCATTGATCCATGAGAGTGGAGCTCTTCATCCATGAGATAGGACTATTAATCAGTGGGGCTGATCACTAACCTCTGAAGATTGGACAGTTGATCTTTGGGGATGTAGCTATTAATTCCTGGAGTAGATATTTCAGTCAAGATGGATGGGACTATTGGCCAGTAGGGATGAATCTATTAATCCATATGCATAATCAGTAAGCATGGGGTCACAGAGCAGAGGAAATGAGAGACTATTGGTCAGTGGTGATGGTCACAGACTGTGAGTCAGTGGGGACAGGGTTCCTGATCCTTGGAGGCTAGGCTACTGGTTTTTAGGGGTAAGAGCACTGGTGTAATGTGGATGTAGACTGGGGTCACTGGTCATTGGGAAGGGGACACTGATGCCTGAGAGTGAAACTACTGACCCAATAGGGTGAGACCATTTCCATGGGGTTGAGCTTATTGGCTAAGGCTACAGAATTTAGGAGACTGAATTTAGGTCTTTGGGTATGAGGCTATTACTTCAGAGGAATGATGCTACTGGTCTGTGGGTATGAGGCCACTGATGGCTATTGATCTATGGGTTTAGGATCATTTGCCCACAGGGGTGTATAACTATTGGACAGTGAGGATCGGTATTGTTTTTAGGGAACTGGATTATTGAATGGTGGGTTGCCTTTGAGCCATGAGAGTTGAACTATAAAGCCATTTGGATGCGACTGTAGACCAGTGGAAATGTCTAATAATCCCCAGGGATGGGGCACCTGGTCAGTGGTGATGGTGTCAAGGATCAGAGATGGCGTTTTGACCCCTGGGAAGAGCTGCTGGTTGGTGGGGATGGGTTTGTAGATCTTTGAGATGAAACCACTGATTCCTGGAAATGAGGCTTTTGATCTGAGAGGAGCTGAGAGCACTAATGATCCGTGAGGATGGGACTATTAGCCTGGGGTGAGGGGTGCTATTGTGGTCATTGATCCATGGGGCTTAAACTATGGACCCTCCCCAAGAGGGTGGTCATTTGTTTGAAGAGTTGAGCTACTGGTCAGTGTGAATGGGGCTGTTGATATTTAGAAATTAACATAATGATCTTTAAGAATGAGGCCACTGAGACAGAGCTAACAGTCCAGGTAGACAGTACTGTTAACAGGGATTAATCTATGAAGATGGCAATGGAGGAGCTTGGTGGTAATAGGACAATAGAGGAGGAATTAGGACTTCTGCAGACCTAGGGGTTTTGGTCAGGAGGGATGGGGCCACTGATTCATGGATGTGGGACTGGCAGTGGGGGGAGAGTTATTCTCTGTGTGGAAGAGGTATGGTAAGAGTATTTCTTGGTGGGGAGTGAAGTTGAGACAGTGCTGGGGCCACCTGTCAATGAAAAGGAGAAATCCAGAGGACACTGCAGAGTTGAACAAAGCCTCTTCAGCCTCTTGCAAAGGCTAGCTGCCTGGGCCAGCCTCCCTAGCAAGCCCTCCTCTCTACT
Organism: Bubalus bubalis; assembly: GCF_019923935.1. Taxonomy (NCBI): domain Eukaryota; kingdom Metazoa; phylum Chordata; class Mammalia; order Artiodactyla; family Bovidae; genus Bubalus; species Bubalus bubalis. Next base: position 81,439,731 of record NC_059167.1, read on the forward strand.
TGCTGAGCCCTCACCTGTCTGCTGGGTAGCCCAGGAACAGGTAGCCGGAGGCGAAGCCCAAGATGAAGAGGATCTGCTCCAGGATCACCTGCCAGCCCAGGTCACACACCAGATCCCACTGGGGACGTGAGAGGGAGGAGCGGGTGTGAGACCCCTCGCTGGTGGAGCGCAGCCCGCCCCAAGACCCGCGGCCCAGCGGGCCGCCTCACCTGGCCGATGGCGTTGGTGGTGAGCACCGGGAGGCCGTTATAGTCCCAGTCCTTGAGACAGTGGTTGAAGTCCGGCGGAGCGAAGCCGCTGCACGAGGGGTCCGTACTGGTGGCGAGGCGGCTGGCGGCGCTGGCGGCTAGGGCCGCGCTGGCGACGCTGACGCCGCTGGCGTTGGGGGGCTGCTCCCAGCCGGAGGCGTTGGGGGGGAAGGCCCCGTAGTGGCAATGCAGCGGGGGTGCCAGCGTGAAGATGGGGTCGGAGGCCAGGCCCAGCGCCACGAAGAGCACGGGCAGGCAGCAGAGGCCGAGCTGCAGCTGCTGGCCGCCGCCCAGCGCCCCCACCTGGGCGAGCAGCGCCTCGAAGCTGAGGGGGCCGGGGGGCACGGCCAGCGACAGGCTGCTGCCCATCCCGTCGCCGCCCGCGTGGCCCTCCCCCTCCCGCTCGCGTTCGCGCTCCCGCTCACCCTGCAGCTGCTCCGTGGGCACCGCATCTCCAAGGGTCCCGACCTGCTGGGGGTGGGAGTGGGGGTTGGATGGGTGGCAGAAGAAGGGTGAAGCGGAAAAAACCGCAGGGTAAGGGAAGAGGGCGGGCGCGAGCGGGAGGAAGGCGGTCTGCCGCTGGGGATGCACGGGAGGAAAATGCCAGACGCTTGTCCGGGGGTGCGGGGAGACGATGGCGTAGCCCCCAGGGCGCGGGCACTTACTCCGTTGGGGCTGGGGGTGATCTCTACAGTGCTGTCGATCTTGCTGCCGCCCCCGCCATTGGGCTCGGGGGTCCCGGTGGCCACCCGGGGAGCCAGTTTGCCGACCCCAGGGGCCCAGGCGGCCCGCACGGAAAGGATGCGCTGTCTTCTGGCCCAGTGGCGCGCCCGTTGCCCGGACAGAGAAGCCGAGAGACCCCGCTCTGCAGCTCTGCAGCCGCGGGCGCCTCCTCCGTCTCTGCGATCTCGGCGCCGCTTTCCCCTCCCCTTCCTCCAGACTCTCCTCCCCTTCCAACGTCAGCAGAACCTTCAGTCCAGACTCTTCGTCAGAGAGAGGAAGGGGGGCCAGGACCCAGGGGAAGAAGATGGGGCTCTGTCTCTGTTTCTTGGGTCTGCGGGCCATTGCGGTATAAAGGGAATAACTAGAGGATAGTACATCCCAGGCAGGTGCCAGCGATTCCTCTTTTGCTTCCAGTTCCTCCTCATCCATCTATCCATCCATCCATCCACTCACTCATCAGTACAATTTATTAAGTGTCTGCTATATTCTGGCCTTGTGCTGGGCTTTGGGGATAACAGGATGGACAAGACCGATATCAGAGTGGCTTACTGAGGAGAGAGACAGGTAGGTATACTGGAAAGGATGCATGCATATGGTGGACTGCACTAGGCACTATACTCAGCCTTGGCTTTAATCCTCTACAAGACCACTTCTCTGGTTTCACTACCCCCACCCTGGCTGAGTCTCCATCATTTCTCAACAGCATTTGATTTCGTTGGCTACCCCTTCCTCTAAACTCTTTCTTCCCTGGCTGCCAGGTCCCATACTCTCCAGATTTTCTTTCTCATGCTACTCTTTTCTCTACCACAGACTCATTCTCCTCACCATCAGTCAGTGCCTGTGACTTTGGAGGCTTGATTCTAGGTCCTCCTCTCATCTCATACTGTTCTCTCCGCCTCAGAATCTCACTTCTGCCCACAGCTTCCATCACCCTCAGTATAAATAATATGAGCCAATATAAACCTGATTCCTACATTTACATCTCCAGTTCCCACCTCTCTTCTGAGCCCCAGATCCTTGAAGCCACCTCTTATTTGCTTTCTTACCCTGGATGACTCACAAGGATCTCAAAGTCAATATGTCCAAGACCAAACTCATGGTCATGTCTCCCCTATCCCCCCAACTAGCTTGTCTTCTAGCTCTTCTTTCCTCACCGAATGGCACTTTCACCATCCAATTGTGGCCAGATGCTCGGGTGACAGCCCTTAGAGTGCCCTCTTCCTTAGCCCCGCTCTCCACCCCATGTCAAATCCTCTACAAAATCCTATCCATTTTATTTCCTGTGTAGTTCTCAGATATTCTGCTTCTTTCCATCTATCTCTGGCACCACTAGTCAAGCTACCTGTTGTGCAGACTGCTTTAGCCTCCCAGTTCTTAACCAGTGCTCTGGATCTGCTTTGTTTCCAATCCTTTCCCCCTATCTGTTCATAATGCAGATGGACTGATCTCTTCAAAATGCAGATGTTTGTGCTCCTTTCCTATTTAACAACCATCAGCGTCTTCTACCGTCAAGGTAAATGCAAGACCTCATAGTGATCCCATACTCTCTGCAGCTCTCTCTCTTTTTCTCCAAATTCTGCACACCAGTCACACTGACATTCTTTCAGTTTTTCCAGTGCTACAGGGCCCTTGCATATGCTGGTCCTTATGCCTAGAAGTCTCCTCTACTGTAGTCAAGTTCTCCTTCAGCTGTTAGTTCAAGCATATTTGCCTCAGAGAAGTCTCTCCTAACTCCTTGAATTGCTACTCAAAGTATAATTTACAGACCAGGAACATCCACATCACCTGGGAACTTGCTGGAAATGTAGAATCAAAGGCTGTTTTCAGATACTTTGCATTTTTAACCAGATCCCCAGGTATATGTACATTAAAGTTAGAAATGCACTTCTCAAGATTTGATTTGCCTTTTTTTTTTATTGAGATTTGATTTCTAATAGGTTCTTTATTCTCTAATCCCAGCTAAGTGTTGAAAAGGATGTCCCATCAATCTCAAGATGGAAATCCATTCTATCTTGTCTCCACTGAACCACACTTCTAATTTGTCCCCTCTGTTCAGAAATTTTCCAGATATGGGAAAGTCTTCTAACGCAATAAGCAACCTCCCCCCCTCGCCCAACCCATTTCAGCATCTCTTCAGTCTTTACTTTGGTGCTGTCACAGGCAACATTCCTTGGGGATTTACTTGCTAGTCTCCTCATGTCTGTCCTGGAATTGTAATCCACGTAACTTTCTGCATTGCTGGGCTGTTCACACGCATTATCTTGTTAGGGCCTCACAATAGCCCTGGGAGATCACTACGTTCCTTTTCATATTAGAGAGGAAACTAGGACTCTGAGGATCTGACAGGACTTACCTGCAGACACAGGTACACGGAAGCTTGCATTGAGACCTCTGACTCTAATTCCAGGCTGATCTCTTGAAATTCTTTCTGGAAGGTGGTGGAGGATGGCCTCTGTTACGTCTTTAATGCCAACACCTACGGGTGAATTTTGGTGGCCCCAGCCTTTGGAAATGAGTTTCTTTTGAGAGTGAAATGAGAACAAAGAACCTCAAATGGAGGAGGCAAATGCATGGGGAGAAGGGCCAAGGTACTGACTGTGATTGAATTTTGGGGTACCTCCAGTCCAGTCACTGTGCCAGGGTAGAATCTTGGGAAAGCAGAGCTTAAGCAATGGATCTGTGGCTTGAACTTCTTCCCTTGTGGTGAACGGCTGAAGTGATCCCCTGTCTAGGCCATGGCCCATCAATTTCACCAAGGCCCTGTGGACTATGCACTTCTAACACATTGAATTCATTGGCCCCTCAGCTCCTCTAAAAGGTGGTGTGTCCAGAAGGACAGTCAGCAGGAAGTTGGGAAGGGGAGTTTAAGGGACTTAAACTCTTGGGTTAACCTAAGGGAGAGGGCACCCAGCAGTCCTCTCCAGTGGGTCAGAGCTGTCCTGTGGCACAAAGCTGAGCACAGCTGGGATGACCTCTTCAGCAGGGCACCATCAAGGCTCCCTCCCCTGTGTGCACCTCTCTGATGACATCATCTGACATCGGTCTTGGAGGAGAGGCCTTGGTCAGGAATCAGGGCCTGCCTTCCCAGAATGCTACATTGCAGACTATTCTTGGTTCTCTCATCCTCGGGGTCTCAGCACAGATACCACCTCCCCAGCAAGCCTGTCTAAAGTCTCCAATGGCCTCTCCCCATCTACTCAGTCACATATCACCCTGTTCATTTCCATTACCAGCAACTATCAACTCTGTGGCAGGTTCCTTTTTTTTTTATTTACTTGTTTCAGCTGACTTGTTTCTATCCAGCCCACCCCCACAATGGACCGTCAGAACTGTGCCTGGCACATCATGGGAGCTGAGAACCTGCTAGATGAACAGTTGGAGAAACAGCAGAACTTCCCCACAAACCCTAAGGGCAGACTGCCCACAGTATGTGTCCCAACAGTTTGGCTGAGGGTGCCGGGTCTGCCCCCCAGGCTCCCAGGAAGCAGAGTCGGGGAACCAGAAAGCCCGGTTTATTGAGGTGCACCATGTCAGAGGCCCAGCTCTCCTGCTTCTGCGTGGAGGAGTCCTCTGGCCTCTCCCAGACCTTCCCACTCTGGGCTGCCAACATTCTGCCCTTGCTCTTGGCTAACAGGGAGGCGCCGATGTTCCAAAGCCAAGACACAGGACAAAAAAGGGGCTCCTGGTGGCTCTAGGTTTCAGCTACTTGGCTCTCTGTGGGGTTAAGATTCCGGAGGGGTTGGCCTTGCAGTGCCCAAGAGCCTCCACCCCAGGCTGAGGAAGGAGGAAGGTCCCTGGAGGGCCTGGTGCCTGCCCCTGACAAAGCAGGGAATAATATTAAATATAAATAATTTATACAAAATGGCTCGTACAAAAAGCTGTGGGGTAGGGGAGGAGGGGCTTCAGTGAGAGGCTGAGATGCCTGAAAAGGGCAGTAGGGGGAAAGATGCCTCAGTGTCTCCTAGTCCTGAAAACAGAGCCCTCCAGCCACCTGAGGACTGGAGGCGGCTCTGGGAGGCAGGTGAGGGCAGAGCAGAGACAAGGGGCTCAGGGGGCCAGGCTGGTGAGCAGAGTGGTGAATTGCAGGGCCCGCCCTGCCAGGTCCGCCACGCACTGCGCCATCTCTTCGGCTGCAGGGCTGGATGGGTAGCCCAGGGCAGCCCCCTTGATGGCCAGCACAGTGGCCCGCAATGCCTGGCCCAGTGCTGTGCCCGCGGCCCCGACCTGTGCTCGCAGAGGGGCAGAGGCTGCCAGGCGGCCCAGGGTATCCCCAACGAACACCAGGCGGTGAGCAGCCACCAGCACCCGCTTGCCATGGGGCACAAAGAGGCGCGGGGGCTGCTTTGCCTGGGTGCTGGACATCAGGGCCGCCACAGCCGCCTGCAGTGTTGAGTAGTGGCCCTGGCACTGCCCGGCGTAGAAGTGCAGGAGCTGTAGATCTCCAGTGGGCAGAACCAGTGGCTCCCCGGGGGACAGGGCCTCCTAAGGGCGAGAAGAGTGTTCAGCGGGACTGCTTGGCCAGTGCCACTTCCATTCTTATTTCCTTTCTCCTTCCTTCCCTTTGTTCCTCATGCCTTCCTTTCTCCCTGAGCTCAACCCCTTTAAATTGTACCTTCGCCTATCAGACAATTTAGATTCTCTTAGTGAGTGACAGGAAGATGCCCAGAATTGACATCTGATAAATCTGGATTCAAACAACCTCAAAAACAAGTCTCTGAATGTCATCATTCCTTTATCTCCTTTATCTTCTTTATCTATGGGGAGCCTAGTACTACACTGTCCAGTGTAAACATAATGCCAACCACACATGCTATTTCATATTTCCAAGTAGCCACATTAGAAAAGTTACAAAGAAATTGGTACATATTTTGTAATTCCATATATTAAAAATGGTGCAGTTTCAACACTGTAATCAATATAAAAATTATTGAAATTGTTTTTCATACTAGGTCTGCAAAATCTGGCGTGCCTTTTATCTTTACAGTGCACTCCAGTTCGGACTGGTCACACTTGGGGATCAGTAGCTGCATGTGGCTTGTGGCTACCACACTGGATAGTGCAGTTCTTGTTTCTGCCTCCTAAGGCTGCAGTGAAGATGAGTTGATCTTCACAGAAAGAGCTGAGAACACAGCATTGCAAACTGTAAGCACCGTATGCGTGCTAACTATGGCTATGATCAGTGCTGACAGGTGCAATGTACGGAGCACAGGGTCTGGCGCTTGGTACAAACGTGACAGATGGTAGCTATGGTGATTAGGACCATTCTAGACCATGAGTCGAGGAGACAGTCTCATTCTCTGAGACCCAGAGAGATTAACTGGCGGCTTCAGAGGCCCTGGCTTCTTAGTGGTGGAGCTGGAATTAAGAGCTAGGTCTCTTAGGAACCCAGGAATTCACAGTTGGAAGGAGCCTCAGAAGTCACCCAGCCCAGCAACTCTGTTCCCCTGAGTGCTCGGTTTTCTGACTCCTCTCCAACACATTCTTTCCTCTCTTTCTGAATTCCTGGTATCCTTTTCTAAGTTCCAGCTCCTTTCTGGATTCTAACTCCTCTCCACCCCAACTGTCCTGTTTCGCTGAACTCTTACCCACCTCCTAAATAGATTTCCCTTGATGCTTCAGTTAAGAACACCCCTTCTTCCAAGTTCCTGCTCCTCCTCCCTTGCCCGCTGCTCTAGCACCAACTGCACCGGTTACCTGCTGCTCTGGCGGCTCCCTCTCCAGCTGCTCAGGATCCCCTGGGGAGGCCTTATCTGGAGGCCTGGTTTCCTGAACTTTATCCACGCCCTGCAGTAGGGGATAAGGGCCTCAATGCAGGGGTAGGGGAGCAGGGCAAGGCAGCCCCCGGGGTCTTCCTGCTCCTCCCCACTCCCACTTCCTCCTGAAGGTCCCTCCTCCCATCGGATCCGCAGCCTCCTGACTCTGGGTCTGGGAGAGCCCTAGTGGCAGGTCAGAGAGCTTGGGGACCCCAGGTTGGTTTGCGGCACTGACACAAATGATGTGGTCCAGTACAGGGGTCCCAGGCCACAGGGTACAGGCTCAGCAGAGGGAAAAAAGGGAATGGAGGAAGCCAGGGTCTGCCTCTGGGACCTCAGGTCTTGACCCCTGTTCTCCTGGAGGCATTCTGGGGGCTGACTGAGGCAAGCTCACCTTCAGGTGGACGTAGTCATACTCCTCGGCCACAGGGATGCCCTCGTACTCGTTGTGGTGTCCTGCTGGGTGGTCCTCCACCTCCCTGCCCTCCGGATCCCCCTCCACCTTGGGACCCCCGTAGCCAGGCAGGCGCGGTGGGGGTGGGGGCAGGGGCCTGTCCTGGATGCTGCCCTTCCGGCCTGGAGCAGGAGAAGGAGCCGGGGAAGGGCTGGGGGCCTCCGGCACAGGCAAGGCAGGCAGGGGGCGACGGGACAGACTCTCGGCTGAGGGCAGCCGGGGCCTGTGTGGGGGTAGGGGGCTTCTGGCCAGAACGAGGGCCAGGGTGTCCAGGTCACTGGAGGCCGAAGCTCCCAGGGGCTCTGGAGAAGGGGGTGTCTCCGGCCCCAGCAGGGGGACGTCGTAGATGCCCTCGTCAGCGCCCCCGCCTTCCCCGTCTGCCAGCAGTTCCTCTGGTGCTTCGTACAGATTGAGCAGGGCTGATGCTCGTTTCAGGTTGGAGGGGGCAGCATAGAGGGGGGGCCCTGGCTCCCGGCCCCCCTCCCACTCCAGATCTAACTCCAGGTCTGATGGTGACTTTGGGGCCAGAGGCACGTCATAGGGAGCTTCATCCTCTCCAAGGGACTGGGGGGCAACCTGAGCCAGAGGGCGGGCAAAGGAGGCCGGGGAGTCATAGGGGCCATTGGAGGGAACTCGGAGGGCAGTGGGGGGTACGTCATAGACCTGCAGAGGAAGAAGTTAGTTACTCTCAGGCTCGGCAGTGGGCCCCCCACTCCCCTAACCCATCTTCGAGAGCCATCTGTCCCCTGTCCAACAGACACATGAACCCCTAGCCCTCACCTCCAAGGCAGCTCCAGGGGCAGCCAGTTGGGTCCCACCACCTCTGGGGACCTTGTAGATGGGGTCAGGGGAGGGTGGGCAGGGTCCAGTTGGAGGTCTTGAGGTAGGACAGAGTCGAGCTGGGGGTGGCACCACGTACAACTGGGGGGGATCGACAGGCAGGTGGGTCAGGTGGAGTGGGGAGCAGGGAATCATAGTGTGCGCCTGGGAGGAGCTTAGACACCTTCCATCCCCCTCCCTGTGCCAGTGGAGAAAGAGCCCAGAAAAGACTTGGCAGACAGGATTTGAACAGCAGAGTCAGTGCAGAGCCTGGGGGGTCTCAGGGCTCTTCCTGTCCCCACTGCACTAGCAGAGAGGAATGGGTTGTCCAGGATCAGGGCTGGGGGGCTCCTGTGCTCACCTCCTGGTCCTCACTGCCGTGCTCTGGGGCTGGATGTGGTGAGCCTGGCTGGGTTGGGGGTACCTGGGAGAGGCCAGGCTTGGGTGCTGGGCCAGCGGGAAGGAGCTTCACTCTGTTGGCAGGCACGATGCCCTGCTGGCCGTGCAGGGAGCAGAGGCACCAGCCATCCAGCCCACCAGCACCTTCCCTCTGCAGCACCCGTAGAACGTCCCCTCGGCGGAAGGACAGCTCCTGCGGGGACTCAGCTGTGTTGTCGTACAGTGCCCGGGCCAGCTGGGCCTGGTGGGTGAGGTGGGAGCAGGGAGAGGGGTCTTCACACACATCATCAGGTCACATTACCCCTGCTCAAAATACAGAGCTCCCTGGTTTCCTCAAACTAAACATCTGACCTCCCGACTCAGCTCTTCCTGATGGGCCCGGCCTGGCTTCAGTGCCATTCCCTGCATTCTCTCTCTCTATTCTTTGATCTAGACAAGCTCTTTCCCACCTCAGGGCCTTTGCTCTTCCTTTACCCTTCCCTGACTCTTCAGTTGATTAGACCTTTTCATCCTTCAGTTCTTCAATTTCTTTATTTTTTACTGTGCTGGGTCGTCATTGCTGCACAGGTTTTTTCTCTGTTGCGGAGAGCGGGGGCTACTCTCTAGGGGTGGTGCATGGGACTCTCACTGCAGTGGCTCCTCTCACTGCAGAGCACAGGCTCTATGTGAATGAGCTTCCGCAGTTGCAGCACATGGTCTCAGTAGTTGAGGTTCCCAGGCTCCAGTGCACAGGCTCAAGTTGCTCTGAGGTGTTGGGATCTTCCCAGACCAGGGATTGAGCTTAAGTCTCCTGCATTGGCAGGCAGATTCTTTACCACTGAGCTACCAGAGAAGCCCCTTCAGTTCTTCTTCAATGTCTCCTTCTCCTGGGACTTCCCTGGTGGTTTGGTGGTTAAGATTCTATGCTCCCAATACAGATAATGCAGCTTCAATCCCTGGTCAGGGAACTAAGATTCTGCAGGGCATGGCCAAAAAATAAATAATGTCTCCTTCTCACTCTTCTCCCCACCTCCTTCTGTGTCTGTCTCCACCTATTACTTCCTTCACCTTAGTTTATACTGTTTGTCTGAAGTGAAGTGAAGTGAAAGTCGCTCAGTTGTGTCCAACTCTTTGCGACCCCATGGACAATACAGTCCATGGAATTCTCCAGGCCAGAATACTGGAGAGGGTAGCCTTTCCCTTCTCCAGGGGATCTTCCCAATCCAGGGATCGAACCCAGGTCTCCTGCATTGCAGGTGGATTCTTTACCAGCTAGACCACAAGGGAAGCCCATACTATTTGTCTACTTACTTTTAAAAATAGATTTCTTCCCTTGTACTGTTAGCCCTGTGAGAAAAGGGACTATTATATTCCTAGCCCCTGCAATCGGCTTGACCTGGAATCAGTCTTCCATGAATGTATGCTGAATGAATTACACAGGGAAATCTTGCAAAGGTCTCCCATAGAATCTCCATCACCTTCCCTGTTTCCCAGTCAGTATCCCCTACAAGCAGGTTAGATTAAGCAGCTGCAGAGATACCTCATTCTGAGAGAGACTGGGAGAAGTCCAGCGCATACAGAGCCTCGGCATAATAGGGAAGAAAACAGAAACCAAAGCAATTGTTTTGTTCTCAGTCTTAGCAAGTAAGGTTCTACCAGCAGAGGCTGAAGTTACCATGAAGAGAAAAGTATATACACTCGTGTGTGTGTGTGTGTTTGTGTAGGGGGGGCTGGTGGACCAACCAAGAGCAAAGATTTATCAGACTGTTTCCAGTTCTCCTGGTGGGGATATCTAAGCTTTTTCCTTTGAGAGCTATGTGCGTGTGTGCGAAGTCACTTGAGTCGTGTCCAACTCTTTGCGACCCTATGGACCATAGCCTGCCAGGCTCCTCTGTCTGTGGGATTCTCCAGGCAAGAATACTGGAGTGGGTTGCCATTTCCTCCTCCAGGGGATCTTCCCAACCCAGGGATCAAACCGCGTCTCTTGTGTCCCCTGCATCAGCAGGTAGGTTCTTTACCACTAGCGCCACCTGGACACTATGGGCTCAGGTAAATCACAGACACCAAGTGCAAATTATATATCCAGACACTGAACAAGTGTTTGCACTAATCATCTCATCTCATTTAATCCTCAACCTGATAAGGGAGGTGTCATCATTATCCCTGTTTGGAAAGGAAATTGGAATAGAGAGCTTGGTATGTTGATATGTTGCCCAATGACATATAGCTGGTGCAACGTGATTTGAACTCCAGGCTGTGTGATTCCAGAGGCTGCATTCACACTCTTTTTCACAACCACAAGCATAAAGACCTACTTTTGGGGAGTTCCCTGGTAGCCTAGTGGTTAGGATGCCGGACTTTCACTGCCGAGCCCCACGTTCAATTCCTGGTTAGGGAACCCAAGATCCTGTGAGCTGTGTGGCATGGCCAAAAAGAAAGGATCTACTTTTTTCTTCTTGTATAGTAACAGTAGTAAAGTCAAGAGGGCCTGTGACATCTATCTGGACAAAATTATAATTCAAAAAGATACATGCACCCCTAATTTCATAGCAGCACTATTTACAATAGTCAAGACATGGAAACACCCTAAATGTCCATTAACAAATGAATGGATAAAGATGTGGTGTATATATCCACATGGAATACTACTCAGTATTGGAATGGAATGGAATACTATGGAATTCTACTATAATGGAATACTACTCAGCCATGAAATGGAATACTACTTAGCCATAAACTACACACACACACACACACACACACACACACACACACAGTGGAATATTACTCAGCCATAAAAAGAACGAATAAATGCCATTTGTAGCAACGTGGATGCAACTAGAGATTATCATACTAAGTGAAGTCAGAAAGAGAAAGACAAATGTCATACGACATCACTTATACACGGAATCTAACATATGACACAAGTGAACCTATCTGTGCAGCAGAAATGGAATCACAGATGTAAAGAATATATTGTTGGTGCCAAGGGGGAGGCGTTGGGAGAGGGACGGAATAGGAGGTTGGGGTCAGCAGATGTAAGTTTTTACATATAGAATGGATAAGCAACAAGGTCCTAGGGTAGAGCACAGAGAACTATGTTGAATATTGTATGATAAACCATAGTGGAAAAGAATACTAAAAAGGAATGTGTGTATATGTATAACTGAATCACTTTGCTGTAGAGCAGTAACTAACACATAATTGTAAATCAACTATACTTCAAAAAAAAAAAAAAGACGATCCATAGCTCAAACATGATTTAAGTTCATAGGAAGTTTTCACGATGTTCAAGTTCCCTTTACTAGTCACTCATCACTGGACTCCGGTTCCACCAAGTCGTTTGGTAGAATCAGGCTTAAGCCACTCACACTATCAAAATATATTTCACTTCTGATATGTTTGCTAGTGGCTTACACAGAGATGGTAGAAAACAGGTAGTTAGGCACTGAGTAGTTAGTACTGAGTAGGTAATCCATGTGGATTGACTAATATGGTGAAACTTCTCCATCGGGTAGGCTGCATTTGGTCAACAGACATTGGGGGAAGGATGGCCTGCTCAGCCAGGGAGAGTGCATGCTCCTCTTGACTGATATTTCCCTCAGGTAGAGAGGTTGTCCAGCCCTTTATGGCTGGATGAGATTAACAACAAACTGATTCCTTGCCTGATTCCAAATTCATCAAACTCTTTTCTGATTACATTTTGGCTTCTAAAGGCAATTGTGCCACAGAAAGCAAACATGCTAGCCAGATGACACAAATTCCTGGTTAGCTTGGCACTTTTCTTTCTAACTATAAATTAGAAATTGGTGTTTTGGATCTAGGCAGGCAGTTAAGAGCACTGTTTTTAAGGCAGACAGACCTGAGTTTTGAGTCCTGGCTCTGCTGCTTTCGAGCTGGGTGACTTTGGGCAGTCTGTTTAACCTCGCCAAGACTCAGGTTCCTCCTTTGTAGAATTCCATATCCATAGCTGAATATCCACTTTCAGATAATAACAGTACTAGCTTCAGAGTTGTTGTGAATACTGGATGAGACAATGCATCATGAACCAGGACATACCAAGACAAAGTTTAGGGCCAGTAAATACTCGAAGAAGATTAGCTGTTTTCAGGGTCCTGTGTGTTTCACGAGTATAAACACCAACACTTTCCCCTTTCAAGCAAAAAGAAAGATCTACCTCCTGGGACTATAAAGATGATTAGCTGGCTCCTGAGGCAGCATCTTTATGTCGGAGTATCCCCCTCCCCCTTTCTGGCTCTGAACTAGAGTCTTCTCCCCATCATATAGATTGAGAAGCTGAGGAGTTTGGTCTGAGAAGGAGTGAAAATCTAACTCATCCTTGAGAGGTGTGGGAGGAGGTGAGCAGCCATGCTTCTCTTCCCAGCGTCACAATCCTCCTTCCTAGAATGCCCATTCAGAGGAGTCCAGAAAACAGGTGGCAGCCCCGATTTCCCTGGGCATCCTAGGGCCTAGCGAAGGGTAGAAACGGGATACAGTTGCTGGGATTCAGGCTACAGGAATACAAGACAGAAAGCAGGGGCGGGGCTGTGAAGAGCTCCTCCTTGTGTTCAATTTCAATTCTGTCCAATGGGATCAAACCTCCCTTGCAATTGCGGGAATCCTGCTGGAGTCGCTGATAGACTGATTGATGATGGGTGTGGCCACCCCAGCTCTACTCCCTCCTCAGGGGCCCAGCTGACTTGTGAGGGAGTGGCTGCCCTATAGAGGGGTGGCAGTGAGCCACACGTTCCCTGGGAGGCCGCCTCCCACCGTCCCATCATGCCAGCTGTCTCCTCCCTTTGTCCCTAGTCCCAGGAAAGTGGCCAGAGGCTGGCTGACATCAACCTCCCCTCCTCTCTCTATTTTCCCTTGCTCCCTGCCTGATCTCCATCTTTTACTCTATTTCCCCTCCTTTCCTCCATCCCTCCTCTAGAGCAGGGCTTCCTTGGGCCTTTTGCCCTCCGGTTTTCCTGGAGTCACCTCCATTCTTTCAGCTCCCTTTCAACCTTTTACAGCCCTCCCAATCACAAACCCCTGCCAACCTCCAGTGGCCATCGGTTCCCGCCCATAGAAGAGGAGACTCAAGCTTGCCCCCTCCCCTCCTTCCAGGGGCAGCCTCCAGAAAGAAAGAGAGGAGAATGGGAAGGGGAGGAGAGAAGGGGAGGCCAGACCCAGTAGGCGTTAGGGATGAGAGGCGAGAGGAGGTAAGGGAAACCAACGTGCCAGAAGGGGGACACAGTCTCCTGAAGAAGCAAGGGACGAAGGAGCGAGACAAAGAGAAGGCAGAAATAAAAGTGACAGGAGTGCAGGACAGACCGTGGCGGTCTCTGCCCGTCAGCCTCCTCTCTCTGGTTGGACTCACCGACGTGGCTATGGCCATGGCCTTGGCCTTCCTCGCGGCCAGCTCCAGGCCAGGCTCGGTTTCGCTGACTTCAGCAGCGGCTGACCCGCACCATGGAGGCGGCCCCCGGCTGCGGCGCCTGAATCGTGGCCTCCCCAGAGGTTGGAGGAGGAGAAAGAAAACCCACAAAACTCCCCAAATGGGAGGCAGCTTGGCCGGGCAGGAGGAGGAGCAGGGCGGGCCGGGGCGTCGCTGCGGGACCTCATCCAAGGGCGCGCGCTCTGCCCCGTCCCCGCGGCCTCCCGGCGGCTGCAGGGTGGGCCAGGCCCCGGAGCTGCCTGTCCTAGGCCTCGGGGGCACCCTGGGTCCGCATGGGCCCAAAGCTTCCTTCCAGTGCCAGGAAGGGCGAGGAGGTGGGAGCTGGGGCTGCGCTCGACGCCTCTTCGGGCCACTCAGGACGGCCTCGAGGGCAGGGAGAAGCCGCCGGGGCGGTCGGGCTGGACGAACGAGTTTAGGGGCCAACCTTCCCCACCCGGAGCCGCGCCGGAGAGCGGTGCTCCCGGGGCTGAGATCCGGGCGTCGGGGGCTCTGCAGCAGCCCCGCTGCGAGGGAGGGGGCGGGGGTAGTGAAAATCGAGAAGTTTGTCTCTCTTCAAAGTCGCCCGACTTGGCAGCGGAGGCCAGGCTGGAGCCAAAGGCCTCGGAGAGCAGGGAGGCTGGGCTGGACGACCCCAGTGGCGGCTTTCTGCCCCAACGCTCGAAGCCCCCAAGGCGAGCTCCCGAGCACGCACACTTGCTCGCAGCGCGCCTGGGGGTCTGGGGGCGCCGGGACCGTGCCTCGCTACGTGCACGAGGGCCGGGCTCGAGGGGGCGGGACGGCCTTCCCCACGCGGCCCCCTCCAACCCTCGGCGCCAGCACTCCCGCTCCCACCTTCGGCCCCCTGGCCCAGGATGCTGGCCCCCGCCGCCCCGCTTACACGCACCCTTGGCGGGGCCCCTCTGAGCACCCCAGGGCTCGTGGCAGCCCAGGTGTCTCTGGGAACCGAGAGAAAGGCCACAAAGCAAAAGAAAGAGCAAACAGAAGACTAAGGAGGCGCAGCGGCTAGGGTCCTGCGGACTCGCCTGGAAGTGGGGTGGGGGGGGCACTGAGAGGGCTGGAAAGGGTCCGGGGGTCGCGCGCTGCTTTCAGGCTCACCCCCCGCTCGCGGCTCCCCTTCCCTCCCCTTCCCAGGCTCCCGGCGCCCTCTGGGTGCAGCTCCTTTCTCCTCCCCTCGGGCCCTCTCGGCTCCGGCGCGGGGCTCAGTCCCGGGGATTAAGAGAAAGGAGGGAGGGGAAAAGGGAGGGGAAGGGAAGGGGCGGAGGAGAAAGGGGGACGAGCCCTCCAAAGGCGGGTGTTGAGTTTCAGCTCAGGACCCTCGGGCTAAATTGCGCGCCCCCTCCCGGCTCCTCACCCCCTCCAGCTCCAGCCCGACGTCGCGGCGGACCTCCAGGTGGTCCGGTTCTCTCCCTCCCCGGAGCTTTCGTCTCCCCGTCACGCCCCCGCTCTCGCCCGCCAGCCCCTGCTTCCCTTTCATCAGCCCCACAACTGTCTTTCCTTTGGGAGGGAGCGCGCTCCCTCCGCCCTTCTGGGGTCCTCAACGGAGCCTCTCTGCTCCCTCGGCGTGGCCTCCGCAGGGGTGGCCGGCCGGGGATCTGGAGCTGACACAGATTCTAGCCCGGGCGAAGGAACGTGAGGCCCGAGCTGCTGGTTCCGGAGCTGGGGGCGGGCGAGCTGGCGGGTTGTGACGCCTCTGCCAGTCTAGGCCTGTCCCCTGCCTTCACTCTGGCTCACTCCTGCTGCCAAGTGGAGTAGAAGTGGGCACTGCGGACACAAAAGGGCAGGACTCGTTCAGAGAAGCTGGGATTTGGACCCCCAGGAGCTGAAAGGATGAGGCCCTGGTCCTCACACCTGTCGGCCCTATTATTGCTCCTTCGCGTGCCTGCATCCCTTCAGCTCCCCATTCCCTCCCCGCGTTCTTTCTCTTGGAAAGAAGACTTCAAAGCCCCCTCAGGGGCGCTGGAGAAGCCGCCTTCTGTTTTTGAGGTTCCTAGAATTAAAAAAAAAATGAGATGCCAATCTGGATTGAAAAGCTGTAGCATATTTTCAATATTTACGTTTAACGCATTAACACTTCAAACACAGTCGACAGGGGCTCTATGCGTAGCCTCATTTGGAGATAACATCTGAAGTCTAATTTAAGGCCCTTTGTGAATGGGAGGCCTTGGATAGAGCTCCCTACCTCCCCTCCCATCCACCCCATCTCCACATTCCACAGAGCCACAAGCCCAGGCATTTGCCAGGAGGGGAGGGAGAGACACCTGCCCCAGCGCCTTCCTCTCCCTATTGCTTGGGCACCTATGAACAAACTCAGACTCCTTTGGGATGGGAGAGGAACTTTTAAATTTTCAGATGCATTCTCAGATGCACCTTTTCCAGCTCCAGCCTGGTCCAGCCTCTTTCAGACCCCAGCCCTAGGGGCCTAGCTGCCTGGAATACAGATAGTCAGCTACTGGGGAGTGACAGGTATAATCTCTGCCCAGAGGACTGCCAAGGCAAATTGGGGCTCAAGATGGAGGTGGGTAAGAAACCCAGTTCTAAAGATGAATGCTCTGACTGGTGCTCGGGAAATAGAGACTGGACAAGACTAAGCAGAAAGGAAGTGCTGGGACCTGGCAGAATGGTGGTTTGGGAGGTGGGCAAGAAGGCTCACTGCCTTTGTTGTAGCTGAGGGTCTAGCTAGTGCCTGTAGCTAGGTGAGGGAAAAGGGAAAGTGAAAGTGAAGTTGCTCAGTCATGTCTGACTCTTTGGGACCCCATGGACTGTAGCCTACCAAGCTCCTCCGTTCGTGGGGTTTTCCCAGCAAGAATACTGGAGTGGGTTGCCATTTCCTTCCCCAGGAGATCTTCCCAACCCAGGGATTGAACCTGGGTGTCCCGCATTGTAGGCAGATGCTTTACCATCTGAGCCACCAGGGAAGTCCCTGGTGAGGGGAGCAGAGTGCAAACCTGCAGGAAAATGAATCTGTGCTTCTGGAGTGCCCAGGCAGCGAATGGAGTCAGTCAGACTTGGGGAGAGGTGAAGTGAAGTGGAAGGTCACTCAGTCGTGTCAGACCGTTTTCAAGGCCATGGACTGTGGGCTGACAGGCTCCCCTGTCCGTGAAATTCTCCAGGCCAGAATACTAGAGTGGGTAGACATTCCCTTCTCCAGGGAATCTTCCTGACCCAGGAATCGAACCAGGTCTCCCACATTGCAGGCAGATTCTTTACTGTCTGAGAGCCATCAGGGAAGCCTAAGAATGCTGGCGTGGGTAGCCTATCCCTTCTCCAGGGAAACTTCTCAACCCGGGGATTGAACTGGGATCTCCTGCTTCACAGGACGATTCTTTACCAGCTGAGCTACCCAGGAAGCCCCGGGGAGAGGTGGGGGTGGGGGGGGTTGTCAGCTGTGTGAAGTTGGTCAAGTTCTGGAACATCTCTGAAGCTCCGTTATTCATCTGGAATAGTGACTTTGGTGAGGTGTGAATACATGTGAAGTGCTTATCACAATGACTTTCCCTCTTCACCTTGGCTCCTCATGACCCCCACCCCCAGCTTGTACCTTCAGGAAAGCTCCAAGTGTTTCTGTGTCAATGGCAGGTGGAGTCTTCTCCTTGTCCTTATGACTCATCTCTGCCCTCTCCTTTGCAAACAGAGTTTTAACGTGATTCTAACTTGTTCAGGGAGGATTCTGGGTCCCAAGTTAGGTTGGAAAAAAACCCAGACTGGATGGGTAGCTAAGACCCTGGGTGGGCGGCTGACTCAGATGGGGGCCCTTGACTTCGGGCCTTGCCTTTGCCATTGTTCACGGAGTAGAAAGAAAGGAACTCCTCCATTGGGTTTTCTGGGTCCCAGTCTTCTCTCCCACTCATGTCCCTTCCCAGCAGAGCCCTCCAGCTGATCTCATCCTCATCCTTGAGATTTTTAATTGTGACACGTGGGATCTAGTTCCCTGACCAGGGATTGAAGCCAGGTCCCCTGCGCTGGGAGCAAGGAGTCTTAGATACTGAAATCCCCCTGCCCACTTCTTCACTTCATCTCATTCTACACTCTTCCTTAGCTTTTGTTTTCCAACCACATTGTCCTTTCTGTTTCTTAAATGTGCCAAGACCTTCCACCTCTAGGACTCTGTTGTCCTGTTTTCCTCTGCCTGGACCACTCTTTCCCCAGAACCTTTCCATCATCATGTCAAATTCCACATCTTCAGAATGGCCTTCTCTGACTTTTTAAGTTAAAGTTGCCCTCTTCCTCTACCAATCCCCCACCCCCAGTAATTCCCTGTCTCTTAACATTGTTTCACTTTCTTCATAGCACTTACTATTGTCAAAAATTATCTTGTTTCCTTATTTACCATCCCTCTCCTCCTAAGACATGAGGCAGGAGCCTTATCTGACTTGTCCTCCTCTGCCTTCCTAGCATTTAGAATGGTGTCTGGCATCTAGTAGGTGCTCAATAAATGTTTGGCAAATGTATGAATGAGCAGGGCAGCCATGACTGTAGGATTGAGAAAGGCAAAGGCCCACCTGGGGAGGAACCAGCCCTTGGCTAGGGGAGGGAATTGCTGAGTTTTTTGTCCTGTTCACTCTGATTCTCTGCACGTCTCCCAGGCAAGAATGGGTTCTCTTTGAAGGCAGGCTCCTTTTGAAGGCAGGGGAATCTTTGTAACTAAAGGTGATCCTATAAATTTATTTTTCTGGGCTCCAAAATCACTGCAGATGGTGACTGCAGCCATGAAATTAAAAGACGCTTGCTCCTTGGAAGGAAAGTTATGACCAACCTAGATAGCATATTCAAAAGCAGAGACATTACTTTGCCAACAAAGGTTCGTCTAGTCAAGGTTATGGTTTTTCCTGTGGTCATGTATGGATGTGAGAGTTGGACTGTGAAGAAGGCTGAGCGCTGAAGAATTGATGCTTTTGAACTGTGGTGTTGGAGAAGACTCTTGAGAGTCCCTTGGACTGCAAGGAGATCCAACCAGTCCATTCTAAAGGAGATCAGCCCTGGGATTTCTTTGGAAGGAATGATGCTAAAGCTGAAACTCCAGTACTTTGGCCACCTCATGCGAAGAAGAGTTGACTCACTGGAAAAGACTCTGATGCTGGGAGGGATTGGGGGCAAGAGGAGAAGGGGACGACAGAGGATGAGATGGCTGGATGGCATCACTGACTCGATGGACGTGAGTCTGGGTGAACTCCGGGAGTTGGTGATGGACAGGGAGGCCTGGCGTGCCGCGATTCATGGGGTCACAAAGAGTCGGACACGACTGAGCGACTGATCTGATAAATAATTAGCAACCAGTGCCATCATGGTGTCCCTATCAGGTTATGGGAGTCTGTTCTGAAGGCCTCCATCTGGGCCAGGCAGTCTCCCATCAGTTGTGGGGTCACAGGGAGGTTGAGGTGTGGGGGTGCTCCAGGGCTGAGGACAGCATCTATTTACCAGCAAGGGGCAGAAGTATTTCTGCATTTTAACCCCCTGCAGCCCTACCGGCCCCTCAGGTGAGTGCACCTGAGCATCCACGACCCTGCTGAGCCCTGTGGTTCCAGCACTGTTTCAGGGGCTGCTAAGCTGGTTGGCACTTTTGTGTTAGTTGCTCAGTCATGTCTGGCTCTTTGTGACCCCATGGACTGTAGCCCACCGGGCTCCTCTGTCCTTGGGATTCTCTAGGCAAGCATGCTGGAGTGAGTTGCCATGCCCTTCTCCAGGGGATCTTCCCAACCCACGGATCGAACCCAGGTTTCCCACATTGCATGTAGAGTCTTTACTGTCTGAGCCACCAGGAAGATACTTTTGCGGCCATCCTTGTTGCCCTTTTCCCCTTCAGCCTCCTCACCAAGCATGCCCATCTCTATGAACAAGGAGAAGAGAGGGCCCTCGGTGAAGAGCTGATCAGAGGCAGGGGCAGGACTTCAAGACAGTGGATGAGAACTCGAATGACTTTCTGAGGAAGGGAAGGACAGCCATCGTAGCATCTTTCAGGCTTTCTTGGCCCAGGTGGGATGCCCCTTTTCACATCTTCCCTGTTCTTCCCTGCTAGGGGCTGACCTCGTGTCAGTGGCTTGGGGTAGCATGTTCAGATCTCCCCTGTGGCTGCCAGGTCAGCCCCAGGCAGGGAGGCATCCTTGATATCAGGTACTGGACGAACTTTGCTTCTGCCTCCACATTCTCCCCATGGCCACCCCCATCTCTCTACACCCCCAGGGATTCCCTGGAAGCTGAAGTGACTCAGGGATTCTTAGTCACCCCAAGAGGAAAACCCTCTGGAAAATGTTTCTCATGACAGGGAGTCACCCTGAGGAGACCCACAGCTGCTCCTGAGATAAGGGTGGAGGCTGAGCAACTGCAAGGAGGTGGGCGGGGGTGGGGGTGGGGGGGCAGGGGTGTGTGTCTCAAAGGACAGGTTCTGTGTCAGGCCTGGTCATCACAGGGGAGAATGCCTCTCAGCAGTTTTCTCAGAGGAAGTCATGGTACGGAGGCAGGGGGACAACCCAAAAGCCTCTCCTGGAGGAAACATCCCATGCAATCAGTGTGCGTCGTTTGCAGCGTCAGCAAGTGAAACAAGTGTTTGGGATCCCTTCCAGTGCTTTCAAGCATCCTGTCCTGGATGGGGGCCAAGATCAAGAGGTCTGGGCCTGTGTCAGCCTCTGAGACTTTGTTTGGTTTGGGGGAAACCCGAAGGATCCAGCACTTCTGGAAGGTCCCCGCAAAGCCTTTGTTGGGGCTGGGGGTTGTTTGGGAACACCAGAAGCCACTCTGGGGGCCATGGGGCAGACCTGAGGCTGGGGGAGAGGTAGCCAGAGCTGTGGATCCCAGCCAGCCGGCTGAATGCCTGAGTGGGCAGGAATGCCCTGTGGCCTCGGGCAGGTTTAGGTGAGACCTGTCCAGCCCACACCTGGGTGAGTAGGAAATCCCTTATAGCAGGGGCTTCCCTTCCATTCAGAGGTCACCACAGTGTGGCATTTCCATACCAGGAGCTTAGCTTTGGAGTTTTTCAGGGCTGGGAGGGAACCAGTTCGGCTTCCTCCTAACTATGCAACCTTGATGAGGTTACTCAATTTCTTTGGGTCTCAGTTTCTTCATCTTGACATGGGGACAGTAATTTCCATCTCACGGTTTTATTATAAAGGTAAAACTAGCTGATGCATGTGCAGGGCTTGGCACCCTCCTGGCACATGATCTCAGGAGCTGAGGGGGCGGATGGAAGTGAGAGGGTGTCTGGGAGCACAGGGCCAGAGAGTGGGCCAGTGGGAGCGGGGCAATGTATTCCTGGCCCCAGTGCTCTTCCTAAGTGGCCCTGCTCTCCTAGCCATCACCTGTTGACCCTAAGCTCTCACCGCCCTTCAACTTCCAGGCCCCTCAGAACTCACCAGATCAGCTTCTCCCACTTCCGAATGCCCTCTGACCTCATCATGCCTCTGTTTTAGGGCTGCTTTGCCCTAAAGCATTCAGAAAATTCCTTATCACTCTGCCATTTGAGTTATTCCTGGTTCCCTTTGTTTATTTCCTGAGTCGTTGGTTACCAAAGGAGTATTTTCTAAGGGAAAGCACATGCAAATCAGGAAACATCACTCTAGAGACGGTGTCTGTATATGAGTGTGTTGGAGTTGGCGGTGGGGGCGGGGGGCGGTTGGTGAGGGGATGAGGGGAGTTGTTAAACAAGGATGCAGAGAAAAAGATTGGAGCAAAATAGGCAGAGAGCCTATTTTTCGGATGGGTGGCCCCTGACTGACCTGTGTCTTTGCGGCCAGGCCCAGCTGGAACCTTGCCAGAGCACACATACCCTTTCCTGGCCGACAGTGGTCCATGGACCTGTGACTGCACGGCCTTACCCCATGGCCTGAGAGTAGTAGCTCCCCCTGCCATGCTCCTCAACTAGTGAGTAGGGGTGGGGCAGGCTGGTCTGGGAGCTGGGTGCTTCTGTTGGCTCTTAGCTAAGGCTGTCACCTTGCCTCTCTTCTTGGTTCTGCCTTCTCATTTGTACCATGGGAACAGTCACTCAGCACTTCTTCCGTCAGACCCTGCACATCCAGCCAACAAATTGTTGGAGTCGAGGCCTTCCTGGCAGCCTATGGGGTTAAGCCTGTATCCTGAGTCCAGAGGAGGTCAGGGGATGTACAGGAATGGGAGTGGGTGGCCCTTGGGGAGGGCAAGGGGAAGTTGGGGAGAAATAACAGACATTGGGAAGTCATAGATGATTGTGGTCATAGAAGTTGGGCTCATGGAGAATGAGGAAGGGGTCAGAGAACAAGGAGACAGAGGGAAATGTTTATTAAGGTGGAGGATCCTGAGGACATCTGAGAAGAAAGGGAAGAGAAGAGACAAGACCTGGGTGGGAGCAGCAGGGATTATAGCAGCAAGGCCTCTTAGAGAGAGTCCGAGTGATGTTCCCTAATATTGGGTATTAAGTGACCCAACAGAATTCTCATAATGCCTGTTCCCCAAGGCACAGGATAACAGGATACTATTACTTTGACCCCACCCCCAGAAAAGGGCAAAGAACAAAGTTTACTCAATAGGCTTACGACGATGTTAATCACAACTTCCATGAGTCTAGCATTTAAAGCAGCTTTTGGAAAGACTTACAAGTTGTTTTTTTGGGGGTTTGTTTTGTTTTTTAATCTCAAGTCACACCCTCCAAAAGGTAGTGGAAATAAATTTGAATAAACAAAACAGATTTGCTGAAAATAAAACCAGGACTCCTAAACTGCTCCAGTCAAACAGCTTCCACAAGGGCTTGCTGTCAGCCAGTGTGGCACTGAGGCTTGGCAAGCAGCATCCAGCATGTACCAGGTAAGTGTGCAGGGGCCTGGCCGGGACTGTGCTGAGTGAGGCAGGAGCAGAGATGTGGGTGGGGATGGAGGGAGCTCTCAGTTTTGGGGCTGCGGACCAGATGAGGCATGAATTAGAATCTCAGAGAACAGCTGGGGGAGGGGGCATCCAGACTAGGCAGGAGCAGTTTTCTCACTAGCCTTTTCCTACAGGCAATGGCATTCTTGGCAATGGTCATGGGAACCCACACCCTCTGTTTGGGGTCCCAGAGGCGTTGCACCCACTGGCCCGGCTGCTGCCCCAGCAAAGGACAGAATTCCACTGAGGAGTGGCTGAAGTGGAACAGTGTGCTCATGCCTCCCCCAGAGACCACCAGCCTCGCCCACCACCCAGAACCCTGCAGTTCCAGCAAGGATGGACCCCTCAACAGCCGCTCCATCGCCCCCTGGAGATATGAGTGAGTCTGCCAGCCCCTGCCCTCTCCTAAACGCCTGCTCATGTGCTGGTCAGGATGTGTGTGAGGGACCAGGGGAGTTCCAGCCAATTCCAGCCTATCTGTCCCCCTTTTATCTCAGGGAGGTTATCAAGTTTGGGTGTTAGACAAGGTCTAGCCCTGACACATTTTTGGTGACCTTGGGCAAATCGCTCAGGGGTTCAAAGCTTAGTTTTTTTTCAATCTGTAAAATGAAATAATATTCTATAGCCTAATGATGCAGATCATATGAAATAGTGAAAAATCTAAACAGTACAGAAAATTTAGGTTTTCTTCCTTTCTTCTTTTCCTCTACTTCTCCCCCTCCTCCTCCCTTTCTATCTTTCCTCCTCCTCTCCCTTCTTCTCCTTTTCCTTCCCCTACAATGGCTTTGTTTTTCTAACAAAAATATCAGGGAATAATGTACAATATAGGAACAAAGCAGCCCAATACCAAATGTTAGTGCTCTGAGCCATGAATGTGTTCTAATTATACCCTCTTTCTGCTCTGGGGGGACAGTTGGGTGGCTGGACCTCCAGGCTGGTTGTCTTTGATCATGAGCTGTCTTATTCTTTCTCCATGTGCTGACACATATTATAATTCTCTATTTATGTCATGATGTAAACAAATATTAGAAAGTGCTGAAATTGGAACAATGAATTAAAATACTAAAAATTAGTACTGTAGGGGTCCCAAACATATTTCTCCTCCTGTTTCGCATTCTCATGGGGTATCTGTGTTTCCACCCACTGTAAGTCTACTTCTGGCTTAGCCTTGGCTTTGGGGATGAAACGAGAAGGTCATTGGCTAGGGAGGGGGCCAGCTTTGATTGAGACTAGATCCAGGCTGGAGACTCCAGGCCACTACGCTTTGAAGTGGTCTCAGTAGGCTGGCTAGCTTCTAGACTAAATCTAAAGCAGTTGGGAACCCCTTTGGGGAGGCTGGGTGCCAGACGGCTGACTTGGCTGGGGTCTAGACACCTGGACTATGAACCCTTGATAACCACGTGGGCTGTCTTCCCCGACGTGCTCTGCAACATGTGTCACACAAGCTGTTCCTTGGAAAAAAAGTGATGATGTCGAGTAGGTGGGGGGAAAACTGCTGCAGTCCCCACCCCCCTAGAGGTTCTCAGCGTGCTCAGCACATTCACAGCAAGAAGTCTGCAGAGAAGACCCCATTAAACTCAACGCTTCCTAGAATCATTTGACCACAGACCCCTTCCACTACAGTGCATTTATCAGGGAATCCACTCTGAAATGGGAAATGCTACACTAGCTGAGCCCCAGTTTGCGAAGGCCTGTCTGTTGGGAGGATGGTTTTCCAACCTATTGGCTGTTTCCTACTGAGTTTCTGGAGCACAGACCTTTGGAGCACTGACTTTTCACATCTTCTGGGGGCTATGAAACATTTTCAGAATAAGTCAATAAGTCTTACCATACACCCAAACATGTGCTTATTATACATGCACAGTTGGAATCTGGAGGACGGGCAGGACATGGCACACAGTGGCTCCCTCAGGGGAGTGGGGCTGGTGGGAGACAGACTGTCAGCCTTCACTTCGTGCTTTCTTATACTTGGATATAAGAGCAATTTTTATTTTAAAATTAAAATATACATATATACTAACAAGCACACAAGGCAGCCTGATGCTAGAACCAGCATATGTATCACATGGAACCACAGCTGGTCTGGTAGAGGCCCCAGGGGAGCTCCCCACCTGACCCCTCCCTCAGGGTTCCGGGACCATTTGGAAAGTCACTCTTCCATCCCCGACCCTCACAGTTCAGGAGAATAAATCCCAGGGGAGAGGGGGTGACTTGTTCACAGCCACCTGGTTTGTGGGTACCAGAGCTGGAACCGAAGCCACAGAACTGACAGCAGCCCTGGTGTTTCCACCCTGGGTGCTCACTGCCCCTGGCTGGTCCCCCGGGCTCCTGGCCAGCCTCCCTCCAGGGCCTGACTCTTGCCACCCCACAGGTTGGACAGAGACTTGAACCGGCTCCCGCAGGATCTGTACCACGCACGTTGCCTGTGTCCACACTGTGTCAGCCTCCAGACGGGCTCCCACATGGACCCCCTGGGAAACTCAGAGCTGCTCTACCACAACCAGACCGTCTTCTACCGGCGGCCGTGCCCTGGACAGCAGGGCGACCACCATGGCTACTGCCTGGAACGCAGGCTCTACCGTGTCTCCTTGGCTTGCGTGTGCGTGCGGCCCCGTGTGATGGCCTAGCTGTGCTGACCATGGCTGGTCCCTGGGCAAACACTGGAGCTGGTTGGACAACCACCTGCTGTGGTGAACCAGGACACCCGAAGGCACAGCCCCTCCAAAGGACCACCCGGAGCAGCAGGATCTTGGGACAGGATGGGGGACCCTGGGGGGACCGCACTTTGCACTTTTTGGAGTGGGTGAGAAATGCAGGGCAAATCCAAGGCAGTAGTGGCTGGTTATGGTCCCTGGAAACTGGCATCCTGTCCTTTCCTCCTGGGAAAGGTCTTCAAAGCTCTGCTATGTCTGTCTCTTCTTTCCTCCCACCCCCAGCTGCCCTGGTGCAGCACAGGCACTTTCAGATATTTTTCCCTTCGCCAGTGGAGAGCCCTTCAATTCATTAGTTTGTTTGCTGACTTCCCTGGTGGCTCAGATGGTAAAGCGTCTGTCTACAATGCAGGAGACCCGGGTTCAATCCCTGGGTTGGGAAGATCCCCTGGAGAAGGAAATGGCAATCCACTCGAGTACTATTGCCTGGAAAATCCCATGGACAGAGGAGCCTGGTAGGCTGCAGTCCACGGGGTCACAAAGAGTTGGGCACTACTGAGTGACTTCACTTTCGACTTTCACTTTCCTTCATTCATCAAACACTTAGTGAGCATCGACTTTGGAGCATCGACCTTAAACCTCCTGGTGGAGTTGCTAGTCTTTTGACAGGAACGCTGCTAAGGAAGAGGCTGTTATTGAGCAGGGAGAGAATTGTTCAAATAAATAATCTGTACTTAAAAGTGGCCTAATTTGTCTTTGGCATCCCTGGTGCCTGAGCATCTTGTGGTCCCCAGCCTGGTCCCATTTCCTCCCCACTGTCAGCCCCCACCTACTGCCCTCCAGAGTTTCTGCTGTGGTCCCCCAATCCCTCCCCTTCCCTGGCTCCCTGGCCCAGCCCTAAGCACCGGGGTGGGGGTCAGGCTGCCCTCCTGGCATACTGGAGAAACAGAGGCCCATTGAGGCACCACAGCGGGCACACAGCGCCCCCTTGTCCCCCCAACAATCTGCCTTTGTCCTCAGTTTTGGCTGCTACAGCTTGGTCCTGAGGGGTGCTGCCTGGGCCGGGATCCAGCTCCCACCCTCCCTGAAAGGAAAAGAGAGAAAGGATGGTGAGGAAGAGGGTTAAGGTTAGGGAAGGGAGGACGCAAACTGCCTCAGGCTTGGGTTCTCGGGGGCTCCTAGCCTGGCACATTTCTCGGCTCACCTCCCAGCTCCTCCCGGTTTTTCCGCAGTCCGCCGCCTCTCCCCTCCTCCCTTCGCCCACCCTCGGCGGGTGGGAGGGGTCAGGCTCCAAGTAGGAGGAGAGCTGACCCCTCCCCTCTTCCCCGCCCCCCTTTTCCACGTGCCTCCTGGGGACCAGTGCAGGCACCAGCAGGGCACTCTGGGCAGCTGGGTGAAGGCCTATCTGGGCAAGCAACCCCCCGCCCCCACCCCGCGGCCGCCTTCTCCGGGGCCCCACAGCAGGCCTGCCCGCTTCACTTTGAGGTTTCTCGTAGTGCCTTTCCTGCTCCTGTCTGCTTCCCCGTCCTGCCAGGTTCCCATCCTCCTGTTTTCCTTCCTGGGCTGGTGGCAGTCGGGGGCTGTACCCAGTGGGCCTCGTAGAGATGTTCAATGCTTGGAGTCGTCGGGACCGGCCCCCCGAGGAGGGGGCAGCTGCAGGGCTCGAGGGCTTCGCGGTGGACAAGACCTTCCTCTCCTCCCTCAAAGGCATCCTGCTGGAAACTGAGCTGGTAACAGCCGCCTCCCCAGCCTAGAGCTTCACCTCCAGCCCCGGGCCCCTCAGGGCTCACCCCTCAGCAGCCTCCCTCCCCTGGCTCTCAGACACCCTGCTTGCCCCAGCGACCCTCCCCGCATCTCCTCCCCTGCCTTCTTGTTGCTCCTCCACCTGGAGGCTTCGACAGCAGCTTTCAGCGCCTTTAGGAAGGACTGAAGCTAGACGACACTGAGGGAGCGTGAGGCACAGGGATGGGATGGGACGGGGGTAACACCAGCCGGCCTCTCCCCGGGCTCTTAGATGGCCACTTCTTGGCATGTCCAAGAAGTTCAGTTACCCCAAAGGGCAGACTTTCTGCAGCCCCACTTTATCTTGTTGCCTGCTCCCTGTGAACATCTGTCCTCAGGAAAGTACCTTCCTTTATTCGCTTAGCAAGACCTCAGTGTAAACCTGAGTTTTCGGCATATACCTTGTCCTACTGAGGGGATGAGAGAGCTCAGGGGACGCACATCCACTCTGGAGCATCTGCCTTCTAATCCTTGCCTCTTGGCATGGAACCAGGGGCTCTCGTCCTTGTTAGAGGAGTTTTAGGCATCCTGGAATTATTATGGGGCATGGGGTACCTCCTGGGGGCACAGGCTGATGTCTCACCACTCGAGGGGCTGGTGTTCCCAGTGCTAAAGGGGGACCCACTCTTTTTCGGATTTCATAGAGTGGTGTTCCCCAGAGCCGTGAAGCTTGGTTAAACTGCTGGGGCTGCTGGGGCCCTGGAGCAGGGGGAGCCTGGGCTGGCAGAGGTGGGAGGCTGGAGTCGGCCCTTGATGGGCAAAGGCCCTGGGTGTGGCTCCTGCCACCAGGGTTGGCGAGACCTCTGAAGGCAGGCGGTGTGCTGGCTGGGGGAGCTTCCTGGAAAGAGGGAGGCAAAGGCCTGTCCTGGCCTGTGTCCCCTTCCTGGTAAACTGCCCACCCTCGGCCCTGCAGGCCCTGACCTTCATCATCTTCATCTGCTTCACGGCCTCCATCTCTGCCTACATGGCTGCCGCGCTGCTGGAGTTCTTCATCACACTAGCCTTCCTCTTCCTCTATGCCACCCAGTACTACCAGCGCTTCGATCGGCTGAACTGGCCCTGTCTGGTGAGGGTCCCCACCCCGTGCTGCCTCCCCCCCCCCATTCTGGGCCCTTTCTTCTTTCAACATTGAATTTTCCTCTTCCAGCCTCTCTCTCTTTCCTGGGTAAGCAAGGAATCCAGCCCCCATGTCCTATACTCAAACATGGCTTTGACCCCATCCTTCAGACTGCTCCCCGATGCAGGTCCAGCCCCAACCCAGCCCCTTGGCTTCTCATCTTGGTCTCTGTTCCTCTGTGCCCATCTGCGTCCCTCCCCGGGGAGCTGTGTGAGCTCTCTCTTGCTTTCTGTCTCTCAAGTGCCTTATGTTGTGTCCAAGGGCATCTCCGTGTAGGGATTCCCAGTACCTGAGGGTCAAGCCGCTGACTAGCCTGGAAAACTTCAGGCTGATGCCGCCTGCCCTCTGCTTCCCTTTGACCCTGCACCCCCAACCCCCAGGACTTCCTCCGCTGTGTCAGCGCCATCATCATCTTCCTGGTGGTCTCCTTCGCGGCTGTGACCTCCCGGGATGGAGCTGCCATTGCTGCTTTTGTGAGTCCAGCCCTGCAGAATTCTCCGGCTTCCCCCACCCCCCAGGGACCTCCGGCTGATGGTTGCACACTTCCTGTGCCTCTGTCCACCCCAAGCTCAAGTCAGTGCCCAGGGCCTGGCTCACACCTTGCCCTATATCACCCACCTCCCTCTCCCTGGTGTCCAGTGGCTGGCTGGCCTTTGTTGTGGCATCCTCCTCCTGCTCTCACAGGTGTTTGGCATCATCCTGGTTTCTGTTTTTGCCTATGATGCCTTCAAGATCTACCGGACCGAGATGGTGCCCAGGGCTGCCCAGGGTGAGTGCCTATCCTCTGGGGAGAGGAAATGCCCCCTGTCCCCCAACCCAGCTACCCCCCCATGTCCTATCCCACCTGGCTCCATCTTCACAGGGGACCAGCAGTGACCCTGGGGATACCTGGCTTCTGAGCCCAGCCAGAAAGTGGGACAGGGGAGCCCAGACTCATCTCCTTTGGATTCACTAGCTCCCTAGCCTACTGTCTACTGCCCCAGCCTACAGTGATGGAGCCAGGCCTGAGAAGTCACGTGGACTTGTCTGTGGGGGCTAGTCTGGCATTTGATGAAGCTCGGCCAGGGAGGGGGTTTTATGGACTAAGGGGAGGGTGCAGGAGGAGGCTGGTCATTCCCAAATTAAAAGATTGAAATCCTACTGGTGAATCTCTTTCTTCCTCAGAAATTAGGCAGATCAGGAATGCTAGGAATATTCATGGGAATGTTGCGTGGAGCAGGTCATGGTCCTTTCTCTGGGACTAGGTCTGAACAATGAGCAAGTGGGGCTTTAGACTGAAGATGCTGAGGATATCCTTCAACACAGAATTTCCATGCCATGACTCTTGGGTGCAAGGCTACCTTGTGGTGAGCCTGGTGGCTGGGAACCCCGAGTCCTGTGTATGAAAAAGCACAAGCCTTCCCCAGGTGAATGAAGGCCCACCTGTCCAGCCCTTCTAGTGGGTTGCTTGCCTGGGGCATGTGTAGAGCTCCCCCTGGTGGTGTGGGGAGGACTTGACCCACAGGTCACCAGGGAGAGGTCAGCATCCAATGTAAGAGGGAGATTCCCTTATTGCTGGAGCTGGACAAGCCCTCAGATATCAGCTGGTTCAATGCCCTCATTTCACATAAGAGAGGACATGCCCAGTTAGGGGATGTGACCTCTTTATTTGTGACAGAGTTAGGGCTGGATCCTGGGCTTCCCTGGTGGCCCAGTGGTAAAGAATCTGCCTGCAGTGCAGGAGACCCAGGTTCAATCCCTGGGTTGGGAGGATCCCTGGAGAAGGGAATGGCAACCCACTCCAGTATTCTTGCTGAGAGAATCCCATGGACAGAGATGCTTGGCGGGCTACAGTCCATGGGGTCGCAAAGAGTCGGACAGACCGAGTGGCTGAGCACGCACACACAGGGCTGGAGCCCAGCACCCCTAACGCCTAAACAGGTGTTCTGGATATTATGCTGAGCCCCTTGAAGCTCATTGAAAACGGCCCAGCTTCATTTCCAGCTCTCTCCATCAGTAGGGCCACCTTCCCAGGCTGCCAGCACCCCAGCAGGATGTTTCCTGAACATCTCATGTACAGACCCTGTGCTGGGCCCCAGGGATTCAGAGGTGGCTGGCAGACCTTCCCTCCTTGAGCCTCACAGACGGGAAAGGAGACCAGCTAGTGAAGGGTAGTCACAGCTCAGGGGGAGTTTGGAGTCAGCCCTTCCTGGCCCATGAGAGCCCAGTGTAGCCAGGATGACCCTGCACAGCCTTGCAGATCCCAAAATGGCTGCGCTCCTCCAAGTTGACTTGCTCATAGCCCCTCTCCAATACTCGCGTGTTCCTGCCCTGAAATGTCTTCTTTCTCAGGTGCTCTGTCCAGATGCAGGCCCTGGTCCCCAAAACCTGCCTGAACCTGAGCTCTGGTAGAGGTACTCTGCTCCCCTAGATGCTATCCACCTTGCCTCTCTTGGTCTGGCTTTTCCTGCCCCCTATGTCCTGTTCTGTCCTCACATCCTGGCTCCTCACCATGGCTGGTGGCCTTTCCAGGGCTAGAACCGACTGAATTTTGTGTTTCTTTGGTCTTTGCTCATGGTTCTCAGGACTTTCTGTACAGGCCATTCTCAAGACAGGTGGTGGTGGACATCATGGACAGGGGGTGGTGAAGGCCTCAGGGGAGGGATCAGAAGGGCTTAGCTGGGGAGTCCAGGAGATGGGGGGCAGTGAAGGGATGAGAAGGTGGTCAGGAGAGCCTGGCTGTAAAGCACCGCAGGGGGCAGGGGTTTGCTAGCAGAGGGGGCTCAGGACCTGCCCTGTCCCTTGAGCAGTTGTGTGACCCAAGCCAGCCTGTCCCTGGTGGGAGCTTGGAAGGAGCAGAGTTGTGCTCTGTGGTGTGCGCCTGTGTGTGCTCTGCTCACGTGTGTGAGGGGTCAACGTGAGGCACGTAAAGCCCAGGTTTGGTCCATACTGCACTTCAGTTCAGCTTGGCATCAGCTGGCTCCAGTCTCAGGATGCCCTATGGGAAGGTGGGGCCCACACACCCAGGCTCCAGCCACCTGTGCCATCCCATCTCCATCCCCAGCCAGCTTTGAGCCCCTCCTAGCATCAGTGGGGAGATCATTTTGGAGGGAACAGGACACTTTTAACCCCCATGGCTTCAGAGGCGGGGTAGGTGGAGGAGGGCTTCAGTTTCAGCAGTGCAACTCCGTGTCTAGGCGTCTGGGGTCGGATCGCCCTCAGGTGTCTTTGTGCTCTTCATTTGTGAAATTCCTCCCTCTCGACCCGGTGGCTGGTTGATGAGCAGTATGGGGACTCAGGTGGGGCAGGCTGCCGCACCCCTCTGGTCCTCAGTTCCTCCTCTGGAGATGTGGGGTGTCTTGGTTCCTCCAGCTCCGACGCAAGGGCCAGGCCACCCTCCCCCCAAGGAGTCCAGGACGGCTCCTGGCCAGCCGGCGGGAAGGACAGGGGCTCAGGCAAAGTCTGGCACTCATGTTTATTGGAGGTCAGCTGGAGTGAGGTTCGGAGGCAGCGTCACTCCTCGTCATGCATTTTTTGCTGAGAAAGAATAAAAGGTGTGAGGGAACAGGAAGGAAGGGTGTGGGGAGAAATCTCCAGGGCTTTCAGGGGCCTAAGGGAGATGCCCTTAGGGAGAGAGGCTCAGGCCTTGGGAATCTTGGGGTCCCCTTTAGAGGTCTTTGTGGTACAGGTGGGGTGGGACTGGACTTTCTAAGGAGGTTCCAGCCTGTACGGGGCTTGTCTGAGCAGGAGGGGGATGCCCAGATGTGGGGGGTGTGGGACCCTCAGGACTAACCACATACAGGATGCAGTGCCCACTCTGGGGGCCACTGATGTTGGGGCTGTGCTGCCATGGGGGTGAGTAGCAGGGCCTGGGGAGGGACCCACCTTGGCGCCGATGTCACGGCTCTTGGCCCGCAGCTTGTTGACCTGGGACTCGGCGATGTCTGCCCGCTCCTCCGCCTCGTCCAGCTCGTGCTGCACCTTGCGGAACTTGGACAGGTTGGTGTTGGCCTGTTCCTCCTGTGGGGGTTCAGGGGGATGGGAGGGTGAGGTGAGGGGTGCCCAGGCTTCTAATCCAGGGGCTCGCTGTCATCTGTCACCCATGTTCCTGCAACAAAAGTGTCCTGCTTCTGGCTTGGCACCCTCCACAGACTTACCCAGTGCTCAGAATCCAGGCTACCCACTGCCCAAAAGGAATCCCATGCTGCCTGGTCCCCGCCCTCAGAATCCAGCTTGACCGCCCCTGTCCAACTGCGACCCTGACAGATGCTCCCCGACTCCTGGGGGCTCCTGCACACGTATGCCCATCAGCAACTCACGTCCGCACCTCTGTGCTCACCCGATGTCTTCCCCACCGTGCTGTACCTGCTCAGGCCCCTTTCCAGGCCCAGTTCCCCTGCCACCATCCAGCTTTCAGCACTGGCTGGCCCTGCAAGCTGCATTAGCAGCTGCACTGCCTTCTCTTGGGCTCGCTGGTACATGGATTATAAGTAGCTTGTGGGTAGGTCCTGGGTCGAATAAGCTTTGCTTTTGTTAACTCAGGAGTGCCTGCCACAGCTCTGAGTTTGAGAGTTAAAGTGAACAGCAATCCCTCCGTCCGGGTCCCACACTGGGGTGGACGCTTGTCAGCTCTGACACATAGGAAGAAGAGAAAACCATGAACTCACCGCCTCCTCGGCCTGGCGCTTATAGGCCTTGACCTTCAGCTGCAGCTTGTCCACCAGGTCCTGCAGCCTCAGCAGGTTCTTCCTGTCTTCCTCCGTCTGGGGGCAGATGGGTGGAGGAGGCCAGTTTGGGGGAAGGAGCAAGAGCAATCATCTTTCCCTCCCTCATGACCCCATTCTCTTCCCATGCCTCAGCCGCCCCTCCCTCCCATGGGCCAGGCCAAAGAGGTTGTGCACCAACTTCATCTCTGACGAGACTTATAGGCCAAAGGGCATGGCAAAGATCTCACACCAGGATCTAAAAAGCAAACAGGGCTGTGGCCCTGAGGTAAGAAACAGGAGAGGCTTGGAACCAAACGGGATTTCTTCGTTTGATAATGTGGAGACGTCAGGGCTGTTCCAGATCTAATCTGGAGCACCACAGATGCTCTTGGCAGTGGGTCTAGAGTGACCAGAGAGGACTCAGGAGGAAAGCAGAAAGAAGGGATTATCATAATCCAGATCATTCTAATTATCACAACCCAGTATGTATTGTTCTGGGTCAGGTATTGAGCACCAGGATCAATGGTTCCTATGTCGCTTGATCACTCCTGATCGCTGCTTCTGCTAGGATGCTATTTCTATTTACACCCACACAACACACCTGCAGTTCTCCATTTGTACCTCTTTCCCATGCCTCTCATATCCAGCTGTCAAATGAACCAACACCTCTTTTTCTTTGTCCTTCCTGCCCAGGCATATTGGAAAGTAATAGGTCAAGAACAAAAGCTCTGAGCTATGCAGATGGAAGGCTTAGAACATTCTGGAATCTTCTTTCTCTAAGGCCTTCTATCTGTTGTCCCAGGAGTTCCATGGAAGATCTGAGTCTTTTCCCATCCCTGATTTTATCACTAAATGCCACACAACGCCCCTGCCTCTGAGGCTGGTGGAAAGATGCCTTGGACGGTTCTGAAGCCTTCATGGTAGCACTTCAGGTTATTAAACATCTGAGAAAATGCTGGTTTAGGAGCTTTCAAGAAGTAGAAGCAGATTCTCCCTTTGCTAAAAAAAATTCATAGACTCAAGCCAACTTGTCTTCAGAGAATGTGAAAGAAAACTAATCCCAAGACAGCTTCTCAAGAGGCAGGTGGCAGGGGGGCTCTGCGTGGGGCCCGTGTGGGTCAGGAGGTGGGGCAAGGGATACGTTTTCAGGTCTACTTCTGAGGGCGTGGCCGCAGCACCCGCACCTGGTACGTGAGCTCCTTGATGCGCCGCTCGCTCTTCCTCATGCCCTTGACCGACTCCACGTTGCGCTTCTGCTCGGCCTCCAGCTCGTTCTCCAGCTCCCGCACCCGGGCCTCCAGCTTCTGCAGCTGCTTCTTGCCGCCCTTGAGGGCGATCTGCTCCGCCTCGTCCAGCCGGTGCTGCAGGTCCTTGATGGTCTGTTCCATGTTCTTCTTCATGCGCTCCAGGTGCGCACTGGTGTCCTGCTCCTTCTTCAGCTCCTCCGCCATCATGGCGGCCTGCACACGGGAGAGAGTGTAAAAGAACAGGGCCCGGGGTGGGGGGAGCCTCTTCTTTCCCATAAGAGTCACCTCTTCCTCATCCTGACATTTGGTCCTGGAGGCCCTCAAGCCCACAGAATGGCAGAGTCACTGCTGTTACAGCACAGTGGCCTGGCCTGGACCCAGTGCCCTTGTTTGAGTCTATCAGGGAGGCAGGAAGGTGCAGTGACTCACATCCGTGATGGCCTTCTTGGCTTTCTCCTCGGCATTCCTGCACTCCTGCACTGCCTCTTCCACTTCTGATTGGAGATGAGTCAGATCTGACTCCATCTTCTTCTTCTGGTTGATAAGGCTGGTGTTCTAGATAAGGGTAAAGAAAACTGTTGGATGTATATACTTTTGTTACATGATTCAACACCTTTATCCAGAGAAAATTAGAACTAATCATTTTAAAAAAAGTCTTGCTTTTAGTATTTTCCTTGTTTTGTACCTGGTTTCTTTTTTTCCATTGAAAATATATGTACTGTAGACATTATATGTAAAATGACTCAGCTCTGAAGACTTCAAGCAGGAAAGAGTCTGTAGTTCTACTCCTGAGCTCTTTATTAACATGTCTACGTAGGGGAATGAAAGGAAATTCCAAGGAATCCCTCCCTGCAGGGAGTTCCAAGAAAAACAGGTACAACTGTTTTAAAAGGACTGTATCCTGGAAGAGATTGTAGTTATAGAAAGAATGTAATGAGGTAAGGAAGAGAGGATGACGTCAGTAGGTGATGTCATTCCCATATGTATTAGATTATGGAACAGAATTCCACAGGACAGTGCAATAAAACAGTGTATATGGGATTGCAGAAAAATGGTGCTCTGCGGAGAATCTGACTTGCAAATAGATGTGTGTGTTAGTCGCTCAGTCGTCCAACTCTTTGTGACCCCATGGACTGTAGCCTTAAAGGCTACTCTATTCATTGAATTCTCCAGGCAAGTATACTGGAGTGGATAGCTATTTCCTTCTCCAAGGGATCTTCGCGACCCAGGGAAGAACCTTGGTCTCCCGCATTGCAGTCAGATTCTTTACCGTCTGAGCCACAGGGAAGCTGTCTTTAAACTCCACAAGTCCCATTAAACGAGCAAATTGAGGCTGGCTTTTACGTTTAGACCCCTTTCTCAAGGTAGTAGTTCTGCAGCCATGACTGACAGATGTAAGTTGGTCCAAGAGATGAAATAATGTATGATCCTGGCTGGACATACGCTTTCTCTGGGCATCTAGTTCAGAACATTGCTAGACATCCTGTCTCTGGCCTTCAGCAGATTTCCCCTAGCTTCCTCACCTGCGAGTGCAGCAGCTGCACCCGCTCGCTGGTCTCGATCAGCTCCTGCTCCGCCAGCTTCCGGGACCGCTCCGTCTGCTCCACCATGGCCCGCAGCTCCTCCAGCTCGGCCTGCAGCAGGTTGTTACGCCGCTCCACGATGGCGATGTTTTCCTTCAGGTCATCGTTGGCACGGACCGCGTCGTCCAGCTGGATCTGGGTGTCCTGCCAGGGATGGGGTGATGTGGGAAGGCCCCTATCAGGGCCTCCGTTTGTGATCTGATACACCCTTCCCTATAGTCACAAAGCTCGTGTTAACCTCAGAAGACACATTCAGGTCTCCAGGCCCACAGGCTGGATTGGTCCAAAACATGCTCCAGGGCCTGATCAGTTCTCCTCCTTCAAGCCTCCAAATCCAGGAGGTTGGTGCTCCCCATGCTCTCCTATTTGTTAGCCCAGGACCCTTTCCTCCGGCCTTCACCATTCCTGTGAGCAACCCAAATTATCCCTCTCTGAGAGCCCTCACTTCTGTTACCTTCAGGTGGGCTTGGGCAACTTTCAGGTGCTTCTGGGCCTCCGAGGCTATCCTGTTAGCCTGGCTGAGCTGGATCTCCATCTCGTTGAGGTCGCCCTCCATCTTCTTCTTCACCCTCAGGGCCTCGTTGCGGCTGCGCGTCTCTGCATCCAGGGAGGTCTGCAGCGAGTCCACCACCCGCAGGTGGTTGCGCTTGGCCTGCTCCATCTCCTCGTCCTTCTCTACCAGCTTCCGCTCAATCTCTGCCTTGATCTGGTTGAACTCCAGCTGGGCCCGGAGGATCTTGCCCTCTTCATGCTCCAGGGAGGCCTGGAGGGGAGAGGGACCAAAGCAGACAATCAGGGCACAGGGCATGTCAGGGAGGGAGGCCGAGAGGGTGCAAGGTGTAAGCTGGAGACAGCGAGGCAGGACCTGCATCCCAGGCCACCTGGGTGCTGTGGGGGAGGACATGCTGGATACCCTGGGGTTCCTTCATCAAGGAAATGTTTTGACCTCACAATTGCCAAGATGCTCCAACATTAATATTGCATGATCCTGACCCATCTAAAATATCATTGAAAAAGGAAGGATTTCTATAATTACAAATTCAAATGTTTCTCTTTGTTTCCCAAGTGCCTCACCCTATAGTGAAAAAAGTCAGAAGCCCCAAATCTCAGGGCTATCCCTGTGCTGTGCTATACTGTCACTGTCGTGTCTGACTCTCTGATCCCATGGACCTTAGCCTACCAGGCTCCTCTGTCCATGGGGATTCTCCAGGCAAGAATACTGGAGTGGGTTGCCATGCCCTCCTCCAGAGGATCTTTCCAACCCAGGGATTGAACCCAGGTCTCCCGCATTGCAGGCAGATTCTTTACCGTCTGAGCCACCAGGGAAGTCCCAGGTTCTTAAAAATGAACAGTAAACAATAGCTAATATATATTGAATTTTTAAGTGCGTTACCTTGTTTAATAATAGTCATGCGTAAAAGATCCAACCAGTCAATCCTAAAGGAAATCAGTCCTGAATATTCATTGGAAGGGCTGATGCTAAAGCTGAAATGCCAATACTTTGGCCACCTGATGCGAAGAACTGACTCATTTGAAAAGACCCTGATGCTGGGAGGGATTGGGGGCAGGAGGAGAAGGGGACGACAGGGGATGAGATGGTTGGATGGCATCACCAACTCAATGGACGTGAATTTGAGTAAGCTCTGGGAATTGGTGATGGACAGGGAAGCCTGGCATGCTGCAGTCCATGGGATCACAAAGAGTTGGACACGACTGAGTGACTGAACTGAAAATCTTATGAAAGTATGAAAGTGTTAGTCACTCAGTCTTGTCCAACTCTTTGTGGCCCTATGAACTGTAGCCCACCAGTCTCCTCTGTCCATGAAATTTTCCAGGCCAGAATACTGGAGTGGGTAGCCATTCCCTTCTCCAGGGGGATCTTCCTAACTCAGGGATCGATGTACAATTAATGCCACTTTACAGATGAGAAAACTGAGGTACAGAGAGGTTAAGGAACTTGCCCAATGACACAGTGGAGGTCCTCAAGCCAAGTTTCACTCTCAGATCTGTTTGACTCTGGAGCTGACACTCCCATCCCCTGTCTGAGGAGTTGTTATAATGGCCAGGTTTCAACTTTATAAACCCAGTGGGAAAGAAAAATCTATGATCAAGCTGTGGCGTTTTCCTCTCTGCAGACTCTGGCTTTGGAGGTAGTAGTGGGTACTGGGTATATGACTTCGGACTAAGAAAATGATATCATAGAGTTTGTCTTCGGTCAGCATCACCCCCAGTTGAGGGAGAGTAGGGGGTCAGAGACAGGAGGGTGATAGTAGGTGGGTAGGAGAGGGTCAGAGGCAGGGGTCCAGGCAGAGCCAGGCCCTCACCTCGGCCTCCTCCAGGGCCGACTGCAGCTCTAGCTTTTCCACCTCCAGCTGCTTGCGGACCTTCTCCAGCTCATGCATATTCTTCCCTCCTTCTCCCAGCTGCTCAGTCAGGTCGGAGATCTCCTCTGTGGGAGGGGCGGGCTGCTCAGTGGGGGCTGCCTGCTCCAGTGCCGGAAGGCCTCGAGGAGCCGCGGGGCGGCGCCACGTGCGGACCCTCCCTGCCCCGCCCCTCCCGGCCCGCGCCCGCACCCTGCAGATTCTTGTTCTCGCGCTTGAAGGTCTCCAGATGCTCCAGGGACTCCTCGTAGGCGTTCTTGAGCTTGAAGAGCTCGGTGCTGAGGGAGCGCGCCTCCTTCTGCGAGGACTCCAGCTCCGACTGCGACTCCTCGTACTTTTGCTTCCACTCGGCCAGGATCTGCGGGGACCCAATGGACGGAAGGGGCTCAAGGGGCAGCTCCGGCCCCACCTCCGGGACCCAGGTGCCCCTCCTAGGCCCAGCCTCCCCTAGCCTCAGCCTCCTGGGGGGATGTTCCTGACTCCCGCCTGCCGGCCTGCTCTGTCGCCTGGCTGTGGCCCGCAGCCTGGGCCCACCTTGTCGAAGTTTCTCTGCTTCTTGTCCAGGGCGGCGGCGGCCGCGTTGGAGCGCTCCACGTCCACCATCAGGTCCTCGATCTCGTTCTGCAGGCGGTGCTTGGTCTTCTCCAGCGAGGAGCACTTGGCGTTGACGGCCTCGACGGCCTCCTCGGCGTCCTGCAGCCGCTGGGCCAGCTTCTTCCTGCCCAGGGTGGTTGGGTGTGTGTGTGTGACTCTACCTGGGAACGGTGGTGCCTTGGGACCACCCCTTCCAGAACTGCCAGATGAGAAGAACCAGGCCCCTCCCCACAGCTCCTTGGGATGCTCTGGAAGTCCAGCTTCCTGGGAGCCAAGGCTGCGGGTTAAGTGATTCTCCTCCCTACCCGCAGCGGCCTCTGGGTGGCAGTCTCCACCCCTCCCCACCCAGGCTGATCGGCGGTAGCTCCTCTGACCAACAAGCTTTTTGCTCGTCTTATACGTGAGCATCAGGTATAACCCGGGCCAAAAGCTCGCCCGTCACAGGAAGTGAGTTGGGGCCAGCCAGGGGTCACTCAAGAGTGCAGGATCCAGGCTCCCTCCGAAGCACCTCTGTTGCCCACCACATTTCTCCCCACTTCCTGTCTGCCTTTTTAAATCTGCCTCCCACGCCCACTCTGCCTGTCTCCACCAAGGTCCTCTTGCTCCTTCCTCTCTTAGAATTGGGGTGGGGGCGCTGCCGGGGACTCACTTGGCCTCCTCCAGCTCCTCGGTCCTCTGGATGGCGTCTGTCTCGTACTTGGTCCTCCACTGGGCCACCTCTGAGTTGGCCTTGGACAGGACGCGTTGTAGCTCGGCCTTGGCCTCAGTCTCCTCCTCGTACTGCTCCCGCAACAGGTCACAGTCATGCCGGGCCGACTGCAGTGCGTGAGCCAGGGCATTCTTTGCCTGGGAGGGGCGGAACCAGCAAGTGGGCTCAGCTTCTGGGAAGGTGGGAGGGAAGACCCTCTCCTTATTTTTCGGATCTTTTCATATCTATGACCTTGAATCAAATCCCAGCCTCCTTCAGGGTGAGGGCTGGTGTTGTGGAATATCAACATCTTGAGGTACCTTCCCAGTTTGCCCACCTCGTCCCACGTAAGAAAGGAGGGGGACTTCCCAGGTGGTCCAGTGGCTAAGACTCAGTGCTTTCCGTGCAGGGGGCCTGGGTTTGACCCCTGGTCTAGAAACTAGATCCTACATGCTGTAGCTAAGAGTTCACATGCCACAGCTAAAGATTCCATGTGCAAAAAAAAAAAAAAAGATTCCCTATGCCGCAAGTAAAGATGCCTCAACTAAGACCTGGTGCAGCCAAATAAATAATTTTTTTTTTTTTTTTTTAAGGGAAGGAGTGATGTTTGGGTGTGGCTTAGCTGAAGAGTAGAAGAACCTGGTCTGAAAGTCTTTCTATTTCAGAGGCCCATCTGTAGTCTCCAGCCTCACTCCAGCCTCCATTCCTGAGGTTGGTTGCCCAGGGTGGCTCTCAGTCCCGTCCACTGCCCACACAGCTGGCCTCACCTTGCCCTCCTCTTCCAGCTGCCTCTTGAGGTCCTCCAGCTGCTGGGTGTAGGACAGCTTCCCTCGGGTCAGCTGGGAGATCAGTGCCTCCTTTTCCTCCAGCTGCCGGGACAGCTCACCTGCAGGTGGGAAGGAGGGTTTGTGGGCTAGGGAGGGGGGCAACTGATGCTCTGCCCCAGGGCAGGCACAGGCCTGGTGAGGGGCACCCACCGTTCTCAGTCTGCAGCTTGGCTCGCTGGGTGGAAAAGTCGTTGAGAGAGCGCTGGGCCTCTTCTAGCTTCGCCCGGTACTCATTGGCCTGGTCCTCCAGTGTCCGGGACATCTTCTCCAGGTTGGCCTTCAGACAGTATGGGACACGGGAGAGGTGAATGTGGGAGGGGTTGGCTGGATTGGAGGAAAGGTGGCCAAGGTCGGGGAGGACACAGAGGTGGGGGGATAGGGGAGGCGACGGGCGGGGCTGGAGGGCCACAATCTGAAGAGGGTGCATGAATTAAAGAAGGGAGAGGTGGTGAGGAGATGGAAACGCAGAGGGAGGGCAAGGTGGGTGCAAGGGTGAGAGGGAGAGAGACCAGAGGGTGGTGAAGGGAGTGAGAATACGAGCAATGGCAGAGAGAGGAAGTGGAGGGAAGGTACCCTGCGAGGCAGTGAGGGAGGAGAAGGTGAGGAGAGGAGAGCCGGGCCCACCTTGGCCTTGATGATCTGCTCCATGTTGGACGTGACGTCGTCCAGCTCCAGCTTGAACTCACTCTTCTCCTTCTCCAGCTTCTGCTTCACGCGCTGCAGGTTGTCGATCTGCTCGCCCAGCTCGGCCACGCTGTCGGCGTGCTTCTTGCGCAGGGCAGCCGCCGTGGCCTCGTGCTGCAGCGTGGCCTCCTCCAGGTCCCGCCTCATCTTCTGGAACTCAGCCTCGCGCTTCTTGTTCATCTCGATCTGCACGGACGTGGCCCCGCCGGCCTCCTCCAGCCGCTCGCTGATCTCCTCCAGCTCCCGGGACAGGTCTGAGCGCAGCTTCTCCACCTTGGCCCGGGCGGTGCGCTCAGCCTCCAGCTCCTCCTCCAGCTCCTCTATGCGTGCCTGGGCGGAACACAGGGGCCTCAGACCCAGCACCTAGGCCCCTCCATTGGAGCCCCCTCCCAGGGCTCTAGAAGGCTCTTGGCCAAGATGCCCAGGTCCTGCTGAGCAGTGGTTCCCACCAGGGGACATTCTGTGCCCCAGAGGACAGTTGACAAGGTCTGGAAACGTTTTTGATTGTCATGACTTGGAGAGGTGTTACTACTGGCATTTAGTGGGCAAGGCCAGGGAGGCTGCTAAACATCTGATAATGCACAGACTACCAATAAGAATTTGGGTGAAGCCATACTTTTAAGGCATTTCCTGGAGGGGCATCTCAGACCCAATCTGAGCATCTCTCGCCCTGAATCCTGAGAATCTGTGTTCAGAGAGGGATCTTGAGATCCCATGAGATCCTGAATCTCAGGAATTCCACAGATTCACTAGACTCTGCTAATGATAAGACAGGAAAGCTGGTGATTGTGTTTTACAAATATTTACAACAATATGCCTCAATCAAAAATTTTTATAATCTTCTGAGTTAACTACCAAGTCTAATCAACCTATTCCTCGAGCTCTGGAGCTTACTGTATTTATGCCCATGGCTGGATTCCAGCTTGATTGTTCCCTTCCAGGCCAGGAGAGTGCTAGCAGGATGCCCTCTTCTGTATCATGTTCCCATCTCATTTTTTTTGGCCTTAGCCTTGGCCCATCTACCTTTTGATCTCTTGTCTGACTAGCCAGGAGCAAAAAGGAGGTTTGAAAGTGAAAGTGAAGTTGCTCAGTCGTGTTCGACTCTTTGCGACCCCATGGACTGTAGCCTATCAGGCTCTTCAGTTCATGGAATTTTCCAGGCAAGAGTACTGGAGTGGGTTGCCATTTCCTTCTCCACGGGATCTTCCCGACCCAAGGATCAAACCCAGGTCTCCTGCATTGCTGGCAGACACTTTACCGTCTGAGCCACCAGGGAAGTCCAAAAAAGGGAGGATTGGTGGGGTCCTTTCATCTGTGGTTATGGATGGTGTTGATGGAATGTGTATGTGTGGGGAGTGGGGGCTCCTGGGAGCAGGAGAGACAGGACCACCATACCTCTGCTCCCAGGATGGGGCAAGAGCTTGGACAGGAAGAAGAAGGAGCCACAGTGCATTGCCAGGATCGGGTGAGGATAACTACACTGTTGTTCTGGGTCCAAGAGGCTGCCCAGACCCAGGGTAGAAGAACCTGGGGATGTTCTGGCTAAAACCCAGAAGGGGCATCCAAGAAGATGGGAAGTAAGAGCATCACTGAAGGCAGGCCAGCCCCTGAGCAGCCTCCAGAGGAGAGGAGTGGAACTGTGTTCACGTGTCACTTGGTGGCCTGGACCCTCAGCCTGAATGAGGAGGGGATATTGGCCCTCTCCACCAGCTGTGATCTCTTCAGGAAATGAGGGGGTCAATAGCTGAGTCCCCTTGGCCTAGGAGTCACTGTGTCCAGATGTGGTCATGCAGCTTTGAAATGAGGAAGAGAGTACCTGCCTCCCTTGCCTCCAGGGCTCTTCTGACAAACACAGGACTAAAAGCACATTAAAATTCAGGGTGCGTGAAAGGCAAGGGAGACTCTGGCTGTTAATTCAGTCTCCTCCTGCAGAGGGATGAGAAAGCCATGGGCAGACGAAAGAAGAACATCTTGCAAGGGGCTGGCTGACTTATGTAACCTGAGCTATACTAAAATCACATGTATATATAGCCTTCTGGTTGACAAAGTGGGTTCCTATACAGTATCTTTTCTGGTCCTCTGCAAGGCAGGGGTCATTAATCCCGTTTTACAGATGAGAGGAGAATCTGAGGTGCAGGAGGGGAAGTGACTTGCTCAAGGTCTCAGGAGTTGACTCAAGTGCTCTGTGGGGATTCAGCCCCGGTTAGTGGCAAGGCAAGTACCTGGGAAGAATAAAAACAGAGCTCCCCATGAGAAGGGGCTCCATGAAGGCTTTTCTCACCCCCATGAGGGGAAAGAAGCACCAAAGGAAGGGCTAGAGGAGAACCAAGCCCTACCAATGGTCCCAGGGCAGAAAGCCCACTGGGCTTCCCTGGTGGCTCAGATGGTCAAGAATCTGCCTGCAATGCGGGAGACCTGGTTTCAATCCCTGGATTGGGAAGATCCCCTGGAAAAGGGCATGGCAACCCACTCCAGTATTCTTGCCGGGAGAATCCCCATGGACAGAGGAGCCTGGCGGGCTGCAGTCCATGGGGTCACAAAGAGCTGGACATGACTGAGCGAATAAGCACGAGAAAACCCATTAGGCAGAGTATAGCTCAGCAAGAGAAGCTGTTTTAGTTAAGTGTGATTCCCCACCCACCTCCCCAAATAGCCCAGATGAAATAAGACATTATTGGTCTAATGTGGGAAGGTTGATGTTCCCAGGTGCCTGGAAGTCAGGGCTCGCAGGGCCTCTGGGTAGCTCAGAGTTCTAGATACTGTCTAGAACCCTAAGCAGCTCCTGCAGTCCCAGCTGTCTCACCGCCATTGAGCTCTCTGGTGGCCGCACCCAGAAGAACCTCACCTGGTTTTCCTTCAGTTTCTTCTGCAGCTGAAGGGCCAGTGCCTGCTCATCCTCAATCTTACTGTTCAGCTGATTAATGTCAAACTCCTTCCTGGAGAAGAAGGAGGGGACAGGTGGTTTTCTTTTCTCTGCCCTCATCCTCTCCTCCTGCCTCTGCATGCAAGGACCACTCCTCTCCCTCTGGCCCCCAAGAGTGAAGGCAGGGGAAGGGCTGTGATTGACCTGCTTGCTCCCACTGTGCCCTGGGCAGCCTTGGCCAGAGGTTGTGCAGCACCCTGAGCTCTAACCCTCAGGCAAGACACCCCCAGGGCCCCTCCCAGCCTCCGTACGCTCCTACTTCTTGAGC
This sequence comes from Bubalus bubalis, assembly GCF_019923935.1. Classification (NCBI taxonomy): domain Eukaryota; kingdom Metazoa; phylum Chordata; class Mammalia; order Artiodactyla; family Bovidae; genus Bubalus; species Bubalus bubalis. The sequence continues at coordinate 81,483,799 of NC_059167.1, forward strand.
TTTTCTTCCAGCTGCAGTTTGTCATTGTCTAGGTCCATGATGCTCTCCTGGGTCAGCTTCAGGTCACCCTCCAGCTTCCTTTTAGCTCGCTCCAGGTCCATGCGTACCTTCTTCTCCTGTTCCAGGGATCCCTCCAGCTGGTGGAGAAAGTAAAAATGAACAGGGTGTAGAAAACCTGAGGTCCACAATACATCCCCCTCTGCTCCCTTCTAAACCCAAAGTCCAGTGGGACTGGAAGTCAAGCCAGCAGAGTCATCCCAGCAGACATGAAGGATTCAGAGACCCAGCCTAGTGAAGAACTGTAGAAAGAAAGGGGCTTTCACAGATGGCTCAGTGGTATAGAATTTGCCTGCAATGCAGGAGCTGCAAGTTCAATCTCTGGGTCAGGAAGATCCCCTGGAGGAAGGCACAGCAACCCACTCCAGTATTCTTGCCTGGAGAATCCCATGGACAGAGGAGCCTAGTGGGCTACTGTCCATAGGGTCTCAAAGTCAGACACAACTGAAGCGACTTAGCATGGACAGGAAGAAAAGGGCCCCGGGTGGAATGGAAATTAGTTTTAGGGATTGCAAACCCCTTGCCGTTGGTGTTGCCTGCAAAATCCTGACCTGAGAGAGACAAAGGAAGCATGGTTGTTCCTACTTACATCATCCACCTGCTGCTCCAACTTGACTTTAGACTTGGTCAGGGTGTTGACCTTGTCCTCCTCAGCCTGAAGGTCATCCAGGGCCTGCTGGTGGGCCTCTTGCAGAGCTTTCTTCTCCTTGGTCAGCTTGGCAATGATCTCATCCAGCCCAGCCATCTCCTCTGTCAGGTTCTTCACCTGTTGACCAAGAACCCCATCCCCTCTAGGGTCAGACATCACCAACCTGGAGACATCTATGGAGACCTCCAAAGCCAAGGGCCAGGACCACACTCAGGTCTGAGGATCCTGAGACCTGGTCTGGATTCAAAGGGAGCTGCCCTCACCTTGTTCTCTGTTGCGTGCTTCTCCTTCTCCACCTTGGCCAGTGTCAGCTCCAGGTCATCAATGTCCTTCTTGAGCTCAGAGCACTCATCTTCCAGCTTTCGCTTCTTGGCAGTGAGCTCAGCGTTCATCTCCTCCTCGTCCTCCAACCTCTCAGTCATCTCCTTCACCTTTGCCTCCAGCTGGATCTTGTTCTTGATCAGCTGGTCACAGCGCTCTTCCGCATCATTCAGGTTGTCTTGTTCCTGAGAGAAGAAGACAGAGAGGAGAGCTGGTGATGAAAGAGAGGAGAGATCCAGAGTCTTAAAGAGAGCTGAAGCTTGGAGACTCATAGTCCCTGATGATGAGATGGGTTAGGATCCAGGGCAGGGGGAAAGAGAGATGGTCTTACCGCCTGCACTTGGAGCTGCAGGTCGTTCTTCTCCTGCAGCAGGGACACCATCTTCTCCTCCAGCTCCTTGCGCCGAGCCTCCGACTTCTCCAGTGTCTCTTTGATGCGCCCAAACTCCTCCTTCATGTTGGCCATCTCCTTCTCAGTCTCTGCGCTCTTCAGCAGTGGTTTGATCTTGAAATAGAGCTTCATCCAGGGCCAGTTCTTGACCCCCATGAAGGCCCGAATATTCCACTGGATTACCAGCAGGGCATCCCTGGCAAAGGAGCATGGAGGCAGGGAGCCACACTGTGAAGGAGCACTTTCCAGTCATGGGGCCAGCTGCACTGGGATCCCAGCACATCTGAACAAGTCTGTGGGCACCTGAGGGCAGGAACCTGCTCTGGCAGCCTTGATAGGCAACCCCACCCCAACATTACCACACTGAACATGGAGTTGTCTATAAATGTTTATTAATTGATCAATTCAACAAAAGGGCAGTTTATATCTTCCTTTCTGGGGTAGTAGTAGCTATGGAAGCGACCAATTATAGCATCTCTACTGTATTTAGTGTTTCTAATCTCCTAAGAACCTCAAATATGTTAAGAATATGGTATTTTCCATTTAAGAATGTCTATAATGTATGTGTAAGTTATGAAGAATGAAGCAAAATGATTTATCTATGAACTCATCACCCAGACAAGAAGTAGAGCATTGCCTTCATTGATTCTACTAGTAGACTTCACTCCATCCCCTTTCCGGTCCTTTCACCAGAAGTAGTCACTGCCTTGAATCTTGTGTTTTTCATTTCCTAACTCTTTCAAAAATATTTAAACCATATGTGTATGTATTTTTAAACAATGTGTGTGTGTGCTCAGTCACTTCCAACTCTTTGCGACCCCATGGATTGTAGCTTGCTAGGCTCCTCTGTCCATGGAATTTTCCAGGTAAGAATACTGAAGTGGGTTTCCATTTCCTCCTATGAGGTTATCTTCCCAACCCAGGGAACTTCCCTGGGTTAGTGGGTCTCCTGTGCACCTCCTGCATTGCAGGAGGACGCTATTTTAAAATTATACTGAGTTTTATAAAAATTGCATCACACTATACGTATCCTTCTGTGACTTGCTTCTGTAAACCCAGCAATATGATTTTAAGGCTCAAATTTGTACCATGTAGTTATAGTCCCCTCCTTTTCATTACTTGATAATATTCCCCAAATGAGTATGCTACTGTTTACCCGTTCTCCTGCAGATGAAAATTCAAATTGTTTCCAGATCTTTGCCATTTCGACCAATGCTGCTATAAAGATTCATTTTTGTCTCATGTTGTGAACCCGTGCAGGTATTTCTCTGTGGGAATGCACTCAGGAGTGGAAAGCTATGTAACTGTTCAACTTTCAAAGAAAATGATAAATTGTTTTTCAAAGAGATTGCACACATTTCCCTGGTGGCTCAGACAGTAAAGATTCTGCCTGCAATGTGAGAGACCCGAGTTTGATCCCTGGATCCGGAAGATCACCTGGAGAAGAAAATGGCAACCCACTCCAGTATTCTTGCCTGGAAAATCCTATGGATGGAGGAGCCTGGCAGGCTACAGTCTAGTGTTTTAAAATGGTATCTCGTTGGAGTTTTAATTTTCATTTCCCTATGGGGAATTTTCTTTTTTTAAAAAGAACTCGAAATGAGACCCAGACTGGTCAAGTCACTTGTCCAGACCAGCTAGTAAGTGATGGAGCCAGGATTGAACTTAGGTCTTTCAGCCCACACCTCTGGGCTCCGCTTGTCTGCCTCTTACATCTCTGAAAGTGTGTCTCTCTTTCTCTCCAGCCTCACCTGCGCTCTAGGATCTTCTTGAACTCAATGCGCATGAGAAGACCCCGGGCTTGGGCCTGGATACGGGTGATGATGCGGCTCAGCCTCTCGTCCCGCATCTCCTCCAGCTGCCCCAGCAGCCCCGCCTTGAAGAATACCTGGGGGCAAGGGGTAGAGCCAAGGGGGCCACAGCCTCAGAGAAGGGTAGCCAAGGTGGAGGGAGAGTGTAGGAGACCCTGGCTGAGCTTCCCAGGGCCCCATCACCTGCATACCCTAGGCCTGGGAGTGAAATGTGAAAAACAAGACAGAAAAGAAGCTGGGCCCCAACTCTTGGTTGACGCAGGAAGCCAGGAGTCAGGGTCTGCCTTCCGAACTCTCGGCTGTTTCACTCAGTGTGGCTGGGTATCCTACACCTCCACCCTAAGGGCCTCCAGACTCACCTTGGTGTGGCCGAACTTGTACTGGTTGTGGTCAATGTCCAGGGAGCCCAGCAGCTTCTCTGTCCCTTTCCTGCTGTCAATGAACTGACCCTCGGGGATGGCCGCTGGGTTCAGGATGCGATACCTGGAGGGAGGTGCCTGGAGTTACCCATGTTCTGCACTGATTTGCTCTGCCCGCAGAATCAAGGGGCTTCCCTGGTGGCTCAGACAGTAAAGAATCTGCCTGGAATGCTGGAGACCTGGGTTCAATCCCTGGGTCAGGAAGATCCCCTAGAGAAGGGAATGGCTACCCGTTCCAGTATTCTTGCCTGAAGAATTCCACGGACAGAGGAGACTGGCAGGCTACAGTCTGTGGGGTTGCAAAGAATCAGACACAACTGAACGACTAACACTTTGTCACAGAATCTGAGACCAGCTGCAGACTCCTCTCCCCACAAGGCTGCCCAGGGTTTCGCTGTTCCCTGAGCCCTGCGGCACCCCAGTACCCACCTCTGCCGGAAGTCCCCATAGAGGATGCGGTTGGGGAAGCCCTTCCTGCAGATGCGGATGCCCTCCAGCACGCCGTTGCAGCGCAGCTGGTGCATGACCAGGGGGTTGTCCATCACGCCTGCAGCAGGAAAGGAGAGGCAGGGGGTCAGCCTCAGGACAAGCGGATGCCAAATGCCCTCTCCAGACTAGAGCCTTGCGCGTCGCTCACCGGGAGCCTTCCGTTCATTGGGGATGATGCAGCGCACAAAGTGAGGATGAGTGGTCCTCAGGTTGGTCATCAGCTTGTTCAGATTCTCCTGGTGGCAGATGAGAGGTGGAGGTCAGGAGCCACAGTGACCATCCCTTTAGTCCTGACCCCGGGCCCCAGACAATCTGTCACCAGAGCCCTCTAAGGGATTGGGAGGTGATACATAACTTATGATGTGAATTCAGGCTTGTGTAGAATTTACATGCCAAAAACAACCACATAACTCTAGCTTCTTTCCTCCCCAGACTCAGAGCATCAGGTTAAGGGTGGTGCAGACAAAATGCTCTGGGCTGGGTCTGCCCACCACAGGTCTGTTGGTATCTCTGGGCCCTTCTTACCCGGTGGAGGGCTGACACTGTCTGAAATGATGAACCCTTTTTCTTGCCTCCTTTGCCTTTACTGCTGTCCCCTAATAACAAGAGAAGGAATGATGAACCAGGGCTTGAAATCGGAGACCCTTTGAGCAGGGGCAGGGCTCTGCTGCTCACTAGCTGTGTGACTTTGGACAATTTATCTCCAAGTCTCCATTTTCCCACGAGGAGGAGAGTCATTCCCTTTAAATGGTATAGAGAAGATTAGAAAAGATCAAAGCTTCAGGCTGCCTCTCCACTGTTTGGCACACAGTAGGTCTTGAAATAACATTAGTGCTTTCTCCTCCCTCTCTCTTCTAACCTCCAGCACCATGCTCACATTTTTCCACTTTCTACTTTGCTTCTTGTATTTTACCCTCCTCATTTCAATCCACACCCTTTCTCTTCCTTCTCTGAAGGGGAGGCTCATTTGTTCTACCGTACATTCACTGAAGCTCTCAGCATTCGCTGCGGCCTCCTGCAGAGGATGGCTCTATACTAGGCCTGCTGCAGTGATGCGGGTGCCTCTGGCACCGATCTTCAGTTGCTCTGAGTCTTGAAGAGGCGCAGAACACGTATACCAACATCCATAACCCAGAGGGGAGAATCACACTCCCACAGAAACGGCACAGATGGGCTGCTGTGGGCTCTCTTGATGTCCCCCTCTTATGGCTCCCTCCTGCCTATATTTTTTTAATTTTAAAAAAGTATATATATAGTTTAAAATTTGGTTGTGCCAGCCTTAGTTGCGGCATGTGGGCTCTTTAGTGGCAGCACGTGAACTCTAAGTTGAGGCATGCGGTATCTAGTTTCCTGATCAGGGATCGAACTCCCACCCCCCGCCATTGGGAGCATGAAGTCTTAAGTCACTGGACCACCAGGGAAGTCTCCCTCTTGCCTTTGGAGTCACATGCTTTGAAGCAGTGGGCCCCTCGCCCCTTGCACCTCCAGAACTGCTCTGGCAGTGGAGGGCTGCCCTCTTACCGACATCAGCGGAGGCATACGAGGAGAAGAGCGTGGCCATGAGCTTGAGGGAAGACTTCTGGTACAAGCCCACCACTGTCTCATTGAGTGGGTCTTTGTTCTTCTCCAGCCAGCCTATGATGTTGTAGTCCACCGTGCCGGCGTAGTGGATCAGGGAGAAGTGGGCTTCCGGCTTCCCCTTGATGTTGCGTGGCTTCTGGAAGTTGTTGGACTTGCCCAGGTGGTTGTCATACAGCTTGGCCTTGAAGGTCATGTCGGTGGCCTTGGGGAACATGCACTCCTCCTCCAGGATGGACATGATGCCCATGGGCTGAGGGGGGAGAGGAGAGCGTTACTGAACGCATCCCCAGGCTTGCAGAATCCCACACCCTGACTGAGGAGAAATTGCAGCTGTGTAGCTGGAAGGCCATAGAGGGCCCATGCTGCCACCTCACGTCCTGGTACAGGAAGCCAACATTCCTGACGTTAACCTAAATCTGAGTACATTCAGATCTGGCCTAGGGAACCTCTTCCTGCCCCAGTGGCCCCAAAGAAGAGCCCTGTACTCACAGTCCCTACCCACAGGGCTCACAGCACAGCCCCTTCTTCCTGGATGTCCCTGCCCCAGAGCGGGATGAGGACAGGACAGAAGGGATGGGAGGCGCCAGACTGCAGGGCAGGCCAGACCTGTGCCTGTATGTCAGGGAACAGTGTTCCAAGGAATGGTTAGAGAGATTCAGGTTCTGCATGATGTCCTGCACTTCAGAAAGTGTAGCAGTTTTTGACTTTTCCTGGGACAGGGATCCTACTGAGAATTTGGTGGACCCCAAGACTTCCTCCCCAGAATTTGTGTACATACACACACTTGCGTATGCACCCCCACCCCACCAGTCCACACATATTTTTCCATACAATCTCAGGGGAGTCCGAGGCCTCCAGAAGAGCAGGGCCCTGGATCACTAGGCAAAGCTTGTGGGGGGAGGCCCCTATTTCTGACTGGTCGTGGCTGGGCTGGGGGACCATCAGTTGCTGTGGGCTCTGCCTCCCTCCGCAAAGGCTCACTGAAAGCAAGTCAGGACAAGGAGTGTCCTCTGAGGAAGCTCCATAGACAAGAGGGCCTGAAGACAGGCTTATCCTCAGCCAACTGGGAGAGTATGGGAAGCCAATGTGTCTAGTTTCAGCCTAGGTCCTTTCCACAAATGATGCTTCTCATGGGGCGTCAGAGGGGCTAGGAGTCCCCTCCTTCACTGCATCTCTCTCTTCAGGTCCACCATATGGGACAAGGTCCTAGGGGCTGGGAGAGAAGGAAAGGCTGGACCTGTGTATGCCCACAGTGTTACAGTGAGGGGAAGCAGCACCTGGAGGGAGGCTGGGGGATCTGGGGACTAGTTTCCCAGGTGTAGAGGGATAGGGCTGCCACTTCGTCTGGGATGGCAGGTGCAGGGACCCGGGTGGAGGGGCCAAGGCCGCACCTTCTCGATGAGGTCGATGCAGGCCTGCAGGTCCATGCCAAAGTCGATGAACTCCCACTCGATGCCCTCCTTCTTGTACTCCTCCTGCTCCAGCACGAACATGTGGTGGTTGAAGAACTGCTGCAGCTTCTCATTGGTGAAGTTGATGCAGAGCTGCTCGAAGCTGTTGAACTGCAGGGGACGGGGAGGAGTGGGTCAGGCAGGCAGGGGTCTGTGGCCCAAGGGGTCGGCCCAGGGCTGCGTCCAGCCTGGCAACAGGCATGGTTGGCCTCTCTCTGGTCAGGGCAGGGAGAGAGTGCCCCCTGAAGACACGTGACTGTCTCCACCCCTGGGGAGCCCACGGCCTTCCCTGGGGCTGGCCTGTAGTTGGCTTGGCCAGTGGTGGCTGCCTGTGTGAACCAGTGAGTTCCCGTTCTCCTGGACCTGGGGCTCCCCACTCACGTCGAAGATCTCGAAACCGGCGATGTCCAGGACGCCTATGAAGTACTGGCGAGGCTGCCTGGTCTCCAGGGTGGCGTTGATCCGCGTCACCATCCAGTTGAACATCTTCTCATACACCGCCTTGGCCAGCGCCCCGATGGAGTAGTACACCTGCTGGACATTCTGCCCCTTGGTGACGTACTCGTTGCCCACCTTCACCCGAGGGTGGCACAGCCCCTTGAGCAGGTCGGCTGAGTTCAGCCCCATGAGGTAGGCGGATTTGTCAGCATCTGGTGGGGGAAAGAAAGGGATAAACAAGCACTTTCCATAGACTGTACTTCCCTGCCCAGGGCCACTAGATCCTAACCCTCTCATTAAAGAGCTGCAAACTGAGGCCTGAAGAGCACAGGGCTTGCCATGGTGACACAGCCATTGTGTGCCTGAGGCCCCTCCGTCACCCCAGACTTCCCACCACCCTGCCTGCTCACCTCCATCTTTACATCTCCTGCATGTCTCTGGGCCCGGCCCATTGCCAGCACAGCTGTGGGCATGTCCCCTGCCCTCATGCATCCTCTCCTCTCTCAGGGCAGGGACTGTGGCTGATGATGTCCTCTGCTCCTTGCTGTCTTTGTCCCCAGTCCCAGGATCTAGCCTAGGACTGGGCATGCTCTACAGTGAATCTATGTGTCCACCAAATTGACTTGCTGGGAAATCAGGGTTCCTAACAGTGTGTGAGTCAGCCCACCAACCCTCAGCTCTTCAAATGTGCTATCCAGCATACGAACTCTATTTGTGTGTGTGTGTGCATGCTCAGTTGTGTCTGACTCTTTGCAACCCTATGGACCGTAGCCCACCAGGCTCCTCTGTCCATGGGAGTTTTCAGGCAAGAATACTGGAGTGGGTTGCCATTCCTCCTCCAGGGGACCTTCCCAACCAAGGGATCGAAGCTGCAGCTCCTGTGTCTCCTGCATTGGCAGGTGGATTCTTTACCACTGAACCACCTGGAAAGCCCCATGATCTCTATTTAGAGGAGACTTGCTTGGTTTAATTTTGAGAGTTTTTATGATAACTAGTGACATGCTATTGTGAAACTCAGGTTTGGCACTTGATCTGGATAGATACAGAGAAGGGATCCTTGAAGGTAGGTCAAGAGGAATATTCTCAGGCATTTCTCCAGCCCTGTTTACACCTTCATATCTACTTCTCAAGGGATTCTCGAATCAGCCTCAGAGGGAGCTGGGAAGGGCTACTGCTCCATTCCACTGAGGTGGAAGCTGAGACCCAATGATGTGGGTGATGTGCCAACACCCAGAGCTGTGTCCTGACCCCTGGCCTCCTGTCTCCCAGCAGAATATGGCAGGGAGCCTGTAAGGGGCTCTCCTGAGGGCTGGGCACCCTCACATACACACTGCCTTAGTGACGGGGATACTCAGAACTCTGGTCCGTGCTTTCCTGGGCCTGGCAGAGTCTTGGGCACAGGAGGAAATCTCTCCATTTCACTTCTGCTCGGTGCAGCTGGGGTTGAGAAACTAGCGGGACTGTGAGGTGCCTCCTGTCTTCCCACTTCTCCCATGTCCCTGCCCTCGCCCACCCATAAGCCTCAGGTCCTCTGGGATCCAGCCTGTTTGGGATGGAGGGTGGTGTCTGGCTAGGTTATAATAGAACAGAAAGCCTTGAGTCTAGATCAGGTGGGGAGAGCCCACCATGGGAAAAGGCACCACCTTCCTACCACCTGCTTCTCCTGCTTTGGGTTTCCTCCCACTTTCTGTACTGTGGTCCTAACATTGCTGCTGTGAATTTTGCTCCTTAAGAATCACTGAAAGGCACCCCGTTTGGACATGGCATGGAGGAGACTCTGCCCCCAGAGCGCTGTCCCTGCACGAGAGGCAGACACGCTGCCCCCCAGGCCTTCTCAGCCTGCCCTCCTGTCCTCGAACCTTCTGTGCCGTCTGGCTCCGCCTGTTCCTCCCGCTGCTTCTGCTTGAACTTCATGTTTCCGTAGTGCATGATGGCGCCTGTCAGCTTGTAGATGCCGGCTTTCTCCTCAGGAGTGAAGCCCAGCACATCGAAGGCGTTCTGGGGCAGGGTGAGAGAGGCAGAGTGGGTGATGGGGCAGGTGGCCCAGGAGCCCCTGGAGCCTCCCACTGCCTCCTCACTCACATCTGTGGCCACGAGCTCCTCAGAGTCGTCGATGGAGGCCACGGACACCTCCCCCTGAGACACGAAGGCGTAGTCGTAGGGGTTGTTGGTGACCAGCAGCATGTCTGTCCAGGCGAGGGGCAGTGCCGGGGACAAGGGAACGGTAGTGGGGTGCAGTGGGGGAAGGGGTGGGGAGAAGGGAGGAGCGGGAGCAGGTAGAGAGGAGGACAGTCAGCAAAGGCCAAGGGGAGGATCCAGAAGAAAAGGGAAAGTGGGTGATGGGGACATGGGGAGAGAGGATGGTGGGGGGGTGACAGGTGGAAGAGGGGGAGACAAACACAGAGGAGAAGGAGAAAAGAAGTAAAGGGGAGGAGAAAGAAGACAAGGAAGGGTGTGAAAAGGAGGCAAGAGTTGACACAGGTGGGTCCAAGGTGAAGGAGGAAGAGAAAGGTACTGGGCAGATGGAGGGAGGGGACAGGTGAGCAGGGGGGTGGGGCAGGTGAGGAGGAGGAGGGGTCCGCCCTGCACTGCTGGGCTTGTGGGGGGTGCCAGGGGCAGCAGGGACCTCTGACAGGGCTCACCCAACAGCTCTGGCTTTTTGTTGGACAGGATCTGGTAGAAGATGTGGTAGTTCCTCTCAGCCTTCAGCTGGAAGATCACCCGGGACTTCTCCAGGAGATCTGGAGTAGGAGAGGTGGGGAGAGGGCAGGTGGGAAGGAAGAGAACCAATCAGCGAAAGGGCGGAGGTCAGGGGAGAAAGGCTCTCAGGGCAAGTGGAGAGAGACAGGGGAAGACTGGGTTTAAAGAGAAAAGAATGATAAAGCCGGGAGACTTTATCTAAAGTCAGAGACAGGAGACGGAGGGGAAATGTCGAGAGAAGATGGCACCCAGCGAGGAGTGAAGGCAGAGGTGAAGGACTCGAGGAGGGGGCCAGGCTCCCTGCATACTCACAGGTCTCTATGTCTGCAGAAGCCAGCTTTCCAGTGGCTCCAAAGTGGATCCTGATGAATTTTCCCTGGGGGTAGATGGGACAAAGAGTGAGGGAGGGGACTAGAAGAGACAGATGGAGATCCTGGACCTCAGTGCAATCCAGAATGCCCTGGATGGTTTTGGAAATGTAAATGATTTCCCTGGAGCCCCAGTTTAGTATCATAAACAAAATAGAATGCATCCTGTTTGTGCCTCTGATATGCTCTCACATCACCCTCCCAATAACCAACAAGGTAGAGACTACTACCTCGGTCTCATAGATGAAGGACCTGGGGCTCAGAGAGGGGTGGGGGCTTGCTGGACAGATGGAAGGCTGGGGAATTGGCTCAAAAGCCCTGCTGTCCTCCTTCCAGCTCTTCCACTTACAGCGTGGAAGAGCTTTGGGAACAGTCATAAAAAAATATAGAACGTGACCCAAGTCAGTCCGATGACTTGGTTCTGCAACGAACAGCTCTGGTGGCTCGGGGTCTCTTTTCTTGAGTTCTCAGAACTCGGGGGCCAGGCTGAGTGGGGAGGGTTTGCAGTGTGCATGTATGATACTTGATATCCCAAAACCAAATGCAGATCGGTCAGCCAGGTGTGGAGACTGTTGGCAAAACTGCACCTCCACCCCCTTTTTTCATCAATGCTACATGAAGCCTGTGGGCAGTGGTCAGGTGCACTCACGAAGCGGGAGGAGTTGTCGTTCCTGACGGTCTTGGCATTGCCGAAGGCCTCCAGGGCGGGGTTGGCCTGGATGATCTGGTCCTCCAGGGTGCCCTGCAGAGGGGGCAGAGCGTGGGGCTTCACCTCCAGGCGGTGCTGGGGAGGGTGGGGGTGGAGTGGGATGGACTGCTGGTGGTCTGCAACTCGAGAGGGCCATATTCAGACCTCAGAGCATGTGTCTCCTGCCGGGAAGGTCTCGGGCACTGGGCTCAGGGATGCTGTCTGCGCTGTTCCCCAGGGCAGGGCTAGGGGTCACCTGGTCAGCCTGCCCCCTAACCCTCTCTGTTGAGCCTGCGGCCCACCTTGTACCTTGTTTGCATTGACATTGTCCTTCTTGCCACGGTCACCTATGGCTGCGATGCTGGCAAAGTACTGGATGACACGTTTCGTGTTCACAGTCTTCCCTGCCCCGGATTCTCCGCTGGAGGCAACAGGGACTCATCAGAACCCAGATTCCCAGTTTTCCATTCGAAGCTCAGCACTGCACCCTCTTCCCTCAGAGTCCCAGCCATCGAATCTCCTCCCCCAGGGCCTAGCTCCTTGCAGAATCTGCCCATCACCGTAGGTCACTCTGGCTCTCCTCAGAGAGCCCAGCTCCTGGCAACCACAGCCTTCAACCATCTCTAGCACCCCAGGAATCAGCCTCGGCCTCCCCCACACCAGGCTCCTCTGTGGATGGGTGCTGCTCACTCACGTGATGAGGATGGACTGGTTTTCCCGATCTGGAAGAGAAAAGAGGAGAGGCAGAGGGGTCAGGGCTCAGGGCCTCAGTCTATGGTGTCGGGCTGAGGGGCCACATGTCAGGGCCGCCAGCCCACCTGTCAGCATGTACTGGTAGGCGTTGTCGGAGATGGAAAAGATGTGGGGAGGCGCCTCGCTCCTCTTCTTGCCCCGGTAGGCGGCCACCACCTCGGCATTGTACACGGGCAGCCACTTGTAGGGGTTGACGGTGACGCAGAAGAGGCCTGAGTAGGTCTGAAACAAGAGACAGGGCAGTCACGAGAAGTTGGACGGGAGAGCCTGGGATGGGCATGGTGCTAGGCAGAGGCGTCCCCGGTTATGCCAGCTGGCTCCTGTCTTCCTGCAGCTAACCAGGGATGGGGAGGGAGCAGAGGGAGAGTTCCAGTCCCCTCCCCTTGAGAAAGTTGCCCTGGCCGACTTTGGACCCCTTGCAGAAGACTCCCCGCCGTGTGTAGGGCGCACTCACGTAGATCATCCAGGCTGCGTATCTCTCTTTGAGGTTGAAAAGCACAGCAGGCTCGTGCAGGAAGGTTAGCATGGCCATGTCCTCAATCTTGTCGAACTTGGGCGGGTTCTGCTGCAACACCTCGTCCTCCTTCACGGTCACCGTCTGTGGAGGCGAGGGGCAGTAGGACAGACATTTCTTCCAGGACCCTCTCTAGCCTTGCCCACTTACCTCCTCCCAGAACACAGGCTGTGACCTGGCCTTGTTCCTCTGGCTCTTTTCTCATAGTCCCTGGGCCCTACCCCATAGCATCCTATGACGCCAGATAATTTACCTGCCCGCTCTCTGTCCCTTCTTATGGATTGCCCTAGAGTCCCTGTGTCTTGTCGGTTCCCCAGACTCTGCCCATGAGCATCACCTTTCAGTCCCTGCCTGAGGGTCTGAGGGCAGAAGCTCTCTGATCTTACCCTGACTCTTGGGGGCGTGCTTGAGGGCATCAATTGCTAAGGGCAAACCTTGCTGCTGCTGGAGAAACATCTCACCCATCTACTCTACACTCTTCATTGGTCACTGTCAAATGGTTTGACTGCCACTGGCCAGTTTGTCATGCCCTTGCATCATGAGATCCTGTGAGTAGGTATTCCAGCATTTTTTTTACAATGGAGCAAATGATCAATGATTTGCCAGTATATGGTGGCTGCTAGTGGCAGAGTTGGGGTCATAGTTAAAGTCCCCAGTGGTTGTGGCCTGTTACTGCACACCTCAAGGGGATGCGACAGTCAGCCAGTGTAGACAGTCGGACTCGTAGACAGTCAGTCTACGGGGCACACGGTTCAGAGTCACTGCTGTTGACTGGTGGCAGTTCTCACGGCTGGCATGAGGGACCAGGGGCTGTGGGCTTCTGAGTGCTAGTCGTCAGCCCTGGACTGAGCATTCTGCTCAAGAGTTCCTGCTTTGTGTTCATCTGTAAAATTTGCTCTTGGTATGGTTGGGGAGCACTGGGGAGAGTTGGTCCGTGGAGAAAACTAAGGCACAGAGTGGAGGGATGCAGGTTTGAGAAGGGAGCTTCATTTGATGCAGTGTCTGTGCCCTCTTTAGCTACATAACCCATCTGGGGAGGAAACCAGCTGAGGTTCCCTGCCTGCAGCATCCTCCCTGGCAAGGGGTGGGCATCCCTGGGGTGGCCTTGTTACACTTGCTCAGATCCAACAAGAATGGTCAGTTCTCACTCAGATGCTGGGCCACTTGAGGGGAGATCATCCTGAGCCCCCGCTGGCTTTGGCTCTTTTCCAGAGCCCCTCAGCTGCCACTGCATGTGGCTCCACCCCTGCACCCACCACCCTGTGCTGTGTCCTACGCACCTTGCCAGTTTCTGTCTCGGCAGTGACCTTGCCTCCCTCCCGCGACAGGATCTTGGCCTTGACGAACTCCTCTTTGTCATCGGGCACGAAGCACTCAGTGCGGATGTCGAAAGGACGTGTCTGGGCCTCCAGTCGCTCCCTCTCTGACTTGCGGAGGTACTGGGCTGCCGCCCCAAAATCGGCCATCTGGGCATCGGTCATCTTGTCGCTCCTCTGTGGCCGAGACAGGAGGGCCCGGGCCTCAGTGGGTGGCCTTGCCCTCTGCAGTCCCCATTCCCTGCCCCATCTCCTCACCACCTGGGTCCTGTCACTCCCACCTCCCCAGCTGAGAAGCACCTGGCCTGCCTCCAGCCCTCTCTCGTCCTCTGATATGAGACTGAAGAGAAATCTGTGAGGGGTTTGCGTGGGATGGAATGGACTGGAGATTGCTAAGGCAAGGTGCTGAGCCACTCAGAGGAGAGACAGGGGCCCCTGGTCCAACAACCTGGCTTCCAGGAGAAAATTGGGGTGATTCTCACCTGGTGACCTCTTCACAGAGAATCCTGAAGACCCTGGACCATGAGCCACAGAGGTACAGCTGGGCAGAGAGAAGACGAGACAAGGAGAATGAGGAACAAGGGAGGCAGCCCATGGGGAGAAGTAACCTGCGAGTCTCAAGCCAGAGAGTCAACCGAGCGGGACAGACTGAAAGGGGCAGTCAGAGGCAGGTGAGAGGCAGAGAGACAGGAAAGAAAGGATGCAGAGTTGGTAAAAGTGCAAGGAGTGGGGTGTGGAATCTGCATTTGAAACAGAGAGATGCAAGGAGATTAGAACACACAGCCAAGGGGGCAGGAAGAGAGACAGACCAGGAAGTGTGATAGTGACATGTGCTGACAAAAACCAAGAGGAAAAATAAAACTGAGCCACCCGTGGCCGATTCATGTTGATGTATGGCAAGAACCACCACAACATTGTAACTATCCTCCCTTTGAAAAAAAAAAAAAACTGGACTGCAAGAGGGAAGCCATCCAAGGAGGGACATAGGGGAAGAAAGCACATGGAAGAGACGAAAGCCGGGGAGGACGTGCCGGTAGAAGAAAAGAGGGTTCTGGTTTTCCCCTGGGAACCTCCCCTCCGTCGGGGGCAACTTCCCAGGGCTGGAGCAAGAACCCTTGGGCCTCTGACTGATCTTAGCCCATTCCCTTTGAGATGGGGGCTCCCACCCTGAGCCCCGTACTTACCTGGTTCAGAGGAGTGTCAGTCTGTCCTTGGAGCGCACTCCTTTATATTTTGCTGCCCCCACCTCCTGCCTAAATTTGGAGTCCTTCCGGAGGGACCCTCCCTTCCACCTCTCTCCTCCCAGCCCCTCCTCCCTTGATCCCTTGGCTCTGGAGGTGACAAGAGGATACCCGGGGCCTCCAGATTTGCCCATGAAAGGTCTGTCGCCCCAGCCCCTCTGGCTCCAGGGCCTTTTTTTAGTCCTTGGGCACATTCCTCCCCTCCAAAGGACTGATGGGCAGATAGTGGCAAGACAGGACTTCTCACACCACCTCCCCCCCGCCCCCTCATCAAGCCCTTACCTTGGTTATTTTTAATCTGAAGGGGGAGTTGAGCACACGGGGTGAGGGCCACCTTCTCCTGCAGACCAGAAGCTTGTCCCCTGCCTCCCAGCTACAGGCTCCCCTCCTCCTTTCCTCCCTGGCCTGTCCTCACATGGCCCCAGGCTGGGAGCAACTCCCCACCCTCTCTGGACCTGGAGCCCCATGGTGCTGGGGCCTGGCAGCTGGAGCCAGGATGCCCAGGGAGGGGCTCCACTGCCCGGGTCCTTGACTCAGTTTCCCTTTGTCAGGAAAAGAATTTCATGCTGCCCTCTCTTTCTGTATTCCCCTGTCTGCAGGCAGGTGTCCTCCTGGGAACGTGAGGTTGCATTACATTAGGGACACACCTGGAGCCCCCAGCCCCTCCCCGACGCTCCTGATACAGTGGCCACTGTCTGACCTGTCAAGCAGAAGATGGAGTTCCCCCATGCCACCATGGCAGATGTGCACACAGACCCGCAGTCCAGCGATCTACTGTCCAGACTTGACCACCACGGGTCCATGCCCAGTCTTAACACACACATGAGGGTTTTCCACACTTACATACTTCAGTTTGCAGATTTTCCTCTGCGTTGTTTTGCACACCCAAACACACATTTGCACACAGAAGCTTTTACCCTTCACTGCCATCCTCTGCTCCCCTGTGGGATGGGAAGGGGGTGGGAGAGGCGTTAATCCCTGGGGCCTGAGGCAGGAGGGGTGAGGGTGGCGGTGCTCCCTTCCGCCTCCCTGGGCTGCCAGAGGGTGCAGGTGCTGCCGAGGCTGGCTGGGGCCCTGGCAATCCCCGGGATTTACACCAGCTGGGCCCCAAGCTCGGCATTCCACAGGGTGGGGGCTCTGCAGTCGGCTCCCGTCTCCCCAGGTAGAACCCTGGTGTTGCCTCTCAACCCTCGTGGGGCTCATACTCACATGTCCTTCTTGGTGGGTGTCCCCAAGCGCCCCAGGCCCTCATGGTCCCCCTCCCCGCCTCCAGTGATGCCACCTCTCAGAGGCAGTAGCCGTGCCTGTTATGACTAAGTGGACATTGTGTTCAGGAAACAAAGCCAGACTCCGCTGCCCTGGCTTTCCCTACACCCTCACACCCAGGAACATGCTCCCAAGCTCCCCCTCCCAAACTATCTCCTGTCGCCTCTCAATATAGCTCTAGAGTGTGGAGGTGGGTAGGACGACTTCTCTGCTTTCCACCAATTACGTGGTCTCTCCCCCATGGTCTCCAACTCCCTAGGGCCCTCCACTGCCCCATTGTTGGACTCAGGAATACACATCTGTCTCCAGGGGACTTGTACCCTATATCCATGTCCTTGGGGGGATCCTAGTCAACCCCACATTCCCATCTCCTGCAGGTGCATATGCCAACTCATTTCCCCCTGGGATGAAAGCTACTTGTCCCCATCTCCAGGTCACTTGAGGACCTAGTACGCAAGCTGGGGGTTTAGTCTGTGGTCCAGTGCGTCACTGCCTAGTTCCCATTGCCCTGAGGACATGATAAGGGGCTGGGAACATCAGGTCAGGCTGGGTCAGAACTAGGTGACAAAGACTAGGCTTTGTCCTCAGGGAACCCTACGTCCTGAGCGAGCCATACTGGGTATAGATGGAGTCGGAGGGTGGTGAGGGGTAGACAGGCGGTTCCCACTGTCTCCTATGGAAGGGGGAAGAGGGGAGGGCTTAACACGGTTCTAGGGTTCTGCCCCACCCGTCTGGTCTGGTTTGCCATCCTCTCCCTATCCTAGCCCCCTCTCACATCCATCCCTACTCTCTGTCCTCCCGAAGCAGCTCCTCATTCTGCTAGGAGTCCTAGAGGGTGAGCGTGCTGGTTGGACACTCCTGCCGCAGGTAAGGGGCCAAGGAGAGAAGCCCTGCTTTTGCCTGGCTCCCTGTATGTCTGTCCTTCTCTGGGTCTGTCTCCCTTCCCCTCTGCCTGGTTCCCTGTCTCAAAGCCGGACCTGGGCTCCCGTTCTCCCTGGCTCCATATTTCTGCCCATCGCACGGTCTGACATGCCTGTATTTCCACACGTCTCTGCCTTTCTCTGAGCCCAGCCTCTGCTCACCCTCTGCTTGTCCCATCTTAGCCTGCACATCCTGCTCCTGGGTTTTCATCCACTCCTCTTGAACCTAACTGTTCTCTGCTTTCCTGATTTTGCCGGCATCTGAGGGTGACCCAGGATTCTTTCCTGTGACCAGTACCAAACCCTTGGCTCTTCCGGCTTCTCTATCCAAGGCTCGCTCTCTCTGTCTCCTCTCCCATCCCCTCTCAGCACCCTCCTTCGGTGGCCTGTCTGCTGCGTGGTCGCTGGCTGATCTCTCTGCCTCTGTTTTCTGCTCTAGAAGCTTGGATTCTCTGAGTATCCCCTGCATCTCCCTTTTCACACGTGTCCCTGTTTCCTCCACTTATTTCCTCATTGTTCTCCAAGTCTTTCCTAAGAAGACTGGTGCTAGGCAGGGAAAGTGGAGGAGGATGTGAAGAGAAAGATGGGACAGCCTGTGGGTCTTTCAAGGGCACCCACCTCACTTCCTCTATATTTTCTCTCTGTTGGTTTCCTTGTTGACCATCCTCCATGTTCTTGAACCTTCTCCCTCTCTCTCCACTGCCCATCTGCTTAGGTCTTTCCTTTTTCCTTCCCTGTTTCCCCTCTTTCCTCTTCCTCTCCTCCCTGGAACGGGCACTTACTCTAGCTGCTGCATTGGGAGCTCAGAGCCCAGACGGGCTGGGAGTGGCATGTGTAGCACATTGGGGAGGATCCAGGCCAGGGCCTCCTCAGTCTCCGTGCTCTGTGGTCCAGGCCTTCCCTAAGCAGCCCAGGTGTGGCAGTGAGTCTGGGGCAGGTGGAGGGCAGGAGGAGAGGGAGCTTACTCCTCTACTTTCCAGACCTCTGGTGATCCTCCCCAGCCCCTTCTTTCCCCAGGGTCCTGCTCACCATGACTCTTCCCTCATTTGCCTGCCTCCCCCTCAGATGACCTGCTCTAAATGGGCCAAAGAACCTCCATCTTCCAGCAATGCCAAAAGCTATGGTAGGAAGTAATGAGGGAGAAAAATAGAGTGTCTTGGACCACAGGCCAGGCCCCAGGAGGAGATGGGAGGTGGGCTGGAGTGCAGTTCTCCTGGTCATGATGGGAAGGTAGTTGGAGACAGTGAAGGCTGTGTCTGGAAGGCGGAGGAGCTACCGGTGCCAGTCCTGTGCCCTCTCAGACACTCACCTCGGATGGGGCCTGGGGGCTCATTACTCTAAGTGGGTCATGCCTTGGAGGGCACCCTCACACACTAAACCTCCTCCCCATGGCCCAGCCCGGGTATTGTCAGCAGTGGGGGGCGGTGTTGATCAGATCAGGGGCGTAGGTCAACATAGATGGGCTCATGTGCTCTGGGAGAGCTTTAAGGGCTTCTCTAAATCTCCTGTAACCCCAGGGTCTCTGGGCCAGGGAGAGGGCTGACAGGAGAGGTGTCATCTGCTGAGGAGGTGATGGGAGACCATGGCAGTGCTGCACCAAGGACGCTCGGAGCCTCCCAGGCTCCCCAGGGAGGCCTCCTGGGTGTGGCCTCCTCCCCTGGAGCCCCCCTCCCCGTCCCGTGGTCATGTCCTCGTGTTCCTGTGGCTGGCAGGCTGTGAAGAAGAGTCTAGAGGCAGGATCTCACTTCAAGGAAAATTGCTTTATTCTGCTTCTTCCAAAGGGGCAGCTCTCCAGGCTCCGGGACTGGGAGCTTCAGTTGCAGCCTCAGGATGGGGCAGACCAAGATGTGGCACGGCTACTCCTCATTCAAGCCCTTTGGGAAGGAAGCACAGCCCACACTAGCACCGGAGAGGTGGGTGTTGGGGCAGGGATGGGCACAGGCAGCAAAGCAGAGATGGGCACTAAGGTGGGGAGTACCACAGTGTGGCCTGAGGGAGGCCCCGAGGTGGTGGGAGATGGATCCTAGGGGTCAGTGTGGAGGGGAGAGCTCTGGAGGGAAGGGCCCTGGGGTTAGATGGAGGGATGCTGCCTCAACAAGGACAAGGTCCTCTGGGACGTACATCTTAGGTGGGAGTTACAAGACTGAAGGCCTAAAGCAGGTGGAAGAGAAGTGGAAATAGCAGTTGGGGGAAGATGGGACACACGAAATGTGTGTCAATTAGGGTTTCTGCTGACCACCGTAGGGCTGGGAATCACAAAATCATTGAAAGTGAGAGCGGGAAGAACCTTAGAAATCATGGAGGACGGAGTTACCTCACCTCTGGGGCTGTGGGGTTCGGGTGCAGTAGTATGTGAAGGGGAGGAATCCTGGTGTGAGGGGCTATGTCTGAGGGGCTGAGGGGTTGCTGCCGTGGGGGGAACCCACCTTGGCGCCGATGTCACGGCTCTTGGCCCGCAGCTTGTTGACCTGGGATTCAGCGATGTCCGCCCGTTCCTCTGCCTCGTCCAGCTCGTGCTGCACCTTGCGGAACTTGGACAGGTTGGTGTTGGCCTGTTCCTCCTGTGGGGGTTCAGGGTGATGGGAGGATGAGGTGAGGAGCCAGGGGTTATGAGACTGCCTGGTCCCCTCCTCCAGGCCTGGGCCCCAGCAGGATCACTCACCGCCTCCTCAGCCTGGCGCTTGTAGGCCTTGACCTTCAGCTGCAGCTTGTCCACCAGGTCCTGCAGCCGCAGCAGGTTCTTCCTGTCTTCCTCAGTCTGGGGGTCATGGGGAAGGGGGTGGGCAGCAGTGAGTATGGCATGGTCATAAGAAGCAGTATGGCCCCTCCTGCATTCATCGGCTTTACCCTGAAGGTAATATCCTGACCCAATTCAACTTTCTGATCCTCACCAAACACTTGTGTTCTCCTTACAATTTCTTACCAAAAAACATATACATACTTTTAATAGTATGTGCCAAGAAAGAGTCTAGGGAGCTGATGGACCTCCTGAAATTGTACACAAAATTGTGCATGGGCCTTGTTCTGGAAGTGGGCCCTGGGGGTCCTGGGGCCCCACGGAGGATAAACCCAGCATGTGCTGGCAGGAACTCTGGGACTGCAGGCCTGATGGGATTTCCTGGACTGCTGGGAAATGACATAGACTTGATCTAGGTTAAAGACAAGTATGCATAGAGGGATGGCGACTTTCTGGACTGGAATGGAAACAAAATCTAACTGATAGTCTGATTCTGGAAAACACCGTGAACACTAAAGTCTATGCTTCCCAGAGTAACTGAAAAGTTCTGAGATTCACTCCAATGGCTTTGGTGTATTTTGGTGGTGATGATGCCAGGCTAAGATTTGGCTACATATTTGCTTTCTGGTCATCTGTGCTGGGTGAGCTCTGCTGGTGCTCCGGGTGTGTCCTGAAGGGACAGGTTGATGGTGAATGTTGATGGGGAGCTTGAAGGCCAGAAGGCTCAGAGACTGCCCCCTGAGCCAGGGGGTATTCAGGGTAGAACAGGGCTGGGCAGAGTAGAAACAGGGTAGCCATAGGCTGTACTCCAGCTCTTTGCCCTCTAAGAGGCTAAGAGAGAACACTTCATCCCTCTGGGGTGGTTGTCACCCTGGCTTCGGGCCATGATGCAGAAGGCCCGGTCCGGGAGCAGCTGCTGGGCCCGCACCTGGTACGTGAGCTCCTTGATGCGCCGCTCGCTCTTCCTCATGCCCTTGACCGACTCTGCATTGCGCTTCTGCTCAGCCTCCAGCTCGTTCTCCAGCTCCCGCACCCGGGCCTCCAGCTTCTGCAGCTGCTTCTTGCCGCCCTTGAGGGCGATCTGCTCTGCCTCGTCCAGCCGGTGCTGCAGGTCCTTGATGGTCTGTTCCATGTTCTTCTTCATGCGCTCCAGGTGCGCACTGGTGTCCTGCTCCTTCTTCAGCTCCTCCGCCATCATGGCGGCCTGCACACAGGAGAGAAGTGATACATGGTCTAAGTCTTCCAGTCCAAGAAAACCCTGGCTTGGTGTAGGCAGGCCAGGCAGGGGGACTCACATCCGTGATGGCCTTCTTGGCCTTCTCCTCGGCATTCCTGCACTCCTGCACCGCCTCCTCCACTTCAGTTTGAAGCTGGGACAGGTCTGCCTCCATCTTCTTCTTCTGGTTGATGAGGCTGGTGTTCTGAGGATTGGGGTGGGCAGAGCAGGAAAAGCAGCATTGAGCATCCATGCATGTCTCCTGAAACTCACCTGCAGAGACCTGCCTGTGCTCCACTCTGGGACCGCCCTAGGGCGCTGCTCACCTGGGAGTGCAGCAGCTGCACCCGCTCGCTGGTCTCGATCAGCTCCTGCTCCGCCAGCTTTCGGGACCGCTCTGTCTGCTCCACCACGGCCCGCAGCTCCTCCAGCTCGGCCTGCAGCAGGTTGTTACGCCGCTCCACGATGGCGATGTTCTCCTTCAGGTCGTCGTTGGCACGGACTGCGTCGTCCAGCTGGATCTGGGTGTCCTGTGCATCAGGAGAGTTGGCATGAGAGAGGGAGTTGGGCTCAACCCATCAGAAGGCTGTAAGCTGAACTGGATGCTGCAGTGAGCCTGCGGTGGTGGCTCGGGCAGGGCCTGTGGGAGGGGTCAGTGATGGCCCAGGGGCAGGAGGGAGCTGGTGCTGTGATGATGGGATGCCACTGCCCCTCTCTGGATGAGGTGACTTACTGCTTCCAAAAGTCACCGTGTACCTTCAGTAAGCTCTGGAGGCTCTTGACTTGCTTCTGGGCCTCGGCGGCCAAGCGGTTGGCATGGCTGAGCTGGATTTCCATCTCGTTGAGGTCGCCCTCCATCTTCTTCTTCACCCTCAGGGCCTCGTTGCGGCTGCGCGTCTCCGCATCCAGGGAGGTCTGCAGCGAGTCCACCACCCGCAGGTGGTTGCGCTTGGCCTGCTCCATCTCCTCGTCCTTCTCTGCCAGCTTCCGCTCCATCTCTGCCTTGATCTGGTTGAACTCCAGCTGGGCCCGGAGGATCTTGCCCTCCTCGTGTTCCAGGGAGGCCTGGAGGGGGTTGAGAAGAGAAGGTGTGAGGCAGTCAGGGCAGAGGATGGGGCCAGGGCGCTGTCCATGAATCGTGGATACAAAGTGAACTCAAGAGTGGTGTAAGTGGTTCAGTCAAAGAAGCAGGAGGAGGAAAAAGAAAAGAGAACTTGAAAGGAAAAAAAAAAAAAAAGGCCTAAGAGAAGGTGATTCAGGCTCTCACAGAGGAGAGTGAGGTATAAAGACAAAGAAGAAAATGAAGAGAGTGGTGTTGCCAAGGAAACAGAGGCAATCAGGCACAGAATGTAAAAGCTCAAAGAGGGAGGCAGAGGTGAAAAGAGGGGGTGTGAAACAGGAAATGTTGTCTAAAATGTAATAGGTAAAATGTCTGTGTGAAGGGAAGTGAATGACCGGTTCGTTCGTTCGTTCCACAATATTTGTTGAGTGCCTACTAAGTGTCAGGCACTGTTCTAGGCTCTGAGGGTGGACCCGTGAACAAAAGAAAGGGGAGATGAGAACAGGGACCATAGCCTAGTCCTCAGCTTCTTCTTCCACCCCTTGCACCTCCTCCACTCCTGTGTGCGCACCTCGGCCTCCTCCAGGGCCGACTGCAGCTCCATCTTCTCGGCCTCCAGCTGCTTGCGGACCTTCTCCAGCTCGTGGATGGTCTTGCCACTGGAGCCCAGCTGCTCAGTCAGGTCGGAGATCTCCTCTGTGGGAGGGGCGGGCGGCTCAGTGGGGGCTGCCTGCTCCAGTGCCGGAAGGCCTCGAGGAGCCGCGGCGCCACGTGCGGACCCTCCCTGCCCCGCCCCTCCCGGCCCGCGCCCGCACCCTGCAGATTCTTGTTCTCGCGCTTGAAGGTCTCCAGATGCTCCAGGGACTCCTCGTAGGCGTTCTTGAGCTTGAAGAGCTCGGTGCTGAGGGAGCGCGCCTCCTTCTGCGAGGACTCCAGCTCCGACTGCGACTCCTCGTACTTTTGCTTCCACTCGGCCAGGATCTGCGGGGACCCAACGGACGGAAGGGGCTCAAGGGGCAGCTCCGGCCCCACCTCCGGGACCCAGGTGCCCCTCCTAGGCCCAGCCTCCCCTAGCCTCAGCCTCCTGGGGGGATGTTCCTGACTCCCGCCTGCCGGCCTGCTCTGTCGCCTGGCTGTGGCCCGCAGCCTGGGCCCACCTTGTCGAAGTTTCTCTGCTTCTTGTCCAGGGCGGCGGCGGCCGCGTTGGAGCGCTCCACGTCCACCATCAGGTCCTCGATCTCGTTCTGCAGGCGGTGCTTGGTCTTCTCCAGCGAGGAGCACTTGGCGTTGACGGCCTCGACGGCCTCCTCGGCGTCCTGCAGCCGCTGGGCCAGCTTCTTCCTAACCGTGTTGGTGAGGGCCGGGGAGTAGTGGTGGGAGAGGGTGGGAAGGATGGAGGGTGTGGATTTGGACAAGGGGAAACATGGTGAGTCTTGTGGAAAACAGTCTTCGAAAACTCAGAAGTGTTGTTGGGGAAGCCTGAGGACAGGCCCAGGGGCAGAAAACAAGGCAGTTGGAGAGTCTGGGGGACAGGGTGTGAAGACCCACAGCGCCCAGGGGGCCTTCTGTGAGGCAGCCCTCCCACCTTGGCCAGCCTCTAGGCTTGCAGACTTGGTGGACACGTGCAGCCCCAGCACCCCCGTTCTCACCTGCCATGGCACCCTGCCCCAGGTGGGTGCACTCTGCCCTCAGACAAACCTTTTGTTCGTCTTATATTCGGATGAGAAACATAACGCGAGCAAAAAGCTTCCCTGAGAGGAGAAGGAGGTGGGGCCGGGGCAGGGTCCTCTGCATTGTCAAAAGCTAGCTAAGCATCCATCCCTGCAGCCGGCCCCAGTGAGAAGTGGGCTGGGCTGCGGCCTGCTGACACAGGGGCCCCTGCCAGAGGCAGGCCACCCGGGACTCACTTGGCCTCCTCCAGCTCCTCCGTCCTCTGGATGGCGTCTGTCTCGTACTTGGTCCTCCACTGGGCCACCTCTGAGTTGGCCTTGGACAGGACGCGCTGTAGCTCGGCTTTGGCTTCCGTCTCCTCCTCGTACTGTTCCCGCAGCAGGTCACAGTCGTGCCGGGCCGACTGCAGTGCGTGGGCCAGGGCATTCTTCGCCTGGGAGGGGTGGCACCAAGGGGTGGGCTCAGCTTACCCTGTGATGCACTGCTTGTCTCCTCACTCTAATTTCAACATTCTCCCACAGTCTCACCTGTTTCTAAATCCCTAGTGGACCTGGAACAGTTTACTGAGTACTGTTAACAAAGAAAGTCCATACAGTGCCTCACTGTTTACAAAATGCTTTGTGCCCATCTCGCTCATGCTTCTTACGGAGTAGGCTTTATCATCCTCACCGCCATTTTACAGCGGAGGAGATGGAGGCTCAGAGATATTAGGCAATTTCCCCAAGATCACCAAGCTCTTAAGAGGCAGATTAGGATTTGAGCCCTGACCTTTTTAAAAATTCATATTCTTTCCCCTTTTTAATGAGCCCAGCAAAGTGCTTGAAATAGGATCCAGTTGAGTTTCTTTCTCCAGTTTTCAGATTGCCCTGCAAATCCCAGGACCACTTGTACAGTTCCTGCATCCCATACCTATGCCCAGCCAAGGCCATCACACCTCTCTAGTTTATTTCCTCTCTTCACCTCATTCCCCCCACCCCCACCTCTTACTCCATGCCCTCCAGAGATGGCTGCAGAAAGGCAGAAGGCCTCTGAATG
The DNA here is from genome assembly GCF_019923935.1 of Bubalus bubalis. Taxonomy (NCBI): domain Eukaryota; kingdom Metazoa; phylum Chordata; class Mammalia; order Artiodactyla; family Bovidae; genus Bubalus; species Bubalus bubalis. Next base: position 81,508,891 of record NC_059167.1, read on the forward strand.
GGAGGTAGAATTAGGAGGCATATGGTAAAGCCTGGGATTCCCAGGGGGCTCAGTGGTAAAGAATCTGCCTGCTAATGCTGGAGACATAAGTTCGATTACTGGGTCTGGAAGATCCCCTGGAGGAGGGAATGGCAACCCACTCTGGTATTCTTGCCTGAAAAATCCAATGGACAGAGGAGCCTGGTGGGCTACAGTCCATGGTTTTGCAAAGACTGGACTCGACTGAGTGTGCACACATACACACGCACATGGTAGGGTCTGGGCATTTTCTTTTTGGAAAATGGGAAAATACTGGGTAGACAGCAAGCCTGATTCTTGGGAAAGAAGTGGTGGATGCAAGGCCAGCCAGTACGCTGGACGAGTGGCCTGACTCTGGGCCTTACCTTAACCTCCTCTTCCAGCTGCCTCTTGAGGTCCTCCAGTTGCTGGGTGTAGGTGAGCTTGCCTCGGGTCAGCTGGGAGATCAGCGCCTCCTTCTCATCCAGTTGCCGGGACAGCTCACCTGAAGAGGCACCAAAGCACACTCAACTCTGGATGGTCAGTCACTCCTCTCTCCCCCACCCCTCCCCTAACCCTCAGGCCCCATTCTCTGGAGAGATGTGTGCATACCCAAGCCTGGACTGGCTCAGGAACTCAGAAGACAAGGGTAGGGCTCACCGTTCTCGGTCTGCAGCTTGGCCCGTTGGCTTGTGAGGTCATTGACAGAACGCTGGGTCTCCTCAGCCTTGCTTCGGTGCTCATTCATCTGGTCCTCTAGGGTCCGGCACATCTTCTCCAGGTTAGCCTGAGATGGGAAGGAGAGTTATACGGTGTATGCAGGGGGCTGATGGGGTGTGAGCGATGCAATTAAAGGAGCAGGGAAAGAGGAAGGCATAGAGGAAGGGTCCAAGAATAGGGTAGAAGAGGGAAGCATGAAACTGAACAAGACAAAGAGAGGAGATGTGGACAGAAAGCAGAGGCATGTGGAGGGAATTGGAGGAGAGGAGAGGAGAGCTGGGCCCACCTTGGCCTTGATGATCTGCTCCATGTTGGATGTGACGTCGTCCAGCTCCAGCTTGAACTCGCTCTTCTCCTTCTCCAGCTTCTGCTTCACGCGCTGCAGGTTATCGATCTGCTCGCCCAGTTCGGCCACGCTGTCGGCGTGCTTCTTGCGCAGGGCAGCCGCCGTGGCCTCGTGCTGCAGCGTGGCCTCCTCCAGGTCCCGCCTCATCTTCTGGAACTCAGCCTCGCGCTTCTTGTTCATCTCGATCTGCACGGACGTGGCCCCGCCGGCCTCCTCCAGCCGCTCGCTGATCTCCTCCAGCTCCCGGGACAGGTCTGAGCGCAGCTTCTCCACCTTGGCCCGGGCGGTGCGCTCAGCCTCCAGCTCCTCCTCCAGCTCCTCTATGCGTGCCTGGGCGGAACACAGGGGGCTCAGACCCAGCACCTAGGCCCCTCCATTGGAGCCCCCTCCCAGGGCTCTAGAAGGCTCTTGGCTTGTCAGATTAGTCCCACCAGGGGACAAGTAGAAATAAAAGGATCACCTCAGTGAGATGGTTTGGATAGTTGAGTTAGCCTACCTTTGGGCCAAAACATGCTACATTCTCTTTATGGGAAGGAAAGTGATTGCTCTTGAAGAAGAACAAAGGGACCAGTGTTCCAGGAATAGTTTAGGCAGTTTTGTGGCAAAAATAATTGAAGTTGGAATGAGAGAGCCAGGTTCGTCTGACCAGACAGCTAAAGACCCAACACAGTGTCCACTCTAGAGGTAAGAACTGAAGTCACAGCCCAGGTGGGCTGAAGGGGCCTGAAAAGCCATGGGGAACAGCGGAGGACACAGAGATCCAGAGGTTGGCAGTGCGCTCCCCACGGTCACCAGCTACACCAGAGCTGACCTAGGAAGCTGGGATTTCTGTCCCCAGACCGGTGAGTGTTTCCAGATCTCTTCCTATGTCATCCTTGGATCAGCCAGCCCTCCTGGAAGCGTTCCATGGGGGATTTGTGATAGCCAGCATCTTCCTTCGCAGACACAGAGCCAGTGCCTGTGATGCTGGGCGAGAACGGCGTGGAAGAGGGTCGGGAGGCTGAGGACCAGCCCAGGGGCCTTACCTGAAGCTCCTTGAGCTTCTTCTGCAGCTGACTGCCCAGGGCCTGCTCATCTTCAATCCTTGCATTGAGGGCGTTCAGTTCAAAGTCCTTCCTGCAAGGAAGAAGGGACCATGAGGCAAGGAAGGCTGATCGGGCTCAAGGAGGGGCTGTCAGTGGTTGGAGATGGTAATGAAACAAATGAGGAGCAGGATTTCATGGAAAAAAAAAAACAACAACCAGCTTCCAGGGCTGCTGTAGGGTCCTTGAAAGTGTAACACCTGCTGGAGGATTGAAGTTCAATGGGAAGTACAACAGGAAGAGCACTGCAGGTGGAGGGACAGGACCTGGGCTCTGAGATGCTCCCTTCTTTGGTCTGTAAAACGAGGGCATTGGACTAGATTGACTCAAAGGCACCTTTTAGCTCTGATGGTCTTTAATTCTCTGTTACTTTGGGCAATTTGGTAACCTTTCCAAGCCTTCCTTTCCTCTTTGGTAAGTGGGGTTAAAGTACCATTCTTAAAAGGTCGTTTGAGGATCAGTGGGATCATATATTCATTCATTCAACAAGTACTGTGCCTGGGGAAGTGTGAAGACTTTCTGGGGAGGCTGTTGATCAGGATGAGTCTCAGAGCCTTTCAGAGTCCTGACCCTAAAGCAACAGAAGATCTTTGATTATCTAAATATGTGTGGCAGACTCACTCTTTGCCAAGTGTGAAATGTGGATCTACACATTTTGGAAGGTCTTGCAATAAGAATTGGAACCACAAGGTCATTAAACAAAGAAGTAGCCAGACCCTGCTCACACGTGGTGGCTGACCACGTTTCTCTGTGGTCCTCTGGGCTCTCTGTAAAGGACCTGAAAGGACTTTCCTGAGAGGCTTTTGTGTGGAACTTTCCTCTGTGTTATGCAACTGGTCTCCAAAGAGACTTGTGTATAAAGGGGGCGAGTGCCCAGCAGGAAGAGAGGGCTGGAGGGATCCAGGTTAGACTTTTGCCAGGGAGGCCTGCTGGGCCCTGATGTGCGTGTCTGGGGGAGGAAAGCTCTCTTCCTGGAGGCTCTGACCACAGTTTTGCACCCCCTTATGGAGGCTGCATGAGGCTGTGGCCTCTGAGGATGGATCTGTTGGGTCAGCTAGTACTTCCATGAGTGGACCAGGCTGCTGGGTGGGGGAGGAGGATGGGTGATGGGGCAGGGAACACGCTACTTTTTGAGCCGCTCATCCAGCTGCTGCTTGTCGTTCTCCAAGTCCATGATGCTCTCCTGGGTCAGCTTCAGGTCACCCTCCAGCTTCCGCTTGGCTCGCTCCAGGTCCATTCTAACCTTCTTCTCCTGCTCCAGGGATCCCTCCAGCTGATGAGGAGAAGGACCGGTGTGACCTTAGGCCAAGTATCCTGACTTGATAATTTAGGAGCTCGTTCTTTCTGGGGCTGAGGGATCCTTAGAGGTGTCAAGACTTGGGAATACTTCCCCAGAATTGGCCAAATGTGGCCAGGGGACCGTGAGAGTGCCTAGCGTGGAGGGATGCTCAGTAACTATGATAAATTACTGAATGAATGACTATAGGGTAAAATCCCAAAGCTACTTTCATTTAATCTGCATCCTGTAAGTACCTACTGGGTTCCAGGCCCCATCCTAGGCACTGCAGATGCAAGACTGAATAAAACCAAGTTCCACCTAAAGACAGCTTCCAGTCTATGTCTGGGACCAATACTTCAATAATGATAACACAGAGTGATAAAGAATGATTCAGTAGAGATATACTCGAAGGGCTACCTATGGGAGCAGTGATCACTGAGGACCAGATCCTGGCTAAAACATTAGAAGTCCAAAGATCCTCCTTGAGGATCTTCACAAAATTCCCAAGGAAATTTATCATGTTCTTATGGGATAACCCTCTAAATTCCATGGTTGAATGGAGACATATAGGCTTGAACCTAAAGTGAAATAAAGAAGCCCATCTCTACTGTTGATCAAATCAGCAAGGTGAGATACATAACTCTGAATTGATCACCCCTCTCCTTGTCTATTCCCCAGTTCCCTTCTAAAAGTAGCAGAAGAGAGAGCACTCTCTAACCCCACACCCCCAAACACACATATGCACACAGAGACACTGACGGACCTGGTACATCTAGGCCCTTGTGATAGTCTACTTACATCGTCCACATGCTGTTCCAGCTTGACCTTGGCCTTGGTCAGGGTGTTGACCTTGTCCTCCTCAGCCTGAAGGTCATCCAGGGCCTGCTGGTGGGCCTCTTGCAGAGCTTTCTTCTCCTTGGTCAGCTTGGCAATGATCTCATCCAGCCCAGCCATCTCCTCTGTCAGGTTCTTCACCTGTTGACCAAGAACCCCATCCCCTCTAGGGTCAGACATCACCAACCTGGAGACATCTATGGAGAACTCCAAGGCCAAGGGCCAGGACCGCACTCAGGTCTGAGGATCCTGAGACCTGGTCTGGATTCAAAGGGAGCTGCCCTCACCTTGTTCTCTGTTGCGTGCTTCTCCTTCTCCACCTTGGCCAGTGTCAGCTCCAGGTCATCAATGTCCCTCTTGAGCTCAGAGCACTCATCTTCCAGCTTTCGCTTCTTGGCAGTGAGCTCAGCGTTCATCTCCTCCTCGTCCTCCAACCTCTCAGTCATCTCCTTCACCTTTGCCTCCAACTGGATCTTGTTCTTGATCAACTGGTCACAGCGTTCTTCTGCATCAGCCAGGTTGTCTTGTTCCTGAGGGCAAGGTGCAGAGGGGAAGCTATTCGGTGGATGGGGTGGATGGCAAATGCATGGAGGGACAGGCTCCACCTTCACTGTAAGAGGGCAACCCCAGGATCTCCCCAGCTGAGAAGAACCTCAGAAGGATGGGGAGGGGAGGAGTTTTAGGGCAATGTGATAGGAGCACTGGGGAACGAGAGCAGAGAGAAAGGGAACCAGAAATCTCTTTATCTGGCCCTTTTCCTCTGGTCTCCTCCATCAAAGGGGAGGGAACTGTATTTGTTGATGCCAGCACTTTACATATTTACAGCCTGGTGAGATGGGCAACTTTATTCCCTGCCTACAGATGAGGACATGGAGATAACACATCATTTGCCCAAAGTCACAGAATTATTAAGCTATGGATCCAGGTTAAATCCTGATGGAAAACCTGTATTTTTAAGTTAATGCTTTCTCCCCTTCCCTTTCTTTCTCTAGAGACCTCTGTGGAGGCCTTTGGAAGTGTTAATTCCAGAATCCTCTGCCTATGAGGGCACAGAATGGTGATACCCCAGGTAGGGAGGTGCAGGGTGTGTGGGAGATGTGGGCAGAGGCCTGAGGGTCTCACCGCCTGCACTTGGAGCTGCAGGTCGTTCTTCTCCTGCAGTAGAGACACCATCTTCTCCTCCAGCTCCTTGCGCCGAGCCTCTGACTTCTCCAGAGCCTCTTTGAGGCGCCCAAACTCCTCCTTCATGAGGGCTATTTCCTTCTCTGTCTCTGCGCTCTTCAGCAGTGGTTTGATCTTGAAGAAGAGCTTCATCCAAGGCCAGTTCTTGACCCCCATGAAGGCCCGAATATTCCACTGGATAATCAGCAGGGAGTCTCTGCAGGGGCCGAGTGAGAAGGGCGGTGAGACAGCCTCTTCCCTCCTTCCTGCCCAGAGGCCCTGGCTCCTCCATCCATCCTGCACTGTGATGGCGAGGCAACCCCCCCCGCCAACATGCCACGCTGGTGTTTGTAGCTGTGTTGTGGCCCTTTGTCACTTGAAGGTCTGGGGTGCTCTTTCTCCTTCCACTGCTCTGAGCCAACCTGGGCCTTGGAGGCCTGAGATCCTCCCTTTAACATCTCTCACCTGCGTTCCAGCAGCTTCTTGAACTCCATTCTGGAGAGCACACCTCGGGACTGAGCCTGGATGCGGGTGATGATGCGGCTCAGCCTTTCATCTCGCATCTCCTCCAGCAGCCCCAGCAGGCCCGCCTTGAAGAACACCTGCAGGGAAGTTGTGTGTGGACATGACTGGGACAGGCAGGAGGGGGATGAAGAGGGGCTTATCTTAGGGAGGGTAACAAGGCCAGGAAGAACTGGAGGAAGGAGGTCAGTGGCAGCTGGAGCTAGAATGGGGGAGCAGGGCTGTCTGGTCCATGGGGAGGGCTAGCACGTGGTTCAGTAATGCTTGTGAGGTGGTTGGTAAAAGGAAAGGAGCCATAAAGTAAAAGGACAAGAGAGGTCTCCTTGTAGTCAGTTTGTTTCCTCCTTTTCTTTACCTTGGTGTGGCCGAACTTGTACTGGTTGTGGTCAATGTCCAGGGAGCCCAGCAACTTCTCTGCCCCTTTCCTGCTGTCAATGAACTGGCCCTCCGGGATGGCTGCTGGGTTCAGGATTCGATACCTGGGAGGGAGGTGCCCCATGTCACCTATGTTCTGCAGTGATCAGCTCTGCCCACAGAATCCAAGGCCACTCGCGGTTTCTGCGTCTTGCCAAGGCTGTCCAGGCTCCCCCTGTTCCCTGAGCCCTACAGCGCCCGGTACCTACCTCTGCCGGAAGTCCCCGTAGAGGATGCGGTTGGGGAAGCCCTTCCTGCAGATGCGGATGCCCTCCAGCACGCCGTTGCAGCGCAGCTGGTGCATGACCAGGGGGTTGTCTATCACCCCTGCGGCAGGAGGGAAGGGAGAGGAGTGTGTGGGGAGAGCATGGGGCTAAGAGCCGAGGGTTCTGGGTTCTGATCTTGGCTCTGTCACAGACTGGCCTGTAACCTTAGCAAGTCAGTATTTTTTTTTCTTGCTATAAATTTTGAGAGTAACCAAAAGTCTTTCACAGTCCTTATTTTATATGGTTTATGCCTGTTCTCATAGGTGGTAGCCAGGGCCAATATAGACCATTTTCTAAGCCCTGGTTAGGTTAAGGGACTTGATCAAGGTCACTGAATTTAGCAGAGCCAGGCACCCGAACCCAGACACCTGAACTCCTCCATCTCCTTATGATTCAGAAAGGGAAAAACAATCCTTACATGTCTCATCAGGGGCTGTAAGGCACTTAGGAGGGAGTGTCCATCAAAGTAGTTACACATTACCCTGAGCTACATGTTCTAAATGGAGGGCAGCGCTGGGGCCATGGTGGGAGGCTGTCTGTGAGCCTCTCTGGGGAATGGGAGGGGAAGAATGTGATCTGGAAATCTCCGAGGTGGGAGCTCAAGAGGTGATCTAAGAGCCCCTGACCTTGGGGCAGTGCATCTCAGCAGTGGGCTGGGCCTGGCTTCTTGGGCTCACCTGGAGACTTTGTCTCATTGGGGATGATGCACCGCACGAAGTGGGGGTGTGTGGAGCGCAAGTTGGTCATCAGCTTGTTCAGATTCTCCTGTGGCCCAGAACCCAAGAGGGAGAAGTTAAGAAAGTGAAAGAGAAGTAAGAAAGGGAGCAGGGGGGAAGGAAAGGAAAGAGAGAAGGCAAGGAGCTGGAGAGTGAAGGAGGGCTAGGGTAAGACACGGAGGAGGAGACAGTGGGAGGCGGAAGGGATAAAGAAGCCAGGGGAGATGAGAAAGGAGCAAGAGCCGAGGCCAGCAGATACAGGGGAGAGAAAACAGGGCGGAGACGGTCAGGAAGGGCCTGAGAAGACTGAGTGGGAGGAGTCAGGGCTGAGCCAAGCAGGGGACAAGCAGGGCTAGGGTGGCGCTGATCACACACTCACCCTGTGTAGAGCTGACACGGTCTGAAAGGATGAACCTTTCTTGGCCTTGCCTTTGCCCTTCTCAATAGCTGTGGAAGAGAGTCAAGTAAAGGGGACGAGAAGGCATGTGCGGAATCAGGGCAGCGGGTGAGGAATCCCACCCTCTCCCCACATTTGGTTGCAGGCCATGATCTTCACTGTGGCTGCTCCAACTTCTCCACCCAATTCTCTCACTGCATCTGTAAACCGTGGGGCCCAGCCTGACATGGAAGTGGTGGGGGGCTAGCCCTTGACCTGCCTCAGAACCACAGTAGAAATCTGCTCCCGGTCCCTGGGTCCCAGTCTCCACTTACGTGTGTCAAACCCAGCATAGTTGGCAAAGAGGCTGCTGAGCATCTTGAGGGAAGACTTCTTGTACAAGTCCACCACCGTCTCGTTGAGTGGGTCTTTGTTTTTCTGCAGCCAGCCTATGATGTTGTAGTCCACTGTGCCGGCGTAGTGGATCAGGGAGAAGTGGGCTTCCGGCTTCCCCTTGATGTTGCGCGGCTTCTGGAAGTTGTGGGACTTGCCCAGGTGGTTGTCGAACAGTTTGGCCTTGAAGGTCATGTCGGTGGCCTTGGGGAACATGCACTCCTCCTCCAGGATGGACATGATGCCCATGGGCTGAGGGTAGAGGGGAGAGTGTCACTGAGCCTGCTTCAAGCAGATGGAGATGGACCCTGCCTGCTCTAGTGTCCTTGGAGATGCCCCTTTGGCTATTAGCTGATACTTCAGCTCTGAGCAGTTACCTATTGACTGGCACCTGTTCAAACCTTCCCAAGGTGGCACTTTGATTTCAAAGGGACCTTTGTGAAAGTCTGGGAACATGGATGCTATAGGTGCTTTACACCCTACTCCATTGCCCAGATCCCTGAGATGTTGCGGTTGAAAAGAAGTGCTCTCTTATGCTTCCCCATGCCACCCTCAGACTTCCTGCTCCTTGATGGGTAAACCAGGGTCGCTAAACACACTGGTGTGGGAGGCCATCCCTGAAGTGCCCATCCTCTGTGCGCCCACTCTCAAGCTTTGGAACTCAGCTCTCCAGGACCACCCTGTCCTGGGTGGCTGGGATAGCACAAGGCTCTGGAAACTAGGGCTTGGGATTCTTCTGTTAGCTAGATCACGATGCCCAGAAGGGTGGGGTGGCCATTCTTCTGGGGCGTTCATGTGTGTGGGGCGTGAATGGAGAGTTCAGGCAGAGGGGCTGAGGCTGCACCTTCTCGATGAGATCGATGCAGGCCTGCAGGTCCATGCCAAAGTCGATGAACTCCCACTCGATGCCCTCCTTCTTGTACTCCTCCTGCTCCAGCACGAACATGTGGTGGTTGAAGAACTGCTGCAGCTTCTCATTGGTGAAGTTGATGCAGAGCTGCTCGAAGCTGTTGAACTGCAGGGTAGGGACGGGGAGGAATGGGTCAGGCAGGCAGGGGTCTGTGGCCTGAGGGGTCAGCCCAGGGCTGCGTCCAGCCTGGCAATGAGTGTGGCTGGCTTTTCTCTGGTCAGGGCAGGGAGGGAGTGCCCCCTGAAGACACGTGGCTGTCTCCACCCCTGGGGAGCCCACGGCCTTCCCCAGGGCTTGGCCAACGGCGGCTGCCTGTGTGAACCAGTGAGTTCCTATTCTCCCAGACCCTGGGCTCCCCACTCACGTCAAAGATCTCGAAGCCGGCAATGTCCAGGACACCTATGAAGTACTGGCGAGGCTGCTTGGTCTCCAGGGTGGCGTTGATCCGCGTCACCATCCAGTTGAACATCCTCTCATATACAGCCTTGGCCAGCGCCCCTTTGGCATATGCCACCTGGAAGGTGGAGGAGAAACCCGAATGAGGGAGTGGTGGGAAGAGTAAATTGCAAAGCTCCCATGGCTGCAGCGGGCCAGCCCCTCTGCCATTTAACATCTGAAGATGACCCACCTGCTGGACATTCTGCCCCTTGGTGACATACTCGTTGCCCACCTTCACCCGAGGGTGGCACAGCCCCTTGAGCAGGTCGGCCGAGTTCAGCCCCATGAGGTAGGCGGACTTGTCAGCCTCTGGAAGGAAAGGGTGGATGGGAGAATTGGAAAAGGGATGCCTCCTCCCAGACGAAGGCTTCATGGCTCCATAGCTGCTCCCTGCACCCCTGACTCCCACCTTCGGTGCCGTCAGGCTCGGCCTGCTCCTCTCGCTGCTTCAGTTTGAACTTCATGTTTCCGAAGTGCATGATGGCGCCCGTCAGCTTGTACATGGAGTTCTTCTCCTCTGTAGTGAAGCCCAGCACGTCAAAGGCGTTCTGTAGGCAGGACCAGTGGTGGTTGACCCCAGAAAAGGGAATATGGAAGGTAAATGAGACCCCTCTGCAGTTGAGTGAGATCTTATCTCCTGAATCTCTGTGGGTGCTGAGACTCCCATCCGCAGTGGGGAACCCCAAAACTAAGCTGGGAAGTATAAGAGCCGGGTGGGTGTGGACTGCCTTGGCCGGGTGTCAGCGTTTAGGCTGTTCTCTGGAGCTGCTCTGGGTGACCCACTCACGTTTCCTACCACTGTCCCTCTTCTAGGCCCTTCCCTTACATCCATGCCTGGATCTCTCATATGTGTCTATACCTGTCCTTCACCTAACAGCTTGCTCTGGCCCCATGGCAGCTGCATGACCACCACCCACCCCTTTCCCTTAGTAATACTTTGTTTTTTGGCTTGTCTGTTTCTTTTCTCTGTCCATGGCTTTCAACCCTCTTTGGTTTGATTGAAAATACCAGTCACTGTCTAATCTCACCTGTATCCCAGCACACCCAGGTCACAGGACACATTCTGGCCCTCACAAAGGAACAACAGACGGCCAGGGTCTTAGCTCTATTTCTGGGCCAGGGAACTGGACCCATTTGCCCCTCACCACCAATCCCCTTGCCTCTCAGCTGGGTCCTCACATACTTACATCAGTGGCCATGAGCTCTTCAGCGTCATCAATTGAGGCCACAGTGGTCTCTCCTTGGGAGATGAATGCATAGTCATAGGGGTTGTTGGTGATCAGCAGCATGTCTGGAGGGTGGGGGGAGAGATGTTAGAATAGGGGCACAAACCCCTGGCCCTTCCTGGGGCTATCTGCCATGACACATGACCTGCAAAAGAGCACATGACAAGGCTTAATGGGGTCCTGCATCCCACAGAACTGAATCCAGCAGTGTGATAAACCCAGGGCCTGTCAACAAGCAGCTGCAAGTGGAGGGGACCAGGTTGCCATGGAAATAGTTGGTCTCAGTTGGTAGCTGTGACTCACCCAGCAGCTCAGGCTTTTTGTTGGACAGGATTTGGTAGAAAATGTGATAATCTCTCTCTGCTTTCAGCTGGAAAATAACTCTGGATTTTTCCAGAAGGTCTGTGAATAGGAGGGGAGAAGAAAGAGAAGAAGAAAAAGTTAGGGTTTAAGTATAAGGAAATAGAGAAAAAGGAATGATAAATGTAGAGAACAAGACAGAGGGAAAGGGAGAGACAAGAGAGGGAGAGAAATGCACCCACAGACGCACAGAGATCACACACAGAGATAGAGATGGAGACAGAGTCCCAGGAGCAGAGGAAGGTCCCAGAGAAAGACACACAGACAAGCAGAGACAGAGATGGAGACAGACCAGAGGAAGTCTCAAAAGGAGAGGAATATGTAGACCTAGAGACACAGAGACAGGGAGAGAGGAAGAGAGCCTGAGGGGCAGAGCTGTCCAGTGACACAAGAGAGAGACTGAGACGGAGACAGTTAGAGTGAGGGCAGGGTCAGGATGAGCCCTAGCAGATCTGTGACACTCACAGGTCTCGATGTCTGCAGACGCCAACTTTCCGGTCGCCCCAAAATGGATTCGAATGAATTTCCCCTGGAGACATGGAGAAAAGTGGTGATGAATTGAGGGAGAGCTCCTGTTTGACACATCCCTTGACCAACCCAAATCCCAAGTCCAAAGGCAGGGCCCACTCACGAAGCGGGAGGAGTTGTCGTTCCTGACAGTCTTGGCGTTGCCAAAGGCCTCCAGGGCAGGGTTGGCCTGGATGATCTGGTCCTCCAGGGTGCCCTGCGGAGGTCAAGAAGGATGGCAGGTGAGAGGCCTCCCCCTCCTCCTCCCTTTCTGTGGTACAGGCCCTTGGAGGACAGTAGGCCTACCTTGCCTGTGGTCTGCTCCTTTTTGCTGCGGTCGCCAATGGCGGCAATGACCGCGAAGTATTGGATGACTCTCTTGGTGTTGACCGTCTTCCCTGCCCCGGATTCTCCGCTGTTGGGACAGTCGGGCTTATTAGGCAGTGAACAAACATTGTTTGAGACCACAAGCCTCGAGTCAGGAGAGCTTTATTTGGCAGGGGGAGCCCTGCAGCAGGAAGCCACCAGATAATATGCATCCCAGCCACAAAGCTGTGCTCTGACATACACAGGGTCAAGGGTAGCAACTAGGAAAGATGTGCTAGAAGAAGTAGATTTGGGCAGGTGGGAGACTTGAATTTGATCTTTGAGTTGGGAAGATCCCCTGGAGGAGGGTATGACAACCCACTCCAGTATTCTTGCCTGGAGAATCCCCATGGACAGAAGAGCCTGGTGGGCTACAGTCATACACAACTGAGCGACTATGCACAGCTCAATATGGTCTTGGCTGGGCAAGGTCAATTAAAGGAGATGGGCCCAGGCCATTTTGGAAAAGAATGGGTGGGGCTGGAAGAATGGGGAGGGTTTCTGAAGGGAAAAATGAAGGAAAATGAAGAGGGGAAGAAGACATGGTGTTCCCAGGCTTATGGATAGATGCGTGATGAGTTAGAGGGGCATGAGTAAAGAAGACGGGAGAGGAAAAATAAGAGGGGTGGGGAGGAGAAAGGAAGGGGAGGAGCAAGGAGAAGGCCAGGGTCAAGGCCAGAGAAGACATCAGAGCTGGCACCAGAAGATGGAGGGAAAAAGAACTGGGGGTCTGTGTGTGGGGGCTTGGGTCCTGATGGGGGGGTGGGCTCAAGGAGATTGTGGAAGGGAACAGGAAGTAGCCACACTCACGTAATCAGGATGGACTGGTTTTCTCTGTCTGTGGGGAGAAGATGGGGAGGACAAGTCAGGAGTTGCACAGGATGCTTTGTCATCTCCCCACCCTGCCCCAGCTCCCTGCATCTCTCCCAGAGGCCTGAACCCCTTGGGAGGAGGGGCCCTCAAGAAACCCTTCACTTGGGGCCTGTCACCTGTCAGCATGTACTGGTAGGCGTTGTCAGAGATGGAGAAGATGTGGGGCGGCGCCTCGCTCCTCTTCTTGCCCCGGTAGGCGGCTACTACCTCGGCATTGTACACCGGCAGCCACTTGTAGGGGTTGATGGTGACGCAGAAGAGGCCCGAGTAGGTCTAGGGGAGGAAAAGAAGTGAGTTGCCAGTGATGAAGTGGGAGGGGTGGCAGTTTTTGGAGTTAGAGAAAGGTCTTAGGAGAGGGAGAGAAAGGAAATTGTATGAATGCAGTCCACCTGAGCAATCCCAGCCCTCAGGGCATTAGAGCCCCACCAAGGATGTAGGTGGGCTTCCCAGGTAGTGCTAGTGGTAAAGAATCCACCTGCCAAGCAGGAGACGTGAGTTTGATCCCTGGGTTGGAAAGATCCCCTGGAGAAGGAAATGGCAACCCACTCCAGTATTCTTGCCTGGGAAAACCCATGGACAGAGAACCCTGGTGGGCAACAGCCCATAGGCTCACAAAGAATCAGACACGACTGAAGCAGCTTAGCATGCACAAGGGTGCAGGGATTATGACAGAGAGAAGTACTGCCTGGGCACAAAGGACAGACACGCTGGGCTCCAGGAGGTGGAAACGCACGGAGCAGGTAGCCACTAGATTCAGAGGGATGTCTGGGGGTGCACTCACATAGATCATCCAGGAGGCGTAGCGCTCCTTGAGGTTGTAGAGCACTGCAGGCTCGTGCAGGAAGGTCAGCATGGCCATGTCCTCGATCTTGTCGAACTTGGGTGGGTTTTGCTGCAACACCTGGTCCTCCTTCACGGTCACCGTCTGCGACAGCCCACGAACAGGGATGGGAGTTAGGCAGGTTATAGGAGAACCACGTTCATGAGAAAAGAATCCAGGGTCCCAGAGAAGATAGACGGGATGTTGGGGATGAGAAGGGCTATTTGGAGAGAGTATATCCCTACCCAGAGGAAGGGAGAACCAGGACTCTGTGGGGTACATCCTGGTGGCACCCGCCAGGCACCCCAGGCATGGGGGGGCATCCAGGGTGGCCTCTCACGCTGGCCCCGCCACCCACCTTGCCATACTCTGTCTCGGCAGTGACTTTGCCACCCTCTCGAGACAAAATCGTGGCCTTGACGAACTCCTCTTTGTCATCAGGCACAAAGACGTCCTTCTTGAGGTCGAAAGGCCTGGTCTGGGCTTCCAGCCGCTCCTTCTCTGACTTGCGCAGGTAGGGGGCGGCCTCCCCAAACGCGGCCATCTCCGCGTCCACCATGGCTGCGGCTGCAAAGGGAGGGAGAAGAAGCTGACTGCCCTCCCCTCCACTCTTCTCCCCTGCAGCAGGAGCTCCAAAGCCTAACACAGAGCTCAGGGGTCAGCAGGGGTCACCGAGAGTTCCTCATTCCTTCAGCTCATCTCCTAGCCCCAGCAAATCTATTGGGGCAGAGGCGCAGGCTAACTTGGTCCAGCCTGGGGCCCTCCTAGCGGAGGCCAGAGTGCCCTGGGGTTCTGGGAGCAGGAAGCTAACTATACACACTACGCACCTCTCTGAACCTCTTCACTACCTGACTCCTTCACTAATCACAGGTAGGAACTCCTGGCCACCAGGCCGTGCTCCCTAAGGCGAGGCAGAAACTAGAGTTGTGTGTATTCCCAGATCGGCTCTCCTTACCTTGGCTTCTCAAACGTGCCTTCGAGAGGAAAGGGGCTCAAGGTGGCAGGGCCCTGGAGAGAAGGAAGGTTGGTCAGGGCTGTGTCCCTGCCTCACCCAGTCCCGCCTTTCAGCACCCCTCAGACCCAAGGCCTGAACAGGTGGAGGTGGTAGTGGGGTTCTCTGGTCCCTCTCTTTCTCTCGTTTTTCCCACCCAGGTTCTTGATGTCACCTCAGTGAGCCCCTCACTCCTCACTCCTGGCCGATGGCCCTGCTCTGGCCTCCCCTATCTGGTGAAGCTTGCCTTTTTGAGCCACCTGACATACAACCAGTGGTCACACGGTTGGGGCTTTATAGCCTACAGAGCATTTTTATGCCCATCCTCCTCCTCAGTCTTCACCCCATTCTGCTGCTGCTGCTGCTGCTAAGTCGCATCAGTCATGTCCGACTCTGTGTGACCCCAGAGATGGCAGCCCACCAGGCTCCCCTGTCCCTGAGATTCTCCAGGCAAGAACACTGGAGTGGGTTGCCATTTCCTTCTTCAATGCATAAAAGTGAAAAGTGAAAGTGAAGTCGCTCAGTCGTGTCCGACTCTTTGAGACCCCATGGACCGCAGCCCACCAGGCTCCTCCATCCATGGGATTTTCCAGGCAAGAGTACTGGAGTGGGGTGCCATTGCCTTCTCTGTCACCCCATTCTACAGAGGAGGAAATCTAGGTTCATGAGCTTGCTTGTCCAGAAACACATCACAGTAAGTGGTGGAGCCAGGACTTGAACCCAAGTCTCATGACTCCGGAGCCAGTTCTCATCCATCCTGTCCCCATTCTATGGTCAGTTGTGGTGGATGTTGTTAGAGAGGAGCCCCCGTGGGCATCTTCTCATGGACACACCCATGGCACAGCTGAACGCCCTCCACAACAGACATGTGGCAAGCTGTACATTCAGTCTGTGCCCAGCACAGAGACTGTGTCAAGGGTATGAAGACAGGATACCATGTTCCTGTGCCCGGGAGCAACTTTTGCAGGGGGCACACATACTCCCACCGGCTTGACTCCCGGCTGCGCACACGAGCCATTCTGTGTATGTGAATGTGGGTAGTTACCCAGTGCAAACCTCACAGAACTAGCTTTTACACACAAACTTCGGAAATAATTGTTCTCTGCCATCCTCTTGCCGCTTCCTACTTGTCCTCGGCTCTGATCATAAACTCGTCTCCCAGTTGATATTTCTGTGTCTCAGGCAGTGAGGCACACAGCCTCCCTCACCAAACATTCAGACACACACACACACACACTTCTGGTCTCACATGTGCAGTCAGACACAGACATCTCCCCCTGTAACACATGACCCCCCTTTCCCCTGGCACGTACACACATGTCTAGACTTGCCCGTATGTGCTCCGTGACCAGACCTGACACTTTGCATGAAGCCCTGAATGTAGTGTGCTCTTCCTAGAGGAGCCCCTTCCTAAACCTGGGCCCCTTATCCCGGAGGAGGGCCGCCAGCTCCCAGCCCCTACCTGAGAGCAGCAAGGAGAGAAGACTGGAGCGCAGGAGAGAGCTGTGGAGCCGACCTGGCCAGGCGGGGGCTGTATATATGGGGAAGCAGGGCACCCCCACCCCCACCTGCACCCAGTCCCCAGCCGGATTTAGAAAGGACTGTTGTCACTAGAAGCATTTCCCCCAGGCTCCCCCCTCCTTTCCCAAACCGTGCTCCCTTCCCCCCCCCCTCCAGCTAGGAAACAATTGGAAGTGGTCGTCATTGTTATGGCATGGAGTGAGCAGGGTCTGATTCCAGGGGGCGGGGAGGGCTCCAAGTACAGCCAAAATATCTCCCAGGCCAGGCCTCACATTCCACAGCTGGAGGGAGGGGGAACTGACCACGACCACCATGACCTCAGGCAGGCCGTCCCCCCACCTCCACGCCCTCTTGGACTATTGCCCTCGGGGCCCCTGCCCCCAGGACCAGCCTGGTCCCTTGCATGGTGTCCTTCCTGCTCCCTGGCCTGGGTCCTGCACTCAACTGTGAGATGGGATGGGGCTGAGAACGAGCAACCCCAGAGCAGAGTTGGATCCAGGGTAGGGGCTAGGTGGGGGCAACTGGAAGGAGGCTTCCCAGCCAAACGGCAAGACGTACGACCAGGGAGCTTAGAGATGGGGCCTCTGGCTCAGGCACTGATTTCCTTGGACGGCCAGGCAGCGTGTGAGGTCACCGAGCCTCAGAGCCAGACAGGCCTTAGTGATGGGTCCAAGTCCTTCACTTCATGGGGAGAGGAAAAGCCTTCTCTGAGATCATGCAGCCAGTCAGGGCAGCAAGATTCAAGGAGGATGGGGAGCAGCTCAGGAGATGAGGATGGAGCCCAGCCTGGGGAAGGAGCCTGAGAAAGAGGGCTGGGGGTCCAAGCAGCCCAGGATGCTGCTGTGTGCGGAGGGCTGTGTGCGGAGGGCTGGCTCCGGATGTCCTTGGTTGGAGCCTTTTGCCTGTTTTCCTAGCCCTGACCACAGGCACTAAATGCCCCACCTCAGGCCCTAGACAACACAGCTGCTGTGATCTAGGAGGGGCTGTGCTTGCCTGCACCCCGCTTGTGTTCTGTAGGGGTGACCTCTCTCCAGCTCTGGTGAGATTAGTGTTCAGGCAAGGTGGGTAGAGGGACTGGAAAGATCTCCCACTTTCCTGAGGGCCTGAGGAGCACCCACAGAGGAGGGGAGCAAAGGGAGTTGGGGCTCAGCCTGTGAGCACAGAACACAGCCGATGCCACGCTCCTCCAGTGTTTAAGCTTCACTGGCTCCGTGTCCAGGCAACCACTGCGTGGTCTGGTTTGAAGCTCCCCCTCCTTCCCAGTCACAACTCTTCAGCGCATGCGGACTGATCCATCTGATTACTGTCCGCTTGGAAGGAGAGCTGCAGGCAGGGGGATGGGGCGCAGGTGCACTTTGAAGGTGCGGTGGGTGCAGCAGGGAAGGGCGATCCAGGTGGGGGCCTTGGTGGGGGCTGCCTGGTAACCACGACTCAGTCTGGGCAGCATTAGTTGGGCAATGGAAAGCCGACCATGAAACGCGGGGGCTGTGCAGACATGCAGCGCAGCTCCCAGGTGCCAAGGTGTGCAGCCTCTGAGGCAGCCCCTACAGGCACTGCTCAGCAGAACAAACTCTGAGGGTCCCGACCAGGCCTTGCCAGGTGCTGAGGGATTAGGTCCACTGGTAGGGACCTCAGGGACTGGCCACGAAGGGCAGAGTTTCTTTTTATCCACCCCCTCGAGCTTTCTAAGCGAAAGCACCTGCCCCTCCCTGAGTTCCCAGGGCTCAGACACAGATGCAGGCAACTGAGATGCACAAAGGATGCTTGGGAGCCAGCCGAGCCATTTCAAAGCCAGTGTCTTCATCACGGGCCAGCGTCTGTGGCGTGGAACTGGGAAGCCTTTTCTACAGTTAGTAAATCAATGGTACTTTGTTCCTCTCCTGTTGAGTTGGGGGGATCTGGTCTACTGGTGCTACAGTGTTACTCTTCTCAAGAGAGCTTATGAAGGGGGGAAGAGAACTCGCGGGTCTCTAGGCTTGCTGCCCCAGTGCCCCAGTTTGAAGCCAGATTGGAGGGTCTGACATCCTTAAATATCCCCACTCTTTCTTCAGCCCTCTGGCACCTACACTTAGCTCCATCTGGATTCTCTTCCTTCTATTCACTACAGTTTGAAGACCACAGCTTTGCTGACTCCTTCATTCAACTAGTGTTTATTGAACACCTACGTGCCAGGCATTATTTCAGTCGATCAGGATGTGACAGTGACCAATATAAAGATCCTTCCTCCGCACAGCTCTATTCAGCTGCTTGAAGATGTGAAATCCAGGCCTGAACTTAGAGCCAGTGCCTTTGCTCACAAGCACATTCCTGGTGGGAGGAGTGAGGGGCCGGGGCCCCCTGGGTGGGGGTGCGTGGGGAGAGTGCAGGGTGTGTTAGAGTGATAGCAGATAAGACAAAGGCGAGCGGAGCAAAATGCTATAAATAAAGAGGGGCTGGAGGGCGGACAGCTTCATCAAGGTAGACCAAATAAGGCCTGGAGTGGAAGGAAGGTAATCTGTCTCCCCTGCCCTCCCCTCCCCAGCATTGTGACTGCTTTGTCTGGGCTCTGTCACCACCCTGATCAAGTGTCAGGCCCAAGCAGGGGCCATTTGCTGTGAACATGCCAGCGGGAGTTCAGAGGAAAAGTTGCTAAAATTACTACCAGGAATGGGAGGGGGAGGGGTGCACCAGGGCAAGTTAAAGGAGACCTCGGCGTGAAAGGAGGGAAATAAGAAAGGAGCCCCCAAACCCATGGGATGGGAGCAGGAGAGGGGCAGAAAGAGGCAGGGGTCTTCGGCCAGGAAGAGGAAGGGGGCACGGTTGTCTGCGCATTTGGGAGGGGGGACGCAGCCTGGAGTGGGGCCCAGCACTCCAATCTGCCTGCCCCCAGAGTCTCTGACCTTGGGGAGACCCCTACCCTGGCTGCACACGAGCCTGGGCTTAGGACCTGAGCTTTGTGCCCGTCTCAGGTTTCCCTTTGCAAACAGCTGCTCCTTCTTGTCATTCTTTTGTCTTCCTGCTGACTTCCAAATCTTTGTGCCCCTCTGCACCCTGCCCCCACCCCCTTGTCCAGAGTCTCTGCTTTCGGACAGACAGTGGACAGCTGGAAGGGGCTGAGACTGGCCCTGTTTAGTTTGGGGTGCTGGGAAAGGTAGATCTTACCCTCGAGAAGTGTTTAGAGGGGCACAACTCACTAAAAGAGAGGCTTGGTGGGGCGTGAATAATTTGGATCCAGGCTGGAGGTCAGAGAGCTTACGAGGGCCACCCTGGCAAGCTTTGGAGTCGGTCACAAAGGTCCACTTTGAAACGCAGCCCCTTTCCCAGCTGTGTGATTGATGTCAGTTATGGAACCTCCCTGAATCAGTTTCATCATCTGTAACATGGGGATAGTCAGGGGCTAAAGACCAGGACTTCCCTGGTTGTCCAGTGGTTAGGAATCTACCTGCCAATGCAGGGGACATGGGTTTGATCCCTGGTCCCGGGAGATCCCACAGGCCATGGAGCAACTAAGCCCATTTGCCACAACTACTGAAGCCTGCACGCTCTAGAGCCCGAGCTCCGCAGCTAGAGAAGCCACCGCAATAAGAAGCCCAGACGCTGAAACAAAGAACAGCCCCCACTCGCCACGACTAAAGAGAGCCGCACCTGCTGAGCACTTTGGGGTTAGACCTGGAGCCCTGCGTGCTGCCTGCTCTGCTCCAGACCCCAGTTGGGGACCCAGCACAGACCCCCACTCCCCCACTCGAGGCCCTCTGTTCTGATCACAGGCATCTCTGGGGCAGCATCCTGTGGCTGTCAGGCCTGAATCAGCCCAGGATATAGACAGACCGTAGGATTTAATAGGAGTGGATGGTAATTCTCAGTGAGGAAACAAAAGGATGAGAAATCAGCCACTCCTTCCCAAGAGGAAAAGGTGTTCTCTGTGTTTTTTGGTCAGAAGTCCCCTTCAGCAGGCCTCCCTGGGATGGTCACCCGTCTCCCCACCCCCACTCTCACATAAACACAAGTGAGTGAATACAAGCACACGTGCCTACACACTTTACACAAACATGGGCGTGTGTGTGTATATGTGCTAATTGCTCAGTTGTGACTGACTCTTTGTAACCCCATGGATGTAGCTTGCCAGGCTCCCCCCGTCCATGGAATTCTCCAGGCAAGAACACTGGAGTGAGTTGTCATTCCCTCCTCCAGGGTGTGTATGTATACATCTCTGCAAAACACCTGTGGTACAGAGTCAGAGCTATATCTGTAGCCAGTGCCAAGACTGTTTGATGAACTCACCAGAAATGCCTCTCTCCCAGCCGCTAGCCTATCTCATTCTTCCTTGGTGGGAGAAGAGGCTGGAGGCAAGGAGACCAGAGAGGAGGATAGGATAACCATCAAAGTCAGGAGAAGAGTGGGGAGAGCAGATGCAAAAAGGAAAGAAAGGGCGACGCTGGAAGAGTTTCCTTTTTTTTTAATTGATTTTTTATTGGAGTATAATTGCTTTATAATGTGTTAGTTTCTGCTGTATATCAAAGTGAAGCAACTATATGTATATATATTTCCCCTCCCTCTTAAGCCTCCCTCCCCCGCTCCCCCCACCCCCTGCCAATCTCACCTCTCTAGGTCATCACAGAGCACCAAGTTGAGATCACTGTGTTATACAGCAGTTTCCAATAGCCATTTTACACATGGTAGTGTCTAAGGAAGAAATCAAATGCCTTGCTGACAGATCGGATGCAGGAAATGAGGAAGGAAGATTCATGAGTGTGTGTTCCTGGGAAGGATGGGAGTAGCAGCAAAGGGAAGCAGGCTTTAGACAAGCAGGAAGAGGACAGAGTGTTTGGTTCAGGGGAGTTGGAGGTAACAGTGGGGAATCTGATGAAGATGGTTTGCATCCTTGTAGGAAGCTGGAATTCTGGTGGGCAGGGCTGGTACGTGAGACCGACTGCCTCGGGGGGTGGCTGTCAGACTGGAGAGCATGGAGAAGGCAAGGAGCATGGGAAAAGGGCAGTTTCCTCGAAGCCAGAAGAAGTTCTTCAAGAGGAGCAGGTGGCCATGGTGTCAGATGCCAAAGACAGACTGAATGTCAGGGAGGCGGAGAGGAGGAACTTGGGTTATCCTGGAGCAAGCGCCTTCTGCAGTCTCAGGACAGATCCAGGCTGCAGAGAGGTATTAAGAAAAGGATGAGTGGACAGGAAGTGGAGGCAGTGGGTGTGAGCCCTGCATTTGAGGAGCTTGGCAGTGAGCTGAGAGATTAGACAGCAACCAGAAGGGGAAGAAGGCCAAATAACATGATTTGTTTTGTTTTGAAAATCTGGCAATCCTGTACTTGCGAAGGGGGATGATAAAATAGACCCTTGTTTTGTTCTCCAGTCCCTTTTACATTTTCTGGTTCTGTTTTTCTTTTTTTGCTTCTCTCTTTCTGGAAGCCAGAGGGGTGGTTTGGAAGTACTTGGAGGGTTGAGGTGCCCGCCTCCATGAAGTGGGCTTGCAAATGGGAGGATTCTCAGCCTGCTCACTCCTTATCCCCAGAGATGCATGCAGGGAGATCACAGCGGAACATGGGGGCAGCCACACTCTCATCCTGTGGCCCTCCCCGACTGGCCTGAGAAACGTCTGGGCCTCCTGTGTTCCATGGTGTGAGGACCAGCCCAGGGCTGGAGGGCAGAAGTGTAGCTCTACAAAGTGATCTGAAAAATGAGTAGTACCCGTGACTCAGCTGCTTCTGCTTGCTTATGCCTCAGAATTTTTATTTCACCTGGAAAGATGATGTTCCTGGCTTGACAATACAGGTATCCCTACCTGTCTGAACCCGTAACCTGCCGTGGGATAATGGCTGGTCTCCGGGAGTAGGGCTCTCACTGGTGTTCTGAGAGTATGGAAGGTGGAGGCCAGTCCTTCTCTCTCTGCCCACCGTGCAATGCTGGGCAGCATTCCTGCTGCTGGGTTTGCAAGCCTGGGTTTTAGTGCAGGGCTTTGATTCCTGTCTCTGCTACATACACCTGAAACTTCTATCCAAATATTAGAAACTCATTAAGAACACAGAGAGGTACACACATCACGAAGGTGCTTCCTGCCCTTTGGGAGGGTGGTGAGCAACCTCACTGGGTCTGATTTGCAACAAAGGAGCTATGGAGCGGGCTGCTGTTTCCTCTTGACGGAGCTTTTCAGGGGCAGCTGGCAACCTGACTGCCAGGTCACCCCAGATCCATGAACCAGACCAGGGATTGAGAGCTGGTCAGGCTCCTTGATGTCTCAAGGGACCAGAGCTGGGGTCTCAGCTTCCCACCTGCAGCAAGGAAAGAAGAGACAGTTATTGTGGGACTTTGGACTGACTAGATAAAAAAAGAGCCTGACCCATACTGAGCAGGAAGAGTGGGGAGGAAGTAAGACAGGGAGGGAGTTGGTTTGCTGGGAGTGGGGAAGAGCCAGGAAAGGGTGCGTGGGCAACGGAAGAGTAAGGGGTGAGGCGGCAGAGATGAGGTTCAGCTCTGTTGGTGTTTCAGACTGCAGAGAGAGCAGAGCGGCAGAGCTGTATGTCTGTGCGCTGTGGTGGGAGGTGACCTTGTCTCAAGGGCAGAGCCTCGTGGCTCTGAGAAGTCAGAGCAGGGGGCAGAGTGTCCAGCCCAGCCTCCCGTGCCTGGGCCCCTTTTCTCTGAGATTACAGCCTCTGCCAAGAGCAGCTCCTTGTGTGTGTAGGGGGGTGGGGGGTTGGGAGGGTGACACAGAGCGTAAGGCCCTTTTGTGGTACTGTGTTCCTAAGAATAGCTGTGGCTGAGTTCGAGGAGGTGTCTCCTATGGCCTGCATGTCCTGGGTCTTGTTCTCAGAGGTGCCCCTTTGCCTGGTGTCTGGTGCTGATGGCTTCTAGCTGTTAGGAGAGTGGAGGCTGTCAGCCCACCTCAGCCTCTGCTTGTCCAGTTCAGCTTCGAGAAAGGGGACATAGGACAGAGGGAGAAGTGGACAAAATACTGGTCCAAAAAAGTTAGGAGAGGGGAGGCAAAGGTCAGCAGCCTGGAAAACCTGGTACTCAAAGCTGAAGAGTGTGGGAAGCTTAGGCGGAGAGGTGGTGGGCAAAGGGGCCAGGCGGGAGACAAAGGTGGGGAAAAGGATGAATGGGAAGGACTTATGGGAAGAGGTGGAAAGAAGTGGATCCAGGCAGAGAAGGAGGGAAAATAGGTGAAGGGGCAGGAATTTAATTTATGATGAGGAATTAGGATGGGGCTGGAGAGGAACCAGGGACAGGAGGAGGGGCCGGGAATGGATGGGCTTTGGTGGCTCAGACGGTAAAGCGTCTGCCTACAATGCGGGAGACCCGGGTTTAATCCCTGGGTTGGGAAGATCTCCTGGAGAAGGAAATGGCAACTCTTTCCAGTATTCTTGCCTGGAAAATCCCATGGATGAAGGAACCTGGTAGGCTATATAGTCCATGGGGTCATAAAGACTCGGACACAACTGAGTGATTTCACTTTCACAGAGCAGAGCAGATGGAAAGAGAAGTGGTGAGAGACATGTGCTGGGTGCTCCTACAGATACTGGGCAGAGGAGAGGGTGGGGTGGCTCATAGAAGAGCTTGGAAAAAAAATGCTCCCGAACAAACGCCATTCCTGTGAGATAACAATGCAGTTCCAATCCCTCCCTAATCTCCTGTCCTATTCTTAGCCCTCTGTCCTCTTAGCAGAGAGGCCACAGGTCCCTGGGCTCTGTCCTTCCCCCCGTGCCCTTGGCTAGAATTAGACAGACATGCCTGCATGCCTGCATGGTCATCTGCTAACCAGGGTCCTCCTGCCTTCTGGCACTGTCACTGGAGAAGGCGGGAAGAGGACAGGAAGGTCACTGCACACCCTCTGGACCAGGCAGCACCTAGGCTCCAGGGGGGAAAGAGGCAAGTCAGAGGCCCCTTCGTTCTCAAAGAGTTTTCAGATCAATGAACACACGGCCCACGTGATCACAGGTCCAGAGTGGCAACACTTAACATGGGTAAAATAGCTGAAGTTTTGAGTCTCCAAATGTGGGAATGCAGAGGCAGGGCAGGGAGAGGGAAGGGCTATTAGGGAAGGTTCCTGCGTATCACCAGTGAGCTGGAAGTGGGTCCTGAAAGGTCTGGGTCTTGAGCAACCCCTTCAGCAGCCACTGTGCAGAGCTGTGTGCATCTGGGGGAAATAAGGGAGACAGAGGCTCCTATGTTGACCTTTTGGGCCCAGCCTCCAGGGAACAAGGTTGTCATAGCTTGACAGGGAGCAGCAGCCTCCAGGATTTTTAGGCTGACTGCTATTTCTCAATATTTACTTGAAACTACTGCTTCTTTCTTGCCCAATATATTCTTTTTCTGTTTTCCCCTTGTCTTCCCTCTTGCCTCTGGTCCCTCTAAATATTGTTCATTGTTTTGATATTTTAAATGGCCAGAAGTGATTATGTATATTTTTATCTTGAGGTCTTTCAACTCTGATGAATCTAAATAAAATAAATGCATGATGAATAATGTGCCAAAAAGGGTGAACAGCTGCTGTTAGCTGTTCCTATGAGGGCTCCAATTGCTCCTGCAGAATAAGGGACATAGATGAGATTCCCTGGATCTTATTCAGGGAGAGGGTGGAGGAGGCCTTTCTTTCTTTCTGTTCCTGTTTTTTTTTTTTTTTTTAATCTCTGTCTTTCTCTCCTTTCCTTCCTCCCTCCCTCCCTCTTTCCCTCCCTCTTTTTTTTTGTCTTTCTACTTTTCCTCTGTCTCTCAAATCATTCTCATTTCTTCCTCCCTCCCTTCCTGTTTTTTCCCTCCTCCCATATTATAAAAGTTTGCTTGTTATTAATACTTCAAAAATACAAACAATAAATCTTCTACCAGACAAGCAAGGTAAAGCTTCTCCCCTATTCACAGTCCTATTCTGCAAGTTGGGAGTGTATCCATCCAGATATACTTTTATATATGTGTGTAAAATACACATTTGGGGATTTTTCTTTTACTGGGATATAAAAAAATGAAATGTTTGTAGTTTTTGAGATTCCTTAGGTCATGGATGATTCCAGGGGTCCCTCCTCAAGTAACTTGCATTTTGAATGAGTACCAGTCTCTCTAGAGGCTAAACAGTAATAAACTCTCAAAAAAGAGCCAAAATGAATTTAAAAAATGAATCCAAGGGGCTCAGGAGGATGTGTAACAGATGCCAACAAACATCCCCTTTCTGTTTCAGCTCATATCCTCCTCTTGGAAGAGGGGTCACTGTACCGAGGAACCCCACCTGGGGGCAGAAGTGCAGGAGTACAGGTGGACTTTGGGGTCATGAGAAATTTCCTAATACAGCAGAGGCTATATCTGTCTCTGCTATAAAAAAGAGATTTTCTCCCCCTACAACTGGTGCAGTGATATAATGATGTCTGATCATTTATTTTGCAAAGCCAATTCTGAATTGTCACATTTTTCATGCTCAGAAATGTGTCTGGTTGTTTTTCTGTTTAGGGGATCTGTAACCTATCCTTTAGGTCACACTTATACCTGTCCTTTATTGTGGAAGTTCTGAAATGACCTCTAGCCAGAAGCCAATCAAAAGTTCTGACCAAGATCCTAATATAGCTGATGACTCTGATGCAGCCCTTGATCTGACAGCTGGTGTGGCAGGGATGGCTGGATTCCTACTGTGAAAATACAAGCCCAGAGGCATCTGAATACCCTGCACCTATTCTCACCCTGCTCTGTGCTACTCCTGCGGGCCCCCCACTCCCCACCAAACACCCCAGACTGAGCCAATCTAAGTATCGCTGGCTTCTGCCCCTTCCCAGACACCTATACCCTGGCCATTCAAAGGGAGCAAGGCAAAATTTAAGGTGATGGAAAAAGAAAAATTTAAGGTAACTTTTATGAATCCTGACAGAACAAGGTCCATAGGATAAGGATCTGAAATATTGAAACATCCTGTCTTTTAAACAGGGAGTTTGTAGAGGATCGAGGTGGGAAGAAGGCTTGAAATCAAGAGAAGAGAAGGTGGAAAGGGAGCATGCAGGGGGTAGGGTCAGTGGTTCCAAAGGATGCTGGCGAGCCCTGGGGAGGCCTAGCCTCTCCAGGCCGTGCTGAGGATCCCAGGGAGGAGAGTGTGGAGATGATGTGGCTCCTGCCCCTGTGAGCTTTTTCTCCTCTCCTGCGTGACCTTGTCACATAGGCAGGATCTGTCCGGCTGCAGGCTCTTGCTCCATTTTAGGCTCCAGGCAGGAGGGGTAGAACAAGCTATTGCCCACGTTTGGAGTATCACTATCAAGTCATCCTTCCCACTGTTCTGTAGTTCTGGGAACTCAGCTTCTATCTTGTTCCTGAGACTTGGGCCCCACCCTGTGCCCCAGACTGGTAACTGAGCCCTGGTTTTGTTCCCTCTGGCAAAGGCCCTGTCTTGGTAACCCTCTTAGTTTCTCTGGTGCTTTTCTACTTCTCAGGGATTAGATTTTCCCCCTTAAGTCCCAGACTCGAAGCTGGGGGTCCTGTTTCCTGCAAACAGAGGGAGACAACATATCTTAAAGGACTTCCCAGGTGGCGCTAGTGGTCAAGAATCTGCCTGCCAGTGGAGGAGATGGGAGAGGCTTGGGTTCTATCCCTGGGTCAGGAAGATCCCCTGGAGAAGGAAATGGCAACCCACTCCATTTTTGCCTGGAAAATCCTGTGGACAGAGGAGCCTGGCAGGCTGCAGTCCATGGGGTCTCAAAGAGTCGACATGACTGAGTACACACATACTCACCAGCATATCTTAATCACTAAGAGCATAGGTTTTGACATCAATTAGGCCTGTGGTCAATAACCCTGGCTTATGGACTAGCTGTGCGACCTAGGTGAGTTATTTAATCCCTTTGAGAAAAAAAGTGAAATATTGTGCAGAGTCTTATGACTCAAAGTATGATTCACGGACTGTTACATCCTCATCAAGTGGGAATATGTTGTCGTTACCGTTTCATGTCCAACTCTTTGCAACCCCATGGATGTTAGCCTGCTAACCTCCTCTGTCCATGGGATTTCCCAGGCAAGAATACTGGAGTGGGTTGCCATTTCTTTCTCCAAGCGTTCCTCCTGACCCAGGGATCCAACTCTGGTGGGCGGATTCTTTCCACTGAGCCACCAGGGAAGCCCTGAGCATCAGTTTTGACCAGAGAGGCCTATGGTCAAAACCCCTGGCTTATGGGCTAGCTATGTGACCTAGGTGTTACTTAACCCCTCTTAGAAAAAAGTGAAGTACTGTGCAGAGTCTTATGACTCAAAGTAGGATCCAATGGACTGATACAGCTTCATCAGTGGGAGTTTGTTAGGACTACAGAATCTCAGGCCCCAATCCAGGCCTGAGTTACCTTTCTGCATTTTAATTGAATCTGCAGTTGTACAAGACCTCCCAGGTCATTTAATGTACATTAAAGTTGGGGAAGCACTAATGTAGAGAAAAGACCACAGGCCCAAGAAGAACTATTATTGAATTCCAGCACTAACTCTCAGTCTTAACTGTAAAATGTGGATGGTAATACCTACCCCATGTACTTGGTTTAAGGATTATGTAGAAGTAAGTGAGTGAAGTCGCTCAGTCGTGTCCGACTCTTTGTGACCCCATGGACTGTAGCCTACTAGGCTCCTCTGTCCATGGAATTTTCCAGGCAATAGTACTGGAGTGGATTGTCATTTCCTTCTCCGGTGGATCTTCCCAACCCAGGGATCGAACCCAGGTCTCCTGCATTGTAGACAGATGTTTTACCGTCTGAGCCACCAGGGAAGTCTAAGGATTATGTATACGAAGTTATAAAAAAAAAATTGGTACAACTATTATGAAAAACAATATGGAGGTTCCTCAAAAAATTAAAAATAGAAATACCATATTATCCAGCAGCCCCTTTTTTGGATATATAGCCGAAGGGAACGAAATCACTGTCTTGAAGAGATACCGTCATATTCACTGTAGCGTTCTTCACAATAGTCAAGACATGGAAACAACCGAAGTATCCACTGTTAGATGAATGGATGAAGGATATGGTCCAGCTCTAAAAGAAAGAAATCTTATCATTTTGTGACAATATGGATAACACTGATGGGTGTTATGCTAAGTGAAATAAACCAGATACAGAAAGACAAATACTGCACGATTTCACTTATATATGGAATCTAAAAAAGATAAACTCTTAGACTCAAAGAATAGAACGGTGGTTCGAAGTGGTTGGGGAGGGAGGGTAAATGTTGATCAAAAGGCACAAAGTTTCAGATATGAAGGATGTAAGTTCTGGCCATCTTACTAATGTACAGCATGGTGACTGTAGTTAAAAGTACTGTTTTGTGGGACTTCACTGGGGTCCAGTGGTTAAGACTCTGAGCTTCAGTGCAGGAAGCAAAACTCCAATACAGGAGCCCACGTTCCACCCCTGGTCAGGGAATTAGATCCCACATGCTGCAACTGAAGAGCTTGCGTGCCATAACGAAGATCCTGAGTGCCTCACCTAAGACCCTGGGGGCAACCAAATAAATAAACATTTGAAAAAAAAAGTACTGTTTTGTGTACTTGAAGTTTGATATGAGAGTAGATCTTTATTGTTCTAACAAAAAAAAAAAGGAAGGGTAACTATGTAAAGTGATAAGATACATTAAATAGATTGTCAACTTGATTGTGTATACATACATTGATATATACATATATCAAAATATCATTTTGTAAAAATATATACAAATTTTATTTGTCAAATATTCCTCAATAAAGAAGGGGGAAAAATGGAGTTATAGGCACAGTGTCCAACAAACAGTGACTGCTCAATAAGTTGTATCTATTGCTTCCACTTGCCTGCTTGGATTTCCAGTGCCCTCTTGTTAGAATATCTTTCTAATTCTGACTGCTTTAATAGACTGATTCCTTTTATCTGCTGCCAGCCTGGTCTGGACTTCCTTCCAGCTTCTGCAATGACAATGTCCCCCAGAATCTGCCCCATCTCAGTGCGCCCTGTCTAATAATTCCAGATCCTGCTCCTTCCAGTTTGATTGTTCAGCTCATGTTAATGAGAATGATAATGTTAATGGGTGCAGGCCTCACCACAGTCCAGGAATGAACATTCATTCCCACTAATATTGATTAAGCCCCAACTTTGTGGCACACACAGTGCTGACTTCAGGAGCTCACAGATTACTGTGGAGGGGCAACAGGCAGTGACAAATAGTGTGTGAGGTATCATAACAGAGGAAGTAGCAGGCACTGTGATGGAAAAAATCCTTGAGCACAGAGCAGGGTCAGGAAAGGTTCAATGGAGGAAATGACTTTTAAGGTCAGACTTGAAGGATGAGCTGAGCTCAGTGAGCTACTCATTGAGCTGGAGTAGGTCAAGAAAAGGAGGAGCTGGGCAGAGTGCCCAGCTTGTCCAATAACCTGAGAGGAATTGAAACATACTCAGTGTAGCTAAGGACTTTCCAAGTAGTTCAGTGGTAAAGAATCCACCTGCCAATGCAGGAGACACCAGTTCCATTCCTGGGTCCTCCCTGGAGGAAGAAATGGCAACCTACTCCAGTATTCTTGCCTGAAAAATCCCATGGACAGAGGAACCTGGAGGGCTACAGTCCATGGGGTTGCAAAGAGTCGGACACAGCTAAGTGACTGAGCACAATGTAGCTAAAGAATGGAAGTAACTGGGAAATACCAAAGTAGAAGAGCCTGGGAGGTGGGTGAAGGCTGGTCAAAAAGAACCTTATAAACCAAATCAAGGGAGTCTGGATTTTAACCAGGCATGGAACCTCATTAATGTGTTTTAAGGTGCTGTTGGCATGTGTGGTGGTGGTGATGTTATCTGATTTTATAGAATTGGTGGTATAACTTTTCTTGGGAAAAGTGACATTGTGTTTTCAGATTCATATGCAGAGGAGATTCTAGACTTGTGGTCATGGGAATGCAGGGAACTACTCTGAGAAGCTGGGAAATAGAAATGAGAAAGGGAAGGGAGCTCAGGAGAAAGGCACCCAACAATATTTCTATTAATCTATAGACTCTACCTTCAGAAGGTCCTACCTCCTTCTTTCCTTCTCATGCCTAGATAATTGCAATAGAACCTTACCTAGTCTTCTAGCTGCTCTTCTCAACAAATGACTGGCAGTCTCAATTTTCTAAAGTGCCACTTCTAATATATCTATCATTCATAGAAACTTCCAGGGCTCCATGTTGTCTTGGAGACAAAGCCTGAATACTTCTGACTGGCACCTAAAGATACTTTGTAAACTGACCCCAGATTGTCCCAATTTAGCTCTTCACTTCCGGGTCTGACTGGTCCTCCATAGCACCCTCACCCCAGGCTGGACCTTCCCACCTCTCTAATGTTGTTGGAACTTCTCCTGCCTGCCCCCTCCAGGCACTGCTCAGTGGCTTTTCTTTTTAAAACAAAAACAAAAACAAAAACAAAACCTATTCCACTATTAATAGAGAAATCACCAACAATATATCCAAGAATCATTTAAAAACATCATTCACTTGTGAAGCCCATAATAAATTATAATCTACTTATACATACATTGTTTCAGTAGATTCTCAAAACTGAGTAGCATATTGATATTTTTTCCATTTTCAAATGTGGAAATTCAAGTTTTTAAAGGCCTAAATAGCTCTGATTAAAGATTCAGCAATATTACAATATATATAACTAATAAAAATGTTAATGGAATGTATGAGATTCTCTGATGGTTCTTTCTTATTTGCATTTTTAATTGAAGTATAATTGATTTACAATGTCATGTTAGTTTCAGGTATATATCAGTGATTCAATAATACATATATACATATACATAACCTATATTTGTATAGATTAATAAAAAATGTTGAGTATAGTTCCTTGTGCTTTACAGTAGGTCATTGTTGTTATCTATTTTGTATATAGTAGTCTCAGTGGTTCTTCTATGAACGTATTTTTCAATTCAGCAGGGCTGTTCCTGAAACACAAACAAAACTTTGTTGAAACTATGCAAGTACAGAAATGACACACAAGATCTCCTACCCAATCACATTAACTATTTTCAATTCTCAACTTCTTTCCAAGGTGTGCTTGTGTTTCTATTTTATATATACATACAAAAATACATATATAGCATATAGGGCTGCTATGTGTACAAACAGTATGTACATAATCATGCTCTAGCCATCAGAATTCCATATTTCTGCAATCTTAGATTTTCTAATTTTTATGACTGCAGACATTCCACTACTATCTATCAAATGGAGATAATAATATTGCCCACCTTATGGGTTTATTATGAGTATTAAACAACAAGTTAAAACAGAGACACTCAACCTTGGCCATGTTGCAGAATCATACTTCTTTAATAAGAAGGCTTATTAAAATACTGTGCTTTAGGCCTTGTTCTCAGATATCTGATTCAGTAGGACAGGGTGGGGGGCCTGAATTTGTATTCCAGGTGCTACTAGATCAAGGACCACACGTTGAAAAACCATTGAATTAGTATGTGTAAAGTGTTCAGAATAATGCCTTGCATAGAGTAAGCACTCAATGAAAACTGAAAGTGAAATTTAGTCACTCAGTTGTGTCTGACTCTTTGTGACCCCATGGACTGTAGCCCGCCAGGCTCCCCTGTTCACAGAATTCACCATGCAAGAATACTGGAGTGGGTTGCCATTTCCCTCTCCAGGGGATCTTCCCAACCCAGGGATCAAACTCTTGCATTGCAGGCAAATTCTTTACGGTCTGAGCCACCAGGGAAGGATAAGCACTCAATAAATGGAGCTATTTGTTATTTCTGAGATAATATAAACTCCCCCAGTGGCTCAGATGCTAAAGAATTTGCCTGCCAATGCAGGAGCCAAGGGTTTGATCCCTGGGTTGGTTGAGAAGATCCCCTGGAGAAGGAAATGTCAACCCACTCTAGTATTCTTGCCTGGAGAATTCCATGGACAGAGGAACCTGGTGAACTACAGAGATAATATAAGAAATATTACTTATTTGATATTTAGATTGCCTATAGTATTATAACATCTTTATTGAGACATAACTCATATACCATAAAATTCACCTTTTTACACTGTACAATTCACTTGTTTTAGTATATTCATAGTTTGGTAACCATCATCACTACCTAACTTTAGAACATTTTCATCACCTCTAAAAGAAACCCACTTCCATTAACAATCACTCTCTAATTCTTTGCAGGTTTTTGAACTTATAATGTCTCTGTAAACATATATACATAGTTTCTTTTTTTTTAAAGATTTTTCTCAGAACAAATTCAAATAAATAGATTTTTGAATCAATGAGCCTGTGTATTTTTGTGTATAATTACTGATTGAATCATGAAGTGCCCAGATAATTGGTTAAATGTTATTTTTGTCCGTGATTTCAAACTATATTACAAAGCTATAGTAGTCCAAACAACATCATAATAGCACAAAAACAAACACATAGATCAATGGGATAGAATAGAGAGCCTAGAAATAAAACCACACTTGTTTGGTCAATTAATTTACTACAATAGGGAAAGGACAGTCTCTTCAATAAACGGTGTTACCAAAACTAAACAGCTACACCCAAAAGAATGAAAGTAGACTCTTATCTTATACTATAACAAAATAGCTCAAAATGGATTAAAGACTTCAATGGAAGACCTGAAAAGTTAAAAATTTTAGAAGAAAATATAGGCAGTAAGCTTCTTAACAGCAGTCTTGACAAGGAATTTTTTGAATCTGACAGCAAATAATAAAGGTAACAAAACAAAAATAAACAAGTGGGATTACAAGCTAAAAAGCTCTGGACAGCAAAGGAAGCCATCAGCAAAATGAAAAGGCAACCTATAGAATGGGAGAAAATATTTGCTAATCATATATCTGATAAGGGGTTTACCCAAAATATAAATCATACAACTTAATAACAAAAAATTACCTGATTAAAAAATGGGCTGAGGATCTGAATAGTTCATAAATTCATGTTGAAATGGAAAAATTTTCATAATACAAATCTTGATAAATGGTATAAAAACTATTGGTTAATTGAGTAGGAGGAACTAAAGAGCCTCTTGATGAAGGTGAAAGAGGAGAGTGAATTTGCAGGTGGGTGGGGCTCCTGCTCCACACCACCCAGACCTGGGCTTCATCCTACTCAGGGTCTAGCTCAGGGTCAGGTGAGTGGAGACCTGTTCTGTTATCAAAATAAATGTCACCACAATTCAAAAAAATTTTTTTTAAAAAGGAGAGTTAAAAAGGTGGCTTAAAACTCAACATTTAAAAAATGAAGATCATGGCATCCAGTCCCATCACTTAATGGCAAATAGATGGGGAAGCAATGGGAAACAGTGACAGATTTTATTTTCCTGGGCTCCAAAATCACTGCAGATGGTAACTGCAGCCATGAAATTAAAAGACACTTGCTCCTTGGAAGAGAAGCTATGTTAAACCTAGACAGGATATTAAAAAGCAAAGACATTACTTTGCTGACAAGGGTCCATATAGTCAAAGCTATGGTTTTTCCAGTAGTCATGTATGGATGTGAGAGTTGGACCCTAAAGAAGACTCAGCCCCAAAGAATTGATGCTTTTGAACTGTGGTGTTGAAGACTCTTGAGAGTCCCTTGGACAGCAAGGAGATTCAACCAGTCCATGCTAAAGGAAATCAGTCCTGAATATTCATGGAAGGACTGATGCTGAAGCTTAAACTCCAATACTCTGGCCACCTGATGCAAAGGGCTGACTCATTTGAAAAGACCCTGATGTTGGGAAAGAGAGGGCAGGAGGAGAAGAGGAGGACAGAGGATGAGATAGTTTGATGGCATCACCGACTCAATGGACATGAGTTTGGGTAAACTCCGGGAGTTGGTGATAGACAGAGAGGCCTGGAGTGCTGCAGTCCATGGGGTCACAAAGAGTCCGACACGACTGAGCGATTGAACTGAACTGAACTGAAGAAACGATGAGGCAGCGCATAATGAAATACTACGTATGCACAAGCTGGGTTTGAATCTGTGTGACCAGAAGCAAGTCGTGTAAATCTGAACTGGCTTCTTTTGTCAAACATCCTCCCCTTCACATCCCCTAACTGGTAGGAGGAGGCAGCTAAGGGGGTCTTTACGCGTTGCCCTCAGGTGGTCACCATGCAGGTGAATGTGCTTATCTTCCGTGCCTAAATTCTGGCTCTGGGCTTCTCTGGCCCAACTCTCTTATTTATAGATGAAAAGAGCTCAGAGATCAAATGACTTCTCCAAGATTACACAAACGCCTTGGGGGTCTATGAAGAATCTAGCACGGCCTGCGTTGGAACACCAGCCTGGAATGGCGACTCCATAACGTGGCCACCTTCTCGGAGATAAGCTGAGGCCCGTCACCTAGCGGCAGGCTCAGGCAACGCAAGGGAAGTGTCTTGAAAGAGACTCCGGGTACTGCGGCATCCAAGAGCCAATACGCTCTCAGTTCGCGCAGTTAACTCCTTTTTCCCATTGGGCCTTTAAAAGTGTCAATCAACCAATTGCCGAGTTTTTACTGGCTTAACTCCACCCATTCTACTGAATCTACTAATCATATGGCTCTTTCCAAGAGCATATTTATATTGGTAAAGCTCCTCCTAAGTCTGACGAGTTTAGCCGGTTCTTCTATTCCATTGGCTGGATCCGGCCCGCCTCCCGTACATCCTGTTCGGAAGCGGAAATGAGAGAGCCTCTCTTCGTATTGGTTTAGATTTGCAAGCGGCGGTGACCTCTCAAGTCTATCATGACAACTTCCGCTCTCAGGAAGTACAGTTCCGGAAGGGGCAGGCTTTGTGAAGATGGCGGCTCCGGTGAGTTTCGTGTGTTGTTTCCTCGGCTTGATATTGTGGACGTTTCCTTTCTCTTCGGTGCCTGGAGGCAAATTATTGGCGCGAGGGAAGGATGGTGATAAAAATAGTTCTACCGAGGCGTCCTCCCAGCCACAACCGTAGTAAGGAGACGGGACTGGAGTTAACGCTCCTTTCCAATAACTGAGAGGCTGGCCGGCCGTGAGGGGAGGCTGCATGGGCATCGGAGTGGGAAGGCAGGAAGTCTGGGCTGTTTGAAGGAGAGAGGGGACTTTTCCACCCCACACCTTCCACCTTATGATCCTGAGGAAAGAAATGACTTTTCTTGACTCTCCCTTCCATAGGAGGTGTTGGAGTCAGACCTGCCAAATGCTGTGGCACTTTTGAAAAACCTCCAGGAGCAGGTGAGTAATGCCACCTCTTTTGGAATAGATTAGTTGCAAATCTGCTCTCACTTTGTTTGCCTTAGCTCTGAAGTTTGGTGATTTGGGGGCATGTGGTTTTCCTGGAGGCTCAGCGGTAAAGAACCCGCCTGCCAATGCAAGAGACTCAGGTTGGATCCCTGGGTAAGGAAGAGCCCCTGGAGAAGGAAATGGCAACCTACTCCTGTATTCTTGTCTGGGAAATGCCATGGACAGAGGAGCCTGGTAGGCTGCAGTCCATGGGTCGAAATAATTCGATACCACATAGTGACTGAGTACGCATTTGAATGACCAGATACCTTAAAAGCAGGATGATCTAATGAAAACCTTTTCAGGCAACAATTCAGAGTAATTGATTTCTGCATCCAAAGGAATATGGGAAACTTAAGAAAAAAAAGCATCTGAATCGATTTCCTTTATTCCTATAGATAAGGAAACCAATGATGAGAAAGGTGACTTGCCCTTTGGGTGCCCAGCTGATATACAGTTATATACTAATAGATCTCACATTGCAAGTTCAACTGCACAAAGCTGCAGTGCACTCAGGACCACTGTCCCAGTTCCCATCCCCTACCTCTAGTTTGGTAAGTCAATCTCTTTAACTTTAAGAAGAGGTTGAAAGTTGTTTCTTCTTTTTGAAGAAGTATCAGAAGCAGCCTCTCCTGTGCTTTCCCAGAACTGAAAAGAAGATGATGGTGTACTTTAGGCAGTGTCTCAGATATCAGTATTTTTTAGGTGGCTTGTTTAGGTTTTGTCCTTCACAGCTCACAGAGATGACTTGATTGTATTCTGACCAGGGGTTTTATTTGGATTAATTTCAGGTGATGGCTGTCACAGCACAAGTGCAAACTCTGACCAAAAAAGTTCAGGCTAAAGCTTATCCTACAGAGAAGGTAAGACATATTGAAGAGTAAGCATCTCCTGACTTAATATTCTCAACAGTTCCATCCATTGTAGACTTATTGAGTGTGTTGTGCGTCCTTAGTGCTGGAGCTCTGAAGATGAATAAGATCCAATTTCTGTGCTGAAGTCTAGTAGAGAAGGTAGCTGAAAGCAGTAGGTATAAACAGTAGCAGTCATGGTGAGCGGCTGTGAAAACCAAGGAGTGAGATTAAATGATCAGCAGGGAGCAAAGGGAGTTAGGCGTCTTAGAGGAGGTGGCAGGATTGTGAGGAATAAACGGGTCAGAGGGATGGAAAGAAATAGCATGTGCAAAAACACGAAGACCTAACACGTGATGATATTCTGGAAAGGGCGTATGTCATGTAGTGTGCTTTTTTGTACATTTTGTGTGTGTTTTGGGGGCAGGGCTAGAAAATATGACTGGAAAAGTAGTCACTCTATGAAAAGCCTTGTAGGCCAACTAAGGAGTTAACTACTGTATTCATTTAATCCAAAATTTTGCGAATTGGGGGCATATTGCTTATTTTATATACTAAGAAAAAGTGCTGCTTATTAATCTGTGACATACTAAGATACTGTTGATTTAAAGATGTATTCTGACTATGAAAATGATGTGTATCTTAAATACAGTGGTTTTCAAATTAAGGTCTTGAAGTTTCCAAGGAATTATTGGGTGTAGGACAGTATAGAAGGAATGAGGGATCTCTGGATCCCTCATACCTGCTTGAACTGTGTTGCTTGTTTTATGTATTGAACTTTTGTTCTAAGATATTATTTAAGCATGACATTCCATAGGTCAGCAGAAGTATGGAAATCATTATAGTAGGTTAATAAAAGTCATTGAAGGTTTTTAAAACACAAGATTTACAGCAGACTTGTGCTTTAGGAAGATAGCTAAATGAATTTTTAAAGTATCTTTTTGCCATTTCTTTCTCTTTATTCATTTTTGTTCTCTTCTCATTTTTAATCTTCGCTTCTCATTTTGTTTTTGTTTTTGTCTTATATGCTTGTAACCCATACACTTGTAACTCATAAGCTTGACAATGCCCAAGCATGTCAGAAGATCCTGTTTCTCACATTCTTGGCTGTCTTTATTCTGGGTATGATGCTTTATGCATTTTAATGCCTGCTGCTCACATGTATCTTAGATCACTATATATTTATTCATTGAACAGGTATTTAGTAACTTTGAGAATCAAAGACCTTTATCAGGTGTTTAATAGGCTATAAAGTACTTTCCCATTTTATTTGAGTCTCATATATATTTGAGACTATAACTATACCCTAAGTCTGCTTACACAAGTTACCTTTTTTATTTAAAAGAATGCACTTATAATTTATGATTAGCAAATCATATCGGAGAAGGCAATGGCACCCCACTCCAGTACTCTTGCCTGGAAAATCCCATGGGCGGAAGAGCCTGGTAGGCTGCAGTCCATGGGGTCGCAAACAGTCGGACATGACTGAGCGACTTCACTTTCACACATTGGAGAAGGAAATGGCAACCCACTCCAGTGTTCTTGCCTGGATTATCCCAGGGATGAGGGGGCCTGGTGGGCTGCCGTCTATGGGGTCACACAGAGTCGGACACGACTGAAGTGACTTAGCAGCAGCAGCAGCAAATCATAATACACTGTAATGTAATACACTTCTTTGGTGGTGGACTACCTGTGCAGCATGTGGAATCTTAGTTCCCTGACCAGGGACTGAACCCGTGCCCCCTGCAGTGGAAACGCAGAGTCTTCATCAACGGACCACCAGGGAAGTCCCTGTAATACATTTTAATTTTTAGAAAGTTGAAAAGATACATAAAATCACAAAGAAGAAAATTAAAAAAATCAGTGTAATCACCATTCTGAGATAACCACTGGGGTACACTTAAAAATTTTGTTTGTTGTAAAAGTAATATGTGCTTGATGGAAAATCACTTTTATAGTACACTCTATTTCTTCCTTTTCCTCATCTCAGTTCCCAGGGGTAGCGCTTGCTAATTGTATTATCTTCATTTTTCTATACATGTAAAATATGTGTATCATACTTCTCGCCTCCTCAATTTGAACCACATTATTCACTCTTTCTACGTAGGTAGAAAGTGTGTTGACATAGAATTAAGTCCATGTCACTGTGTATAGATCCTTGTTTTTACCTGTAATGTATAATTTCATCATATGGGGATAAAATCATATATTCACTATATGTGATATATATTCACTATAGTGACTCAGCAATCACTATAAAATCATAATGACTGGTTAAATTAATTTAAAATTCAGCACTGTGTGGAGATATTTTTGATAGTCACACCTTGAGGGGTGGGCTTGGGGGTGGAGGTCAGGGCTGCTGTTGAATGCCCTCTAGTCCTCCTCTGTTCACTGTAGATTGAACAGTGCTCCACAGCAAAGAATTATCTGTCCCCAAATATCAGTAGCCCTTGAGTTTGAGAACCTTGCTATAGTGATTTTGGGGGTAGCTTATTGATTTTCCTGCTCTTCCTGTCTTCCATAAATCTGTGAGCTTTGTTTCTGTCATATTAGCATAATTTCCTCTGTGGCCATTTTAGGTATAGTCACTTCCTTGAGACTACTCTAGATACTTTACATGAACTGCTTGGAAAAAACTTGAATGTGGAAAAAAATTATCCTGTTTTCCCTAGGCGCTCTCCTCATTCTCTGGTTAAAACTGAATTTGCTTCTCTTATGATTCAACGCAGGGTCTCAGCCTTTTGGAAGTAAAAGATCAGCTGTTGCTCATGTACCTTATGGATTTGAGCCATCTCATCCTGGACAAAGCCTCAGGAGGTTCTCTTCAGGGACATCCTGCAGTTTTGAGACTGGTGGAGATTCGCACGGTACAAAGCATTTGGCATCTTACGGGCTCTAAGTTGCTAAATCCTGAACTCCAGGACTGTGACATGATTGCTCTCATTTAAGTGGGTGTTCTCGTGTTCCCTGGGTCAGGAAGATCCCCTGGAGAAGGGAATAGCAACCCACTCCAGTATTCTTGCCTGGAGAATTCCATGGACAGAGTAACTTGACGAGCTACAGTCCATGGGATTGCAAAGAGTCAGACAGGACTAAGCAACTAACACGTTTATTTTATTTTATTTTTTTTTTCATTTTTCTCATGTTTAATGAGGAAACCAAATGGAGAAAAAGCATTTTTGTTTTCATTTCCTCTACTTTTTGCATATTTTAGGAGCTTTATCTGGCAGCTTAAAATAGGAACTTTTGGTGTGTGCTTATTTAGGGGAAGGACATGTAATGGTATTTAACCACATTTTAGGTTTTGGAAAAGCTTCGTCCTTTGGACCAAAAATTGAAGTATCAGATTGACAAACTGGTCAAGACTGCAGTGACAGGCAGCCTCAGTAAGTAGGGGAAACTGTAAGGTTTTCTGGGGACCATTCAGAAAATTCCAAGTCTTGTAAAATCTCTTGCATCTTTTATTGTAGGTGAGAATGACCCACTCCGTTTTAAGCCTCATCCTAGCAATATGATGAGCAAGGTAAGAGGCTGCAGTACCCTGATTTTCCTGGGGATCTAAATGTGGGTGAGCCTTGTGGTGCTCCTGGATCTCCTGGGATTTCTCTTATTAATGTTGACTCCCAGCTTGTGCCTAAGAGTGTTGAATGTGAGATTCCCCTTTTTCCTTGTGGTTTGTATTCCCACTTTCCCAGTTACTTCAGCTTTCGATTTCCTTGTCACTTATTTGACTAACTTCTAAGTTTGTGGACGTTATATTCCTCTTGTAGTTGAGCTCTGAGGATGAGGAGGAAGATGAAGCAGAGGAAGGCCAGTCTGGGGCTTCAGGGAAGAAATCTGGAAAAGGAACAGCTAAGAAATACGTCCCACCACGCTTGGTTCCAGTGCATTATGGTATGAACTGTGGCTGCTGCTTTCTCTGTGTGAATTGTGTTTCTCTTCTCTGTTCTGGGATAACCCTTGCTGATTTTTAATCACATAGATGAAACAGAAGCTGAGCGGGAGAAGAAGCGCCTAGAACGAGCCAAGAGACGGGCGTTGAGCAGCTCTGTCATTCGTGAGCTAAAGGAGCAGTACTCAGATGCTCCAGAGGAAATCCGAGATGCTCGGCATCCTCATGTTACTCGCCAGAGTCAGGAGGATCAACACAGGTGCAGTTAGAAGTTGTTACTATGCTGTAGGGACTTGTCCTTTTGTTTTGAATGAATATGATTAATCTGATTCCAAGAGAACCCATGTTATGTAGGAAATGGAGTACTAAACTTGGGTTAATGATTTCTAAGAATTAGAGTTTTGAAGTACAGAATGGGGACTAGGGGGAAAATGTTGTCCCACCCCCACCCCCCACCCCCGACCCAAGCTGTTCAAGCTAAGCAAACGCTCCATGGAGAAAAAAATATGCATTGCCACTGACTAAGGCTTTAAAGTTCTGTTTCACTATCTCTGTTCTTTATTTTGTGAAGAAAGCAAGAAAATCAGGTTTTTAGATAAGTTCAGGGAAGAAAAGTAGAAAAGCAATTGTTGAACACAGATTTGTCAACTTTGCCTAGGTATCTATCTCTACAGTCGATAGGTATCAGTGAGAGGGTCTGTGTAGGGGATCCTGTTTATGAAGCTGGAATGCAAAGAATTTTCTTATATAATAATTTTAATATTCCTGTGGATGGGCTGTGAGTTCATTTCTGGGGAGGAGGGAAGTTTTAGCACAAAGCATTTCATTGAACATTGAGTACTGAGCATATAGTATCACGTCAGCAAATACTATAGTGGCTAGCTATGAAATTCCTCGAGAACTGTCTGCATGATGGCTGAGTAAACACCTGGGTCAGGTTCTTGGCTGCAGCTTTCTGCCTCAGGGGACTGAGCATGCTGGAGACAGTGTCTGTGTTTCTCTCGCAGGATTAACTATGAGGAGAGCATGATGGTGCGTTTAAGTGTCAGCAAGCGGGAGAAAGGACGGCGAAAACGAGCAAATGTCATGAGCTCACAGCTTCATTCCCTCACGCACTTCAGTGACATCAGTGCTCTGACAGGAGGAACCCCTCATCTTGACGAGGTGAGGTGCTGATCCAGTGGTGGGAGGTGACCTTCATGCTTTCAGCTAAGTGTCCGTGGGCTTATTACCACGGGGAACTTGGAAAGGGACACTAACACTGAAAGCGCACAGCCATTCCTTCCCTTCTCCGTGCATCTCCAGGATCAAAATCCTACGAAGAAGCGGAAGAAGATACCTAAGAAAGGTCGGAAGAAGAAAGGTTAGTGAATGGCTCAGACCTGGGTGATCAAGTGCAGCGTGGGCTTTATAAATTGAGATACCAGCTCTGGATTTGCTATTCTAGTTCTTACCAACCTTTATAGTATCTCTTCCATACTTGCCATTAATCTCTTTAGATGTGGGCCTTTATTTTTTTTTCTTTTCCAAGATGAAAATAGTATCATTCACAAAAGACACTTCTGGATTCTGTCTCTGAAGTCCCCATAGCTCCTGTGCAGGCTTGCTTACATAAATATAAAAGCATCACTTGAAGGAACTGCGATCCAATGTCAGTTTCCTTCCTACTTCTAGTCTTTCATCCTGGGGGGGATACAGAGTACTGCCGAGGGGACCCACTCCTAAGGAGCCCTTTTCTCTAGATGGTCTTTTTGTCTGTCTCTTTGGTTTTTCCCAGCTGTCCTTTGCCTCATTCTTGGTTTCCCTTCCTTTCAGGTTTTCGGAGGCGGCGGTGATTATGGGTGTACATACTTAATTTATTTTTGTCATCCGGGATACTTCTAATTTCATTGTATGTAGGTTTTTTCTTTGGAATTCATTAATCATTTACTCTGGACATGTGGAAAGATCTTTATTAATAAAATTGATTTTACTTAACAAATTCAAGCCCCTTTTGCACATGTATTATATGACTGGAATCTCTGGGTGTGGGTATTTTTGGTGAGAGGGTGATGGAAAAGGGAAAGAGGAGATCTTGGG
Organism: Bubalus bubalis; assembly: GCF_019923935.1. Lineage (NCBI taxonomy): Eukaryota > Metazoa > Chordata > Mammalia > Artiodactyla > Bovidae > Bubalus > Bubalus bubalis. The sequence continues at coordinate 81,550,991 of NC_059167.1, forward strand.
GGGAATAAGAAAGTTTGGCTTTATATGGTTTTCTTTGATAAATATGTTCCCCAGAAACTAGAAATTGGCTATTTAGTCAAAAATATTGAGGGATTAGAGTAGTGTAATAACATTCTTTCACCCCCATGTTGCCCCAAGTTCCTGTGTGGTTTATGTAATGATAATACAGATAATCTGAAATATATGGACATTTTAAGATTTATTATGTATCTTACGGGAATCCCCAGGTGGCTCAGTGGTAAAGAACCCGCCTGCCGATGCAGGACATGTGGGTTCAGTCCCTGCATCAGGAAAGATCCCCTGGAGGAGGAAATGGCAACCCACTCCAGCATCTTTGCCTGAGAAATCAGATGGACAGAGAAGCTTGGAGGGCCACAGTCCATGGGGTGGAAAAGAGTCTGTCAGGACTGTGCACGCAGGCAATGTATCTTTTTGACCACCAGATGGCATTAGTGGTTCAGAAAACCTTTGGTTTTGACTGGAATCAAATACTATTCAATGGAACCTTTCCTCATTACCAAGTTATTCTTGTTTCCACTTCTCTGAATGTTTTTCTTTAAAACACCATGGAAACAGGGCAGTCTTTAGGTCAGTTATTGAGAGAGTGTATCTAGGGAAAATAGAGTGAATAAGAGGAGTGTAAGGAATCAGGATAGTCTTGTGGTTTTCTGACTTGCTGACGCTTCTTCAACAAAGGCTTCAGTTACCAGTTAGTAAAAGCCAGTCCTTTTACAAAGACCTTGTGAAATAATGCCAACAAGCAGGCAGGCAGAAAACTCCAACAAACCAAAGAATAAAAATCCCACAGACATCAGCCCAAGTCAGAAGACTGGTAGAAGTTACATATCTGCTATCTTATATTCGGTTCAAAGAATGACTTCTGTTAGTGAGAGATCCCTCTGGCCTTGGATAATACAGAAAATGAGAAGAAGAATAGGAAGGGAGTTGAGTCTGTAGAAATAATTCCTTGGAATTAATTATGTGTCATGGAGAGGGATATAATTTGGATCACTATGTCACTAAAACCTTGTTGATTCTAAGTCCTGTGAATTTGGACTTCCACTGGTCTGGGGCAGGGTCTGCTTTCAGTCAGCTATAGCTTGGTAGAAAGACAGTCTAGTACTGTCTTCTGTTAACTCTGTGATGTTCTGCAAATACTTGACATCTCTGGCCTTTAGTTTTCCTCACTTGAAAAATAAATGTATTAGACTGAATCTGAGATTTCCTGCAAACCAAGGAGCCTAGAGGAGTTTCTTATGGATAATACCAAGATGCACTTACTGCTGGGGTCTCTGACTTAGTCCCTGGCAGGTCTGAGCAAGCCTGATGTACCCAGAGCCTGCCTTTTTCCTTTGCGGCTGAACTAACCGGACAAGAGGTTAGGACCGCTACATTCTCTTTTAGGACTAGCTATTGCATTTGCTTCTAATTTGTTAAGATTTTTGGATTGTGGGAACTACCAAGGGAAAGGAGGTGCTCTTTTTTTGTTTGTTTTACTGAACTAAGTGCTTTATACTTAATCCTTATAAAACATGTCATCATCATGAGACAACTGAAACACTGGGTTATTTGTCCAGGCTTATGTTGCTAATGAGCCAGTGCTTTGGTAAATAGAGGAGAAGGGTGGCCAAGTGTCCTGGGTTTATGAACGTCTTCAGGGTTTTGTTTTTCTTCTTTTTTCCTTAAAAAAAAGATGGTAGTTTATGACCTCTAGCTCTCTCCTCCTTACTGTACCATTTCTATTCAAGACCTTGCCTTCAAAGAAATCACAAGTTCCAGACGCTGTTCTGGCCTCTTTGTGTTATAAGAGTGAACTGAACAGACAGAAACCCTGCCTTTGTGGATCTTATATTAATTCAATCCAGTCTTTAATCTCAGGAAATCTTGTTATCCCTGGCCTTCTAGATGACAGGTGCTATTTGAAAGAGGTTTCCAACCAAAAAGTGAGTAATTTCTGAGAATATTTTCACCAGAGTTATCAAATAATGTTTAAAGTACATTGTTGACAAAATTTTGCTTGGATTTTCACCCTGTAAAACAGACAAGTGAAGTTCCTTTGAAGTGGGACTGAGGGGTTCTAGAGCTTCGTGTTTTCATGGCCCACTTCTCCCATGATTTCTGAGGAGCTCCTAGGAACCGTTAGAACTCCATAGCATGTAGTTTCAAAATCACTTTTATAGTAGTATGGCAAGGAAGCTAAGAATTAAGATTTCAGGGTTTCTTTATGGCTGTCATTCGCTTTTATTCTTTCCCTTCTTCCTATTCAGATTTAGTTCTTTGGTCAGACCACATGAATGTCAGATCTCATGAGTGCAAAGAATGCATCACTTCCTACGTTCACTAAAAGAGGTATATCATTGGTGCACACGAGTACTTGTTCAGTTTTATCATGTGGTGTCTGTTAAAAATGTGAAGGAGCCTTCCTCCCCAGAAGCACAGCAGATACCACTGATCACATCTCTCTCCCCTCCTTCTGCAGACCTTTTGCATTCTCTCTCATTCTTTCCATCCTATCTCCCACCCGACCTCCAGGTCTCTTTGGTGGGAGGACCCCTGGGGGTTGGAATTTCAAGGCAGTGCTGGGTGGAAACAGCTGAGTGAGTTCATTGGCCCACCGAGGGAGCTATACTCCAGCAATAGAGTACTTACTCTCATATCAGTGCTACTTATCAGTAGTGTAAGTATCAGTACTACTTATCCAGTACTGATAAGTACTTTAGCATCTCTGCCTCAGTATTGTCATCTGAGGGGGAGGGAAGAGGGTTTGATCAAGGCCTGTTTCTTGCCTCTAAAGCTTTTATGATTTTATGAGGGCTTGGGAAATGTCTTTCAGGAGTATACAGCAGTCTTAACTTACTAGGAGAACATGTTTATGAGGACTCCATAACATCCTTTTTCAGCACCATGGAGAGCGTAAGCCTTTCCTTGCCTTGGGTTGTTGGAAGGTACAGAGCTGAACCAATCCACTGAGCTGCATAGTGTAGACCTGCCCTTTTGCATAGCCCAGTTTATCTGCTCAATCTCCAGTTCTGATTGGTATGGATTCAGTGAGAGGCAGCAGCATTCCTCAGTGTCCCCATACTCCCTGCAATCTATTAGGTGTGTAAATCTCAGATTCATGTTGAGACTTACCCAAGGATTTGTCCAGCTTGATAGTGGCATGTGAGTGAAATCCTGCCTTCTGCTCTATTGGTAACATAATTCATATCGTGATGCACGAGGTTTTTTAACAGCCCTTGAGAAAAACTCTAACCCCTACTTTTCTTTGCTTCCAGACCCTTGAGGAGACTTGAAGTTGCTTTTCATTCCTTGGGTTCGGGCTCTTTTTCTGCCTCTGCATGGAGAAGGCATCATTGCTCTGGCTCTCTGCCCAGTCTCGCTTTTGTATTTCTTTGATCTCATTGTTCAGAGGGTCTCAGAGAAGCCCCAAGAGCCATGCCTTTGCATGTTTAAGCTATTGATGCTTTTGAAATAACAGAGTGCCACTGTGTAAGAAGTGTATTAAAGGTCTATCTTGAACAAATTTGGGTCAATAGGTGGCAGTAGTCTACCTAGTCCCGAGGCCCTGACACCCCCTGAGCACATTTGATGGCCATTATATTTAAGGTTGTGAGAAAGGAGGTCACAGTGAAATAAAAATGGGGAGAAAAGCAATCCCTTTTGGTGGGATCCGGGAAAGGCTGAAATGTACCGGCTTACTTCTGTGGGGTGTTGTGTATCAGCTGTGAAGGGCACTGGTAGGAAAGAGTGGGGCCTCAGATTAGGGGAGTGTGAGGTGGGTACTAGGGCGTCTCAGAGCTAGAGTGAGACTGTGTTCAGTGAGGACGGGTGCTGAAAGGACTGAATCTAGGGCTGGGGGAGTAGGGAGAGGTGGAGGAGGGAGGGGCTGAGCTGTGCGAAGGGACCATAGAAAGGGTGGGCTCTGATGGGAGGACTGCGGTTGGAGGGGGAGGGGGAGCCGCAATACTGAGCCCATGTAGTGGGGGAGGGGCGGGGAGATGCTGGTCCGTGCTGCCGCTGCATTGGCTCCCCTCCCCCACACTTCCCGAGGAACCAGAGCAATGCTGGCAAATCTGTCTTCATGTATTTATTATTATTAAAAATATGAAGGATCCTTCCTCCCTGAAAGCACAACAGATCACGTTTTCTCTCTCCCCTCCCTCTGCAGAGCTTTTGCATTCTCTCTCATTCTCTTCCACCCTTCCCCGGTCCCCCACCCCACCCAGGCCTGTTCGGTTGGGGGACCCTTCCCTTCTCAGAGCTCAGTGCTCCCTGGGGGTTTCTAATGACGGTTGGGAGTTTCAGGGCAGTGCTGGGAGGAAGCAGCTGAGTGAGGGGCGGCCAGTGCCCCAGGGAGGGAGCTGCACTCCAGCTTCTAGTGGGGAAAGGAAATCACTTGGAAATAAAGAGAAAACCCTCTCTCCAGCTAATGAAGGGAGAAGCAGGTGCTCACGCTGCCTCCAGTACCTGGCTTTCCTCCTCTTCCTTACCCTTCTCTTGTCTACTGTTGGAGTTCTGAGAGGGAAACCTCCTTGGAATGGAAAAAGCCAGGAGTTTTCTCTGTCCGTGCCCACCGCCCACCTGGCCCCCGCCTTGTAAAATCCCTGTCTGCCCAGGAGAGCCGCATAGAATGTATTCTTGTAGCCTGCGTGTTGTGTTACTGAGAGGCTTGAATGGCGGAAGCCGTGACTTCTCCCTCCCCACCTGCACCCCAGGCTTTCGTGTCAGGCGGGGGGCCTCTTTTGTTGCTGTCTGTAACCCTCCGCCATGCCCGTAGGTGGTGCTGCGGTAGCTCTGCACGGAGGGTCCTCCCCACCCACGGCGCCCTCCCCCTTCCCCCAGCCCTCTACTGCCTGATTGTTATTCCACCAGCGTCTCCTCTACTGTTCCCTTCCTCAAATTAATTTTGTGGCGCTCTTTTTCCGCAGTGCCATCTTCTTCCCCTCCCCCCTGCTCCAACTCCCTTGCTTTCTCTGTCTCTATTTCTCTCTCTTTCTCTGTCTGTCTGCAGGATTTTCATCTCATTCCCCTATCTCAGACCACACACTTCCTTACTCCCTTTATTTTTCTTTATCTCTTCTGCCCTGGGCATCTTTCAGAGGACTCTCCTAATGAAAAGGGGCCATAGTGAGGCTGGGTTAGGAAAGGGCAGCATCAAGGAACTCATGGGTCAGTGTTGAGAGCGAGGTCAGGAGAGGGCCGAGACAGGAGAATGCATGGAAAAGGGAAAGTAAAGATACCCTGTGCTGTTCAGGTCTGTTCAGTGCCTGGATTTTAAATAGAGTTCACCTGATGAAGGACACTGTGTTACCTGAATCTATAAAATTTGGTTCCACGTGCTGGGAAAAGGAGATGGGGAGTCACATGAATTCAGATTATGAGGGCTTCATCCAAAAACTTTTGGTTTAGATGGCTAAGGATAGCTGTGTGTTTGTTATCCTGTATTTTATAGAATCTGGAGAAAGGCTACACCCTAAAACCTGTTCTGTGGTCCTTAGGAAATGTCCTGTTTTTGATCTTTTGAGTCCTGTCCTCGCCAGGGCAGCTGTTGGGCCTACTTGATAGGCACCCTGGCTGTCTGGTCACTACTGAGCACAATTCTGACTGCAGGGTCTCATTTTCTGTCTTGGCACTACTTCCTCCTGTCATTCCATGTCTGTCCTTTATCTCAGCCAAGTTTATGGGGTTGCCCCACTCAGCCATAACCTTTCCAGAATATAATCCAGAGTCACCAGACAGTCCCCTCACTCTTGCACCGCCTTGCTTCTCAACTTTATCTGGAGACCACTCATTCAGTGTGTGACCAAAACAGTCCCTCAGCTAGCCAGCGCTGTTGTTGGTTGGAAAGTTACCCAGTTTCTAGGATGGCTCATTTTCCACTTACTGAGTTATTTTGGTGGATTAAAAGCATCCTGGTAGCTCCCTGGAAAAATAGTATTGAGTCTTTGCCTTGTGTATGACCTAGGAATTGTCCACAAGATGGATGGTGTGGCTTCTTTCCTTCATTCCCGGGTGGAAAGAGACCTTTCTTAGCTTAAATGGGCACCCTCAGAATGAGTGGCTTCTATTTCCCATGCTTGTGTGAGTCAAGACTGACTCCTGGACTGCGGAGACAGGCAGCGTTTGCCTGCAAGGTGGAGCCCTAGAAAGAGCCACAATTCAAAACTCCACATCCTTCACGTTATTGCCTGAGATTTGGAGGTACCTATGGAAACCTCTGCCTGCCTCTCCCGCCTTCCTGAGGTGTGTATGTCGATGGAGGCAAATGGACCAGTGGTCTCTTTGTTTCCTCAGCTGATTTTCATGCTGCCCTTTTCAGAGACCTTCACCCTGTCTGAGGGACTCTAGTTAGGGTTGTGGACTCATGTAACTTAGACGATGAAAGATGAAACCCGTTAAGGTCCCTCTCTTTCTCTTTTTTTTTTTTTTCTGTCTGTGCTACATAGCTTGTGGAATCTTAGTTCCCTAATGAGGAATTGAACCTGGGCCCCCCAAAAGTGAAAGTGATGAGTCCTAATGACTGGACCACCAGGGAATCCCCAAGGTCCCTCTTGAAAGCAAGGCTCAGTAAATTTTTGTTGCCTGAATGGTAGGGACTTTTCAGCTTTGGTACCTTCTCCAAGAGTTATAAATTTTTAACTATATCTTATCTAGGTGCTTATGGTTACTGCAGCTAAGATTTGTGTTGGTTAAAAGTTTTGTTTTCTTCCACTTAGGGAGAAGTGGTTTGTCCAAAACTGTAAAGTCATTAGCAGAGCTGGTGTTAGAACCCACATCCTTTTGGACATCTGGGTCTGACTTTTTGCTGACTGCCCCGCAGAAACCAGTGTTCCCATTTCATCCCCAAATTCACTGACCGCTTTGGAGCCAGCCACACAGGTTTTGTAGTGAAGCCAGTTTTGGCCGCCGGCTGAGGGCAGGCGTGGCATGGGGCAGAGCAGGTGCCTGGCTCCTGGGAAGGGCTGGGACTCCCTCAGGCGTTACACAGTGCAGCCTATTGGAGGGGCCTTGACATTCCCAAAGGCAGAAAATTTCTAAACTGCTGGTTTCTCTTTCCCATTCCAGATTTTAATTTGACTTTACTGCTAATATACTCCTTCCCCTGAGCCTTCTCCCCCTTATTAACTCAGGACTGGATAGCACACAGTGGTGGCCCGGGAGCTCTGACATCTCCGTTTTCGCCTTCCTGCTCCTTTTCAACTAACTCTTGGGTTCGGTATCAATAAAATAAAAGGCTCTGAGGAGCACCCTCTTCCTCCTGCTAGTGCTCATCATTTTCAATCGTAAAGAATTTGTCTACTGTAAAGCCATCACGCTGCCTCTATTACATGTTCTTACAGTTTGTGTTGTTAATGAAAGCCTAGGCTAAAAAAATAAGCTCAGAAAACATTCACATATTTCCACCTGGACTGAGCCTGTAGCAGCTTACTCTGAGAACTGGCTTTGTCTCATCTGCCAGCCTTGAGTTTAGCCCCACGGCTGAACTCTGGAGAATAAAAAGCCCTTGAATGTCTACTTCTTCTCTCCCAATTTCGATTCACTCACTGCTAGCTCTTGCAGGAAGCCCTAGGTGGTAAAGAGATCAAATCAGAATTCCTAGGCAGGAAAACCCCGTCTCTTAGCTACAGTGACCCTTGTCTGGCATTGCATTCCGTTCTATGGCAGTTAACACCAGAGAAGCTTCATCTGGCTTCACACCCTCCTTCTCAGTCTCTTTCAGTCAAGCCTTAAGTAATCTATCACTGATGGCAGACTTCACTTGCCCTTTTATTCCCTCCCAAGGCTTTAAGTGCCAAAGCTTCCTAGATGCCTCCCACCAAAAGGGTGCTTTCTGAAACCCAACCTTCCCTCTCTTTCTCATCCCTCAGATCCTCAAATGGATCCTGTAAGAGCCAGCTGGGTGCTGCTAAAAATCCCATTCCTCACCCATCTCCCTGCTGGAGCTCCAGGAATCGGATTCTGCAGTCTCCTGTCATCCTAGCCTCCTTTTCTGTTCACTTGGAAGCTTTTCTCCATTGCTTTTGATGATGTCCTGGTTTGGCAGAAGTATCCAGAATTTAGGAAGATCTTTCAGGATTAGTCCCCCATCTCCAGTGCCTTAGTTGACCCTCAGAAGGATCTGCTCCCGCCCCTCCCTGCAGTGTCGCTGTCCCCCCTCTTGACCTAGGCTAAGCGAGATTAGGTGTGAAAGTCCTCCGCACAGACACTCCAGCCCTCTTCATCCTTCTTGGCAAACAAAGCGTGGCTCTGCCCCTGACTTCCTCCTCTTTCTTTTCTATTATTTCTTCTCCTTCATCTAGTCCCATTTCTGCCTTCCCTTCACGAATACCCTTCATTCCTCTTCCTTTAAATCTCGTCCACTTGCTCACCATTGCCCATCTGTGCCCGCTGCCTCCACACCCCCATCTTTCATTTTCATGAGCTATCTTCCTCATCTCCTGCTCATACTAAAGAAGCAGCATGTGAGGGGCGGAATGGCTGCAGAGTTGGTCCCTGGTTGTCAGAATAGACGATCCCTTTTTCTCCAGAGGATGAGTGGCAGTCTTTTCCCATCTTGTCCTCAATGGTCTTCAGAAGCCAGGGAGCCCCAAGACGCTGCCTCTCTTGGGGATGAACAAGCGCTCTGCTTCTCCCAGTCATTTGGCTCCGACACCCACTTCTTTTGCTCTTCCTGACTGTGGTTTGTCCTCGGTTCTCCCGCTCTTTCTCTTGCTTTCTCCCCCTTTCTATCTCTCCCCAGCACAAAGCGGCGGCAGGACTGAATGAGTCTGTCTAGAGGCTCTGCCAGGCTATGCCCCTCACTTTTGCCCCTCCCCCTCACTGTGCATGCTGTTGGGGCGGGGGTTGGAGGGCGGTGGCATGGTGCCAACCAACCCAGAACCATCTGCAGTGCCTTCTGCACTGAGACGGGCTCTGCCTCTCCCGCCCGCCTCCTCGCCCACTCTTTCTCTCCCATTTTTAATTAACTGCTGAATTAATTAAATCCCACATGCTAATTAACATTCCTACAGGGAAGAATGCTAGGTCAGAAAAGTAGGAGGTGATAAAGCAGGGCTTCTGTCCATTCAGGATGGGAATCTTAGGGATGGGCAGGTAGGGGGAAGGAGGCTGAAGGGTTGAAGAGGGAAGAACAGCCTAAGAGTGGAAAGAAATCCGAGGGAGCTGTGAAGAGACAGAGATGGGAAATCATGGAAAGTGGAACTTACTGAAGAGGAAAATAATTGGTAGCATTGGAGAAATGAGAGCATCTTGAAGCTTCTAAAGGTTAGAGGTAGAGCTGTGGGTTGCAAACATTAGCATGCTTGAATAGCCTGGGAAATAATGATACAGAGGATGCCGATTTGCTGCCCTGAATATCTTCTAAAGTAATAAATATCAATTTTAATGGGAGTGCTTTAGGTTAGAAATGAAGGAGAACTTCCTCCTTGCAAGTCAGTGACATGCTCTAGTGAAAGAACTCTTTGGGAGATAGATGCGTATCTGTCTAGAGTGGTTAAAGTTTGCCCCAAGCCAGATCTAAATAGACATAGTCATCCTTAAATATGTACTGTGTTCTGGAGAACCAAGAAAATCCAGGATAGGAGAATTCAGGGTGCATTCTCAGTTCCCTTTCCTCATTGCATTTAGGGTGAACTTTGAGTTTGATCTTTGTGGTCTGTCAACATTTTAGGGATGGGACTTCTCTTCAAAGAAGATAATTGCTTCCCTGGAGGGTTTAGAGCACTGATTCCTAGCTAAGACTTCAAAGAGATGACTCTCTGATGACTAGCGTGGCTTCTGTCCTTGACAGAGGGCTGGAGAGGAGAATAGGAGAACAACTGGAGATATATATGGAGCAGAAGAAGGGAGTTTGGGGTGTGGATTGACAAGGGTGTGTTGTAGCTGGTGCCAAGGACTCTGTTAAGGTCACTACCATGGTCTAAGCTGGAAAAAAGAGGGACAACTTGCTTGTCATTGTTTTTCTCCTTTGAAGAGTGAAGAAAACTATATTCAGGGCAGATCTAGACTCCCCTGTCTAGCCCTTCACTAAAGAACTGAAGTCTGTGAGGACTCTACTGGGTGAGCAGAGCCTCCTGACAGCAGCCACCCCAACATTTCCCAACCTTCTTCAGTCTGAAATATACCAGCAGCAAGTTCTATCTTATCTATTCTCCTAACCACTGTGCACTTAGATGGTATTTCCCACTGTTATTCATACTGCAGTAATTAATTCACTCAAAAATTTGCATATTCACTATACAGAGCATAGAGTATCATAAATTTAAGAAACTTTTATTAAGCACCTACTATCTGCCAGACACACAAGGCATTAGGTTTAGATGTGAAAAAAAGGGATGAGATAGAATTGTTACATCAAAGGGGTTTATATTTTGGTTCAGGGGGAAAATAGAATATACAAGAATATCCAATAAAGGGTAGTAAATTATTCTGTGTCTCTGTGCAAACTCCTTGTAGCACCTATTCCCGTGCTGCTTTTGGGTCTTCTTGTACTGTTTGTTACTTGGGCTTCCCAGGTGGCTCAGTGGTAAAGAATCTTGCTTTTTAATGCAGGAGATGCAGGTTCAATCCCTGGGTCAGGAAAATCCCCTGGAGAAGGAAATGGCTACCCACTCCAGTATTCTTGCCTGGAGAATTCCATGAACAGCGGAGCCTGGTGGGCTGTAATCCACTGGGTCGCAAAAGATTTAGACACAACTTAATGACTAAACAATAATAACAAGACTGTTACTTATTCTTTCTTGAGTATGTGTGTCTTAGCTGTCCACAGAGATGAGATGCTAGCTCCATGAGGGCAGAAATCCAGGTCTTGGAGTGAAGTACACATAGCGCTAGCCTAGAGCCTGACAATTCCCAGCTATTCAGCAAGTGTATTGATTGGCATAGAGCCACATATCAAGGTGTCATAGTTGCTTTAGCAGTGACATTCCCAGTTGTGGCAAGTATTTGTCCTCCGGATGGAGGACACAAAAAGTTACAAAAAGTATGATAAGTAAGATAATTCTATGATGACTAAGGGAGGTCACTCCACAGTATAATGTGGCTTCGGCTCCTCAGTAGGATTTGTTTTTTAATACATATTTATTTATTTGGCTGTGCTGGGTCTCAGTGGCAGTGATCTTCATTGCAGCATGCAGGTTCTTCAGTTGCTGCACGGGAACTCTTAGCTGCAGCATGTGGGATCTAGTTTTTCTGACCAGGAGTCCAACCCAGGCCCCTTGCATTGGGAGCACGGAGTCTTAGCCACTGGACTACCAGGGAGTCCTTCCTCAACAGGATTTGAAGCCAGTTTCTGAAGAGGGGCAAGGGCTAAGGAGAGGTGGTGGAGCGAAGAGTAAAGGGCACAGGCTTGTTTTCATATTTACTGTATTTCCTTTTATGTTTTTATATACATTTCTCACCATCTTCCCACTCCCCTAGGCTACTTGTACACATTTGTATCCTGTTTTGTTCACTTCATATTGTATCACATTTTCTTATGCAATTAAAAAATCAGATTAAAGTGCTTAATGTGGAGAAGGAAATGGCATCCCACTCCAGTATTCTTGCCTGGAAAATTCCATGGAAGGAAGAGCCTGGTGGACCACAGTCTAGGGGGTTACAAAAGAGTTGGACATGAGTTAGTGACTGAGCCCACACACACGCAGTGTATAATATATAATTTTTAATGCTGTGTAAAGCAAATAAAGATCTCTCTCAAAATAAAAAATGCTTAAATGAACATGTAATATCTTATCATGGATATACTATAATTTATAAAACCATTTCTTTTTGTTAGACATTTAGTATGTTTGCAGGTTTGTTGTATTTTCCTTCTATAATGGACACTCACATCTTTATACAGAAATCTTTTGCAGTTTCCTGAAATGAAATTTCAGGGGCAAAGGATAAAGAACACCATTCTGGTCTCTGGAGTAACTGCCCCTGGAGGAGCTTATTATTTATTTTTTCAAATAACTTATTTTTTGAGTAGGTAAATAAACACTACAAAAGGGTGTAGGTACTACAATGAAATTTCCTACCACCTTCATCCCTCAGTTCCCCTCCCAGAGGTGTCCTGTGCATGTATAAGCACATGTATGGATGAAGGTTTGTAAATACAGAGACCACAGTCCCACCTCCCAGAAATTCTAATGTGGTCTGAAGTGGGTCCTTGGAATGTCTATTTTCCTCCCCTAAAGCTTTCTCACTAATTCTCCTGTGTACCCAGATTTTTTGTTGTCAATGTTCAGTCACCCAGTCGTGTCCGACTTCGCAACCCCATGGACTGCAGGCACGCCAGGCCTCCCTGTCCCTCACCATCTCCCGGAGTGTGCCCCAGTTGATGTTCATTGCATCGGTGATGCTGTCCAGCCATCTCATCCTCTGACGCCCTCTTCTCCTTTTGCCTTCAGTCTTTCCCAGCATCAGGGACTTTTCCTGTGAGTCATCTGTTTGTATCAGATGACCAAAATACTGGAGCTTCAGCATCAGTCCTGCCAGTGAATATTCAGAGTTGATCCCCTTTAAGATTGACTGGTTTGATCTCTTTGCTGTCCGAGGGACTTTCAGGAGTCTTCTGCAGCACCACAGTTCAAAGGCATCAATTCTTTGGCGTTCTGCCTTCTTTACTGTCCAGCCCTCAGAATTGTATGTGACCACTGGGAAGACAATAGCTTTGACTATATGGACCTTTGTTGGCAGCCAGATTTAGGAACCATCAAGTTAAATGAATTCCTGGGATTCTCTCCAGCTCTAAAATTTAATGACTAGAACTCACAGAATTAGTAATTTGAAAAATAATATTGATTAATGTTAAGACTCAATCATCATATATCATAAAGATTCTCTTTGAAATGCTCCCTGAGAACCAATTTTTGATACTGAATTTATTATTGTTAATACAAATAATGGCTACCATTTACTGAGTGCTTATCTATGCCAGGCCCTTTCAAAAAGTACTTTTTATACATTTTCACTTAAACTTCATTAACTAGGTAATCCTTAAACCAAGGCTTTGGAAAAATTAAGCAGCTTACCCATGATCCAGGGACTGTTAAATGGCAGAGTGAAGATTTGAACTCAGGCCTCTCTTCTCCAAGCTGATGTTCATTCACTATCATTAGATTATACCATACCTGGTGTTTGGTAACTTGCTTTTTTCACTAAAAATATGTCTAGAACATCTTTTGTTTCATACATAAAGGTGGCTTTTACACTTTAGCTCATTTGTAGGTTTTTTTTTAAATCATTATTTACTACACAAAAATACATTTCTAAAACAAATTTCAAATAATACAGATAAGGGAAACCCCCTTTGATCCTCACTCCCCAGTTCTTATAACCACTATAATCGAATTCATGTATATCTTCTAGATTCTTGGTTTTGTGTGTATTTTTTTTTACTGTACTGGGTCTTCATTGCTGTGCAGGCTTTTCTCTCCTTGTGCTGAGCAGGGGCTGTTTTCTAGTTGCAGTGTGCAGACTTCTTATTGTGGTAGCTTCTCTCGTTGTGCAGCCCAAGCTGCATGCGGGCTTCAGTAGCTGCATCACATGAGCTCAGTGGTGAGGTGCCCCGGGCCTCTACAGCATGGGTTCTAGAGCACAGCCTCAGTAGCTGTGGCTTAGTTGCTCTGAGGCATGTGGGACCTTCTGGGACCAGGGATCAAACCTGTGTTTCCTGCATGAGCAGGCAAATTTTTTCCCATCGAACCACCATGGAAGCCCTTGTGAGGGTCTTATAGTTATTATTTTATTTTTACATGAATAAGAGCACACTATACATAGGGTTTTATAACTTGCTTTTCTATCTTAATGATATATCTTGAAAAATCTTTCCATATCACCGCCTAAAAATCTTTCTCAATTTTTTCACTGCTCCGTAATGTCTATAGTTTATGTAACTGTTTCCCTAATGATGGGAGTCATTGGAAACACTGCTGTTGTAAAGAGTGTTGAGTTTTTCTCATAAATGCCTATAGTTGCTGGATAGAAGTTTTAAATGTTAATGGAGACTGAAGTTGCTCTCCAAAAAGGATAGTAAGCCAGTTTATACTTCTGCCAGCAGTCCATGAGAATGCCCTCTCCCTTGCCAGTACAGGACACACCACAGCTCTTCCCCTGAATTTGCTTTATGTTAATTGCTTCTCTTGGATGGTCTCTTGCAGAACAAGCCAAATATTGACAGATCTCTTTTGATTAAACTCTAGGGTAACTTTTCCCCTATTATTTTTGACCTCCGTCCTGTTCTCTGGGCCTGTTCTCTGAGATACAGACTTCTTTTTTTTTAAGAGTCTAATTGTCAAAAAAAAAAAAAAAGAGTCTAATTGTCTAAATCGTGTGTCTCTTCTAGAACATCCTCATTGCCTGTCTGCATC